>NC_057734.1:18933608-18972057 GCF_004010195.1 Chiloscyllium plagiosum
TATAGCAAAAGTTTACTGTGTGATGTTGCTGAAGTTATATATTGAAAAACTTGGATTGTTTGTTAGTCTCTCATCTTTCAGAATGAACATGTTGGCTTCAGTTCTTTCATATGTAAATCGCAGAACAGTTAAAAGTTACATTCTCAAGTGAACTTTAACAATTGGTGTCATGTCGGCCCAGATAATGCATTGAAAGTGTGAGGTGCCCTGTGTGGGACTGTCTGTGCCATAATGGTCAGACTGATTCTAGTCTAAAAAAATGGATTTACAGAATCTTATATGGATTCATGTAGTTTTTGAGCAAAGTAAAATGCAATTCTGCAAGTACAAATTCACCCCACAAACTTAATGTGTATGTGTGCATGTGGGTGTGTGGGCGGGGGTTATGAGTGTCTGCGAGAGAGTGTGTGTATGTGTGTGAGCGTGAATGTAAAGAGGTATAGGTCTGTGAGTGGGAGTGTATGTGTGGGCATATGAGAGAAGGTGTGCGTGAGTATATGGGTCTATAGGAAAGAAAGTAAGAGAGAGAGAGAGAGAGAGAGAGAGAGTCTACCTGTGCGTGCGTGTGTCTGTCTGTGTGTGTATAGTGCTCATGTCTGAAACGTCGATTCTCTTGCTCCTTGGATGCTGCTTGACCTGCTACGCTTTTCCAGCAACACATTTTCAGCTCTGATCTCCAGTATCTGCAGTCCTCACTTTCTCCTGTGTGTGTATAGTGCAATGAGGTCAGCTGTAGTGTGACATGAACCCAAGGTCCCAGTTGAGGCCATCCCCATGGGTGGTACCGAACTTGGCTATCAGCCTCAGCTTGGTCACTTTGCTTTGTTGCCTGTCCCGATGTCCGCCTTGGAGGATGGTCCCCAAAGGCCCGAGGTTGAATGTCCTGAACCGCTGAAGTGTTCTCAGACTGGGAGGGAACTCTCCTGTCTGTTGATTGTTGTGCGGTGTCCATTCATCCATTGCTGTAGCCTCTGCTTGGTGTCGCCAATGTACCATGCCTCAGAGCATCTTTGCCTGCAGCGTATGAGATAGACAACATTGGCTGAGTCGTATGAGTACCTACCATGGTGGGAGGTGTCCCCACGTGTAATGGTGGTATCCATGATGACACTCTGACACATCTTGCAGAGTCCACCATGACAAGGTTGTATGGTGTTGTCCTAAAAACTGGGCAGCTTGCTATGGACAATGATCTGTTTGAGGTTTGGTGGTTGTTTAAAGGCAAGAAGTGGAGGTGTGGGGCAGGTCTTGGTGAGGTGCTCATCCTCATTGATAATGTGTTGCAGGCTGCGAAGACCATGGCGTAGTTTCTCGGCCCCTGGGAAGTACTGGGCAATGAAGGGAACCCAGTCGGTTGCAGCTTGTGTCTGTCTCCTGAGAAGATCATTACAGTTTCTCACTGTGGCACATCAGCACTGGCAGTCGATGAGTTGAGCATCGTACCCCATTGTTATGAGGGCATCCTTGAGTACTTCCAGGTGCCCGTCACATTCCTCCTCATCTGAACAGATCCTGTGTATAAGTAGGGCTTGTCCATAGGGGATAATTGTTTTAATATGTTTCGGGTGGCATTGTGAGGTTATCCGTGGGTTTGCGGTAGTGTGAGGTGCTGAGGTGCCCATCCTTGGTGAAGATGCATGTGTCCAAGAATGAGACAGATAGTCGAGAGTAGTCCACGGTGAATTTGATGGTGGGATGAAACTCGTTGATAACACTGTGTCGTTGTTTCAGTGACTCCTCACCATGTGTCCAGAGGAAGAAAATGTTGTCAATATACCTGGTGTATAGTATTGGTTGGAGGTCCTGCGTAAAGAAGAAGTCTTGTTTGAACCTGTGTATCAATATGTTGGCATACTGGGGTGCAGATTTGGTCTCCATGGCTTTTCTGTGTGTCTGGATGAAAAACTTGTTGTTAAAGGTGAAAATGTTGTGGTCGAGGATAAAGCGGATGAGTTGTAGGAAGGTGCTCAGAGATTGGCAGTTGTTGGTGTTGAGTACTGAGGCTGTTGCCGCGATGCCATCATTGTGGGGGATGCTGGTGTAGAGTGCTGAAACATCCATTGTGACAAGGAATGTCCCCAGTTTGACCGGTCCTTGGGTGTTGAGTTTCTGTAAGAAATCTTTAGTGTTATGATAGAAGCTGGGGGTCCCCTGTACAATGGGTTTCAAGATGTCTTTGACATAGCCAGAGAGGTTCTCACACAGGGTCCCATTGCCTGATACGATGTGATGTCCTGATGTATTGGCTTTGTGTATCTTCGGAAGGCAGTAGAAGTCGCCCACGCGAGAAATACGTGGGGTAAGGGCCCGTTCAGAACTCTGAAGGACTGGGTCCAAAGTCCTGATCAATGTGTTTACTTCATGAGTGTGCTCTTTGGTCGGATCGGCTGGTAGTTGCCTGTAGTGCTCCTGGTTGTTCAGTTGTCGGTACACTTCCTTGCAGTAATCTGTTCTATTTTTAATGATGATGGCTCCTCCTTTATCTGCTGGTTTGATGACAATGTTGTGATTGGTTTTGAGAGCCTGGATGGCATCGCGTTGTGATCGGATGATGTTCTGCTCTACCATGTGGGTACAGCTCATGAAACTGGCGTCTATATATTTCCTGACAGTTTGAGGATACATGTCAAGCCCAGGGCAGCAGGCCTCCCGTGGCCCTCAGATATCAGGAAATTTTCATTTTAAAAGCAGATTCTAATTTGGACAGAAGGGTGGTCAGGTGGTATACAGGCAGTCTTATGACCAGTATGTGATAAAACTGCGACAATGGATAATGGGGAATAGCACAAGGTATCTGCCAATTGTGGTTTACGAAGTAACGTACAAACAGTTTCCAAATCATTTGTGAAAGAAAAAGGGAAAGCAAGGACTTTGTCTATTAGTGTCTTTCCCAGCCTTAGGATGTTTTGTGAGTGTTTTACAGCCAATTATGTATTTTTGAAGTGTAGCCACTTTAGTATTTAGAATTTAGAAACTTAATATTATATTAATGCTGGCTACTATCTTCTGTTTCCAATTGTCAGACTATATCATCCCATTAGTTAAAAGTCTCATATGTAGAATTTGATCAAATGCTGACTGGTAAATCTAAGTTAACAATATTGGGTGGCACAGTGATTAGCACTGCTACCTCACAGTACCAGGGAGCCAGGTTCGATTCCAGCTGTGGGTGACTGCGTGGAGATTGTATGCTCTCCTTGTGTCTGTGTGGGTTTCCTCCTAATGCTCCGGTTTCCTCCCACATTCCAAATATGGGCAGGTTAGGTGAATTAGCCATGGGGGTTGCAGGGACAGGGTAGGGGTGAGTCTGGGTGGGATGCTCTTCAGAGAGTTGATGTGGATTTGTTGGGCTGAATGGCCTGTTTGCATAATGTAGGGATTCTATGAATATTAGTTAATTACCACATTAGTTAACTCCAGCAAACTGGGGCAGGTGTACCTCTATCCTCTGGGTCATTGGCAAAAATAATACACACTATTACTAGTAAAGCAACTGTGAAATTGTTTCTGTCCTGTTTCTTTCCAGCCCCTTTTAATTATTTTATGCTCTTTATTTCTTCAAAATATGCATTACTAGCATCTATTTATGTTTAGAAATTCATGCATGGGTCAGTGCTTGAGTCACTTTTTTTGCTGTAAATCACTTGAATTTTGGAACATGGAGTAAAGTTTCAAAATTTGCCTATTATACTAATCTCAGAGGAATGGCGAACTATGAAGATGATGCTAAATGCCTGCAACAGGACACAGGTAGGTGAGAAAAATGGATCTCTATCCAAGTAGGGTGAGGTTAACAGGAGGGGTCTTCTTCAGGCAGGCCCAAACAACAGGGAGAAAGTGCAGACTGCAGATGCTGGAGATCAGCGTCGAAGTGTGTTGCACTGGAAAAGCACAGAAGATCAGGCAGCATCCGAGGAGCAGGACAATCGACGTTTCAGGCATAATTCCTGATGAAGGGCTTATGCCTGAAACATCAATTCGCTTTTTCCTCGGATGTTGCCTGACTGGCTGTGCTTTTCAGGCAGCGCACTCTTTGACTCAAGTCCGAACAACAGCCATATTGAATAGTTTAAGGAAATATCACTCAAATGCACTCCAGCTAAAAATAATGACAAGTTTGAATGAGATAGACAAGGAAAAACTCTTTCCATTAGCTAATGGTACAAGGACTAAGGACACAGATTTAAGATTTTGCATAAGAAGTGAAGGATTATTGTAAGGAAATGTTGTTTAGGCAGCAAGTGATTATGATGAGTGGCCCGCAGCCCATCAGGAGCTGAAAGCAGAAATGATCAATGATTTTAAAGCATATTGGATAACTACCTGAATGAAATAAACTTACAGAGCTTAAGCAGTGGAGTGGGACTGACAGGATTACTCTATGGGGGAGCCAGCATTGATTCAATGGGCCAAATGGCTTCCTCTGTGCAGTAAATGACTACATGATCTTTAGGTTAGGTGGAACTGGGAAGAATTATCCTTGAACACTTGAGGCGATAGTAATCACTGTGTTGGAAATGATGTGTCCTGTCACATAAAATGGTCACATAGGACATTCTGATGATGCCAGATTCTTCAAAAAGCCATTTCCCCAAGTGTAGATAAAAGTCATTCTTGACCCAGCAGTTCATTTAAAAAGTGTCAGCACCTGATGAACTAGCCCAAAAACTAACAGGTGTCTCGGATGATAGGAGCAAAATAAAGAGTTAGTCTCTGGTTTACTGTGATGCCTTTCTATGTTTGAATCACATCTGTGTTAGTCCCCTGTCCTAGCCTCAGTTACTGTGGTAACCTGTCCATAGGCTGCAGGATATGGAGGTCTGACCACTGTCACAAGATGCTGTGGCTTCTAGGAGAATCATTCCACAAGATTTAGCTCCATTGGGAAATGACAGTAATTGAATTAGACACTCAGAATGGTGACAAAATTAGTTCGCTTGAAATTTAGATAAATTCCTTGCAAAGTTGCAGCCCATTCAGGTGGGGGCCTCGATTCTAAAGGATTCTTAGGATGCTTGTTAGTTGCTAAATATACATTTGCAAGCCTGTTGATTGAATGTGTTTCTTTCCCTTTCGGTAGCTGGGGGTCATTCGTAGTGATGCTGAGAAGCAATATAAGCCAGGCCCAGCAAAATGATTTTAATGTAATCTTTCATATACATTCCTTTTTGTGTGCTTTCCTGTGTGTATCTTTGACTTTCAATCTTGTTGCATTTGTGTGGATAATATGTCAGCACATGTCTGTATCTCTGTACATGTGTAAGTGTTTTAATACATTTATTTATGTTGACCCATTTGAGTTTGTGTACATACAAATATAATGTTTTATATGTGTGTATCCATGAACATTTCACAGGAACTGCCTTTACTTCTGTGTCTATGAGCATCCATGTTTTGTGTTTCTTGGTCAATCTACTTCAAGAATATGAACTCATTCCTCTCTATCTGCCGATTTGCTACCAGTGGATTTGTATATACAGTACATGAAGTAGCCCCAGAACCATTTTTCTCCCACCAACTGGCAAGTCACACCATATCACATGGTCCTTCATTGCAGAAAGGAAGTTTCCATTATAGTATTATTCGCATTTTTTGTTTTTTCTGTGGGTGGTCTGTTCCTCTATCCCCATGGATAACAATGATTTGGTGTATGTGCATTTCTATGCATCTATATGTCAATATGCCTCTGTGTTAGTGTGAATGGATGTATTTAAGTATTTGTGTGTGGGACACTACAAACACTGACTCAGTCACTTTCCCTGACAAACTGCCTGAAACAGAATCAGTTCACAAATTTGTCCAATTTGACTCTGCAATGAACCTCTGAACATGTATGATCATTACGATTTCACTATTTTCACACTTCTGTAATATCGGTCCCATTTCGTCGCTGTCTCAGCCCATCTAGGCCTTCATTACCAAGCTTCATTTTCCCAACATCTTCTTGGTTGATCTCATAGTTCATCCCCAGTGAACTTGCAACCAATCAAAACTCTGATTCCGGTGTCCAAAAATACAACAAGCTCTATTTGCCCATCAGTTCCGGGTTCTTAGATTAATTCTGGTTAGTTACAGAAATATATTAGGTTGGATCTTAACATTTTTTGTCTTTGGTGCGAGTGGCTTTGAGTTTTTGTGCATATCACTTAAGTATTCAGCTCTGTTTTCAGCTGCTAAACTGTGAACTATCCTCCTTAACTTTATCTGCCCTCTACCTACTGCCTTGAACAAACTAATGAAAACCTACAACTTTGACCAACCCTTTGGTCATTTGCTGTACAGAGCCTTTTATGGTTCTGTGTCAAACTTTGATAATGCTCCTGTCGAAGGCTTTAGAGTATTTTACAAAGTTAAAGGTGTTTTTTTACTGGGGTAGTTATTTATGTCTCTATCTCTGTGTACAATAGGTAAGGGTACTTGTGCCGTCACATTACATAATTTTGATAAATATACCATCTATCAAAGGTCCTGTATATTCAGATGAGCCCTTTTAATATTGATTAGTCCCTTGTTAGAAGAAAAGTAATTAAAATTTTGCCAATAATCATTTATGATTTTGGGCATAAAGAGGATTCAATGGCTAGGCTACTTTATTGTCTTTCTAGATGAAGCAGTGATTTACCTGCATTTCACTCAATCTAATCTACTGCTCACAATGTGGTCTCCTCTACACTGGGAAAACAAAGGGCAGATTGGGTGACTGCTTTGCAGAACATCTACGTTCTGTCTGCAAAACAGACCCTGAACTTCCAGTTGCTTTCCACTTCAACTCACCATCCTGGCCAACATCTCTGTCTCACCTTTTGCTGCAGTTCTCCAGTGAAGCTCAGTACAAGCTGGAAGAATAACACCTCATTTTCCACTTGGGAACCCTGAAGCTTTCTGAACTTAATATCGAGCTCAATAATTCTAAGGTTTTAGCACCTTTTCCCAATGCTTTGCCACACCCCCACACACCAGGCCTTGTTACCACGTGTCGATAAGTGCAGCGCTGGAAAAGCACAGCAGGTCAGGCAGCATCCAAGGAGCAGGAGAGTCGACGTTTCAGACATAAGCCCTATATCAGGAGTGTGACATGATCCTGATAAAGGGCTTATGCCCGAAATGTCAACTGTCCAGCTCCTCAGATGCTGCCTGACCGATTGTACTTTTCCAGCGCCTCACTTCTCGACTCTGACAGCCAGCATCCGCTGTCCTCACTTTCTCCTCGTCATCACATGGGCTGCTACCACACACTATCCATTGTCAGCAACTGAGGGGCATGGATAGGATAAATAGACAAAGTGTTTTCTCTGGGGTGGGGGACTCCAGAACTAGAGGGCATAGGTTTAAAGTGAGAGGGGAAAGATATAAAAGAGACCTAAGGGGCAACCTTTTCATGCAGAGGGTAGTACGTGTATGGAATGAGCTGCCAGAGGAAGTGGTGGAGGCTGGTACAATTGCAACATTTAAAAGGCATTTGGATGGGTATTTGAATAGGATGGGTTTAGAGGGATATGGGCCGGGTGCTGACAGATGGGACAAGATTGGGTTAGGATATTTGGTTGGCATGGATGAGTTGGACTGAAAGGTCTGTTTCTGTGCTGTACATCCCTATGACTCTATCACTCTATTAGCAGCTTTCAATCACCCAGACTAATCCTAACCCATTCATTTGTCTGTCCAACTGTGTTTTGTTTTTCCTTTGGGGTCTATCTCCACTTAATGTTTATTGCAACCTCCCTGCTCCCATCTTCTGTATAAAAACCTTCTGAGGAAGGGTCACTGGACCCGAAATGTTAATGCTGATTTCTCTGCACAGATATTGACAGACCTGCTGACTTTTTCCTGTAATTTCTGTTTCAGATTTCCAACATCCTGAGTTCTTTTGGGTTTTTTTTTGGTCTAGTATTAAAGTGCATATTAGCTTCCTCTGGCTGAGGTGGAAAACTCTCTTCTCCCATTCGGTATTATTTGTGTGGAATTTAATTTGTTGCTTGTTCAGCGACGGCTCATGTACCAAGTATTTTATGTCGGGGTGGGGGGTGACATTCCCCACTGTTCAGCTGGTGTCAGGTTTCGGAGTTTTGTACTTGTGCTGACGAGTGGTCTGTCTGTTGCCAGTGCCCCTGATCTTTTTCACATACCATGAGAGCTTCTGAGAAATAATTTCTTTTTTTGTTTGAAGTGACTGTTTCAATCTCCTGCTAAGTGAAATCAGCAATGATGGAAAAGCTCCTTGGGGAGGACCAGAGTTGAAAAGATGCAGGTTCGAAAGGAAGCATGCAGGATCTGAGAGGAAAAGCCAAGGCCTAAATGTACTGATGCTTCTGATGCTGTCATTTTTCGAACATTTCTGTTGTTGTCAGAAGTAGTTAAGGCCACATAGCACTTGACTTCAAATTGTGAGAGTGAGGCGATCAAAGTTCTGGGCTGTTTCTCTTTTGACCCTATTTCTGTGTTGTCCTCACACGTACTTATGAACTTGAGACAGGGGGAGAATTCCGTGTAGACAGCAAATTGCCTGAATCTTCAATCATTGTTTAAAATCCCACTCACTCTAAAAGGAAAATTTCACTATTCACTGGGTGTGACAGCATCAGGAATGTGTTCAGTCATTTTTCCTCTGCTCAAATGTACTCAAAAAGGACTGACAACTGAAGGAAACGTCAGTAAATATGTAGTGATGCACTGCAGTCACCGAAATTGGGAATTAGAATAGAATTTGGAATTAGGTTTTATCGCCATGTGTACTCAAATACAGGAGGACGCTGGAAAATGAAAAAATTGTCACTCCCAACACCACCACTGGTACAAGGTACAAAATCTAAGGTACAAATCGAAAAATACCAAAATAATTTAAAAGTACAACATCCCATTTCTTCTCAGTACAAAATAGTAAACAAAGAAATAAAGGTAAGTTCAACATCACAATCCTTTAGCCTGCAGTCACTCCATGCTGGGCTTTTCCCATGCGGTCCCCACGCACCCCATGAGGGTGAGATCTCTCACCCATGGCGACCACTATCTGGACTCACCAGACCTCAACCCTGCCTGACCCCACCCACCCACCAGCAGACTACTAGAGTCTGGCTCTGGTACCACGTTGGCGCCCAGCTGCTTCCATGCTCCGGGTCTCAAAGAAACAGTGATGCCACCAACCACCAGAGTTCTGCCCGGTCATGGCAGCTGCGATGTGACCAACCTGCTGCCATGGTCACCAATGTCTCCACAACTGTGCTCCGTCCAGAAGTTGAGAAAAGAAAATCTAAAAAAAAATTTTAAATAAAGGAAAGCAAGAAACGGAGAAAGTGAAGCAGTCACCATCTTGAAAAATTCTAACCCCTCTTCCCAAATGTGGGATTAGAATGGCCGAAGTTTCCTTGTAAATTTAGTGTGCACATTGTGTAGCCCTTCTGCATTTTTTGCACGACTGTGCACATGCTTATCGAGAGCTGGCCTTGTGTGTGGCATTTTGCCAGCTATGTGATCATACACCCGTACGGTTTAGCTAGAGCATTAGCAGTAGGTCAGAATGTAGGATTGGTGCCAGTGAAGTGGGTTATATGGGAATAAGCTGATATTGAGTTTGTCAATATCTCTCCCTCCTGGTAAGTCCCCAGCCTGCACTGCCCTGCTTCCACTATTTGGTGTTACGAGTCGGACAATGCCAGACTAGCTTGCATTTTTAAAGATGTGTGGGGAGAAGACCTCAGGGCTATTTGAGGTCCCGATAACATTAAAACATTTATTAAAAGGGAAACAGATTTATTTTGGTATAATTAGAGTTTTAGGAATCATTTTGGAATTGACGTTTACAGGTATACTGAATTTCTGTGCTCCTCATGAGATGTTAGATAACTAGTTCTAGTTTTAACCTTTATAGACAATAGGTGCAGGAGTAGGCCATTCAGCCCTTTGAGCCAGCATCACCATTCATTATGATCATGGCTGATCATCCACAATCAGTATCCTGTTCCTGCCTTATCCCCATAACCCTTGATCCACTATCTTTAAGAGCTCTATCCATCTCTTTCTTGAAAGTATCCAGAGACTTGACCTCCACTGCCTTCTGGGGCAGAGCATTCTATATATCCACTACTCTCTGGGTGAAGAAGTTTCTCCTCAACTCTGTTCTAAGTGGCCTACCCCTTATTTTTAAACTGTGTCCTCTGGTTCTGGACTCACCCATCAGCAGAAACATGCTTCCTCCCTCCAGAGTGTCCAATCTTTAAATAATCTTATACGTTTCAATCAGATCCCCTCTCATCCTTCTAATCTCAAGTGTAAACAAGCCCAATCACTCCAATTTTTCAACATATGATAGTCCTACCATTCCGAAAATTTACCTCATGAACCTACGCTGCACTCCCTCAATATCTAGAATGTCCTTCCTCAAATTTGGAGACCAAAACTGCACACAATACTCCAAGTGTGGTCTCACCAGGGCCCTGTACAGCTGCAGAAGGACCTCTTTGCTCCTATACTCAATTCCTCTTGTTATGAAGGCCAGCATGCCATTACCTTTCTTCACTGCCTGCTGTACCTGCATGCTTGCTTTTATTGACTGCTGTACAAGGACACCTAGAACTCATTGTACTGCCCCTTTACCAAACTTGACTCCATTTAGATCATAATTTGCCTTCCTGTTCTTGCCACCAAAGTGGATAACCACACATTTATCCACATTAAACTGCATCTGCCATGCATCCATCCACTAACCTAGCCTGTCCAAGTCATCCTGTATTCTCATAACATCCTCCTCACATTTCACCCTACTGCCCAGCTAGTCAGTATTTTGCCCCAATACCATGTGCCCTAATTTTGCTCACTAATCTCCTATGTGGGACTTTATCAAAGACTTTCTGAAAGTCCAGGCACACTACATCCATTGGCTCTCCCTTGTCCATCTTTATAGTTACATCCTCAAAAAAGTCCAGAAGATTAGTCAAGCACGATTTCCCCTTCGTAAATCCATGCTGACTCTGACCTATCCTGTTACTGCTATCCAGATGTGTCGTAATTTCATCTTTTATAATTGACTCCAGCATCTTTCCCACTACTGACGTCAGGCTAACTGGTCGATAATTCCCTGTTTTCTCTCTCCCTCCTTTCTTGAAAAGTGGGACAACATTAGCCACCCTCCAATCCACAGGAACTGATCCTGAATCTATAGAACATTGGAAAATAATCACCAACGCATCCATGATTTCTAGAGTCACCTCCTTCAGTACCCTGGGATGTAGACCATCAGGCCCCGGGGACTTATCAACCTTCAGACCTAACAGTCTCTCCAACACCATTTCCTGACTAATACAAATTCCCTTCAGTTCACCCATTACCCTGGTTCTTCAGCCACTGTTACATCTGGGAGATTGTTTGTGTCTTCCCCAGTGAAGACAGATCCAAAGTACCTATTCAACTCTTCTGCCATTTCCTTGTTCCCCATAATAAGAAGGGTGAGAGGCTGGATGGTATTGGAGATGCTTGGAGTGGGTATTTTCCATTGCAATCAGATACGCATGAGTAATAGCCAGAGTGAACATTGTGCTGATGCTGCCAAAAATGTACTCGAGGTAAGCAAGGACATTTCCAGTCCTCCCAATTTCATTTCTTCAACACACAGCCATGAGATCCCTAAAAGCACTGGTGCTATGTAGAACACACTGAGAATATTATTCTTATCTTGTGCACCTGATGATAGATCAATAAGTCAGTATACTGAATTCTGTTTCTCCTGTGTATAACAGGTGCCTCACCTCATATATTGTGCACTCTAGAAACTATCTACAGTGCAGAATAAACTAAATGCTGTTTCCCCATTTATTACCTCAAGCATAAGACGTATGAGGGTATTGCATCTTTATTTCATGCCAATGTGAGCTTTATCTTGTAAAGTTGAAGTTGCTATAGTCTTCCCAAACCATAGAGCGTCTCTCTCATTTGAGAGAGAGAGAGAGAGAGAGAGAGAGAGACAACTGGTAGTGGTTTAACCTGAGGGATACCACATGTCAGGCAAGGAGATAAATTGAGAAAGAGAGTCCTTCACTGTAACCTCAGCTGGTGTGGGATTAAATCCGGATTATTGGTACCACAAGCCAATTGTCCAGCCAACTGAGCTAACTGGTCCCAATATTTAATACACACAAAGTGCTGTATTCTTGCACAGCTTGCACCAGGATCAACATCTTGTGTGTAAAATGCATTTGCTGGGATTATCCCAGAGGAGGGATCATTTTCATCATCGCTCCTCCCCATCCCTTTCCTTCTAGTTGCTTTATCTTTCTGTTACCACCCCCAATAAAGATTCCATTATCCCTGTGAACCGCTGCTCAATATAAAAGATTCATTTTGATCTTAACCACCAATGGGCCACATTAACAGTAATCAATTAGTTAGACAAGGGAGAACGTTATCGGGGTCTGAACAATGCAGATTTTGGTGAGAAATGGGCTGAACCATACAAGAAGTGCAGTGAAGTCAATCTCAACACTGGGGACAATTTGTCACATCTTGAAAATACATTCTGGGCATTAAGGTGAGGTTTGCGCTTGGAAGCAATAAGGTGCCTATTAAGGGGGATTATCGCTTGTTAATGACCTTATTAATTACATATGTTACCTCATTAAAATGCTGCCTCCCACCCTACCACACACTGCGAGCTAACCAGACACCAGCATTCTCGACATGGGAATCTGACTTCAGCTCACTGGTGGCTCTAAAGAGCCTCCATGTTGTTCTTCCAACATGATCCATGGGAACCAGCCACATCTACCACTCATTCATTGTCATCTGCATATTTTAAACCTATCAAGATCCCATTGTCACCTGTCTGATTCACTTGCAGAATGCTTAGAAAGCATAGGCTTACATTGCAGGGTACATTGGTAACTAGCGTGGACAGACTGCTAAAAGGACACTCTGAACCCAAGGACATGCATCCAACTCCCAGACCAGTCCATCATTGCTCTCTTAGTACTCACTCACCTAGTGCTAAACTGGATGCTTCCTGCATTCCTGCCTTGCCTTGGTTAGACATTGGCACTTCAGCCAGAGCTTAAAGTCTACCAGTACTGCCATATTGATGTGCTCTTTTGGCAGATATACAGACAGGCAGTGTGTCAGTAAGGATCTGTGTAGTGGTGTGCGAGGAGCACTGGCAGCTGGCACATCTGCAGCATGTGCCAGCTGCCAGTGCAACAAACAAACTGTACATTTCTCCAACCAAATAGCATGTCAGAAAGTGAATAAAGGGCTGATCCTCAGTCTGGTCAAAGTGGGGGGGCCCACTGTTGGTCAGCTTCATTTGGTTAGATGCTAACTGAGGGACAAAGCCCAGGATGGATGGAGTCAGGTTCAATTTGTTGGGCAAAAGTGCAGGATCCATGTCTACTAGAGACTAGAACATTGAAGGAAGAAATGAATGAACACTATGGGCAATTTAGCATGGCCAATTAACCTAACCTGGTGTTGTGTGATTCTTAACTTGGAATGTACTTCAGGTTCAAATGCTGGCCAAAAGTAATTTGAACCATGCCTGCAACTTGAACGTTGGCATCTCAATAATGCAGAGTTTAATGGCAATGACTTAAAAAGTGCTGGCCAAAAGTGTCCCATCACTTGTGAAACTTACAAGGATGTTGTGGGAAAAAAGGAGCACTGCCTGATCATTTGCCAATTAAGTATGATGATGGATTCTGCTGAATTCAATGAAAATGAGGATGATGGGTGCAGGACTGGGATGTGAAGAGGGTCGGAGCAACTTGCACTTCCTTTTGGATAGCATGTGTTAGTCACTCAGCTGGTGTGGCACCTTCACCAAGCTGGTGGACACGCTGCAATCAGGCGAGGTGAAATAGGTGACAGGGCTCCTAAAGTTGTGATTCTGCTACTTGGACCAGTCTGAGAGGCTCTCCAGTCCAGTCCAAAGAGAGTGTGCCACACCATCATGACATCCTGTACTCTGCCCAATTGGTGCAGGCAGTGATAGATGCTGAGGAACTGGGAAAACCTTGGAGGAGGAGATAGGGACATGAGGGTGGAGGATATCCTCCTTGTCAAAGCTCAGCTGCTTTGGGCACTGCAACAAAGAGAGGACCTGAGTGACTCCCAGTTCCAGTAGATGTGAGCTGAGTACAGCAGACCATTATAGAATATAAAGTAGTCATTGGTCATCAGGCCAGCACTTGATTTGCACTTTGGAAATGAGCTATTGGTTTTGATTGTGTTCACTCTTGTTGGCTGTAAATAAAAGTTCATGTTTAGAATTGTCTAATTGCTTACTTGCATGCGATGTTCCCTGACTGGACAATGGCAAGATGTAGGTGCTCTATGTGCTGTAGGGACTAAATCGCAGTGACTATTGGAAGTTGTTTAGGCAGGATGCAACTAAAGACAGATAAACTTTGGGGTGGCACAGTGGCTCAGTGGTTAGCACTGCTGTCTCACAGCGCCAGGGATCTGGGTTTGATTCCAGTGTCGGGTGACTGTCTATGTGGAGTTTTCACCTTCTCCCCGTGTCTGTGTGGAGTTTTCACCTTCTCCCTGTGTCTGTGTGGGTGTCCTCCCATGTCCAAAGATGTACAGGTTGTCACAAAGCTGGTTCTTTTTCTAAAAGCTGTTCCTTTTCTCAAGGATACTGTGTCCTTGGTTTTTTTTTCAAGAGGGTCATAAACAGTCCAGGCTCTGAATCAGCTGAAGTGGTACAGAGGATGAAAAGGGTATTGGAAGGCCTTTTTGTTTATACGTAAATAAATGGGTGTTCAGGCCAAAACTTTTGTTTTAGAAGTAACCTATATAATGAAAGGGGAGTGGTCAGTCCTCAAAGCTGAATTCTGGTTCTTAGTTCAGTGCAGCAGTAATATGTGTGAAGAAAGGCAACTGAGGTCAGTCAGTCAGTCTCTCTCCTTCTGCCCTTCTAAACCTCAACCTGTAAGCCTCTGTTTCAGTTTCACCCTGTGTTTAAGGGGTTTGTTTATTGGGACTGTTGTGTATTTTCGGAACAGCAAAATTAAGTCGTTTTTGAATAGGATAGGTTAGGCAGTATTCAGTATTCTGTTCCTTGTGTTTCATTCTGTAATTTTGTGAATAGAGTCTATTTAAAACCTGGTAGTCAACCTAGCTAACTTAGTCCGGGTAATTTTTACTGTACACTTACCGAGACAAATAACAAAGTTACGGTCTAGGCTGCCTGCTTAAAAATGTTTTGAGTGGTCTAGCCTAGTCCATAACAAAGTTATATGAATTGGCCATGCTAAATTGTTCAGGAAAGTGTAGGCTAGGTGAATTAGTCATGGGAATATAGAGTAGGGGAATGGGTCTGGGTGGGATACTCTTTGGAGGGTTGGTGTGGACGTGTTAAGCTAAAAGGCTTGTTTCCACACTGCATGGATTTGATGATTCCATGATAAACTGTGTGGTCTGGTAGTTAGACAGCGACTAGGATGATAAAATAGAGTTGTATGTGCAAGGGAATTTCAGCCATGTGCTGTGGACAGTGTGGAATTGTGGCCGCTATGCCATGCATCACTGGTAACAGAAAATGCAAGATTGCTAGTGCTTGTCTGGACCTTTTAAAGACCAGTGCAAGGGGCGCTAGTCTTTCGATAGATGTTCAGGGAATGGTGTGTTGTTCTGGGTACTGCATGTGGTAGGGAGGGGATAAGATTGGGTGAGACAGGTACTATTAGCATGGGGCAGGAAGTTAATGAGACAAGTTTGGTGAGGTATGTCGAAGGAACTTGCTAGGTTTTGCAGTAGGAAACCCTCCTGAACACTCAATGAAACTGACACAGCCAACAAGATGTAAGATCCAGTCCAAAATATGTACACCTAATGATGCACAGGGGTAACCACAACGAGTTGTTCTTACACAAGATGCTGGAAAGAAAAAGCAACAGAGAGGGTAATCTGGGGGTTTGCAGCAGAATTGTTCCTTTTGGTTGGCCTGCCTTTTTAAGGCCATTGCAGAGGTCTTCACTGTGGGAATCAGGCTAATTGTGTCTCTGCATGTGACATGCCATTTTTAATATTAATAGGAAATCTCCTGTGGAGTTAGTGCAGACTCCTGTCTCTGTTTTAAGAAGACGAGCATTTAAACCATGTCATGAGCAAGGTATTTTTTTCTGCTGTAAAGAGCAAGTCTGCGTTATCTTAAAGCTACAAGATAGAATAATCCTCCAGTTTTGATGCAATGATGTGGTCAGTTACAAACTTATCGCTGCATACCTTGTCACTGTCCTGTCCCCCTTAGTCCAAGAATTCCCCACCTGTGTTCGGGACACCACCCATGCCGTTTAACTCCTCCAATACTTTTGTTTCCCCGAACTCTAATGCCTCCTCTTCACCATTGACATCCAGTCCCTGTACACATCTATTTGCCATGATGAAAGCCTCCAAGCCCTCCGTTTCTTCCTCTAATGCTGCTCCAACCAGTACCCTTCCACCGACACCCTCATCTGCCTGGCTGAACTGGTCCTCACCCTCAACAACTTCTCCTTTTAATCCTTCCAGTTACTTCAAACCAAAGGGGTAGCCATGGGCACCCACATGGGCTCCAGCTCTGTCTGCCTTTTTGTTGGCTACGTGAAACATTCCATCTTCAGCAGGTACACCGGCACCATGCCTCACCTGTTTCTCTGCTACATCGATGACTTTATTGGCGCTACCTCGTGCTCCCACAAGGAGATCGAATAGTTCATCAACTTCACTAACACCTTTCACCCCGACCTCAAGTTTACCTGGACCATCTCGGACACCTCCCTCCCCTTCTTGGACCTCTCCATCTCCATCTTCGGTGACCGACTAACCATGGATATCTACTACAAACCCATGGACTCCAACAGCTGCCTGGACTACACCTCCTCCCAGCTTGCCTCCTGTAAAAATGCCATCCTCTGTTCCCAATTCCTCTGCCTCCGCCATATCTGTTCCCAGGATGACCAATTCTACCACAGAAAATCCCAGATGGCCTCCTTCTTCATAGATCGCAATTTTCCCTCCCACATTGTCGTCGATGCCCTCCAGTGCTTCTCCTCCATTTCCTACATAACCATCCTTGAAAGCCACCCCTCCCAACGCAACAAGGGCAGAACCCCCCTGCTCCTCACCTTCCACCCCACCAACCTTCGTATACATTACACCATCCAATGCAAGAAGTGCAAAACCTGTGCCCTCACTTCATCCAAGTCCCCAAAGGATCCTTCCACATCAGACAGAAATTTACGTGTAATTCCACAATTGTCATCTACTGTATCCGTTGCACACAATGTGGTCTCCTCAACATCAAGGAGACAGGATGTCAAGTTGCAGATCATATCAGAGAGCATCTCTGGGACACCTGCACCAACCAATGCCACTGCCACGTGACTGACCAATTTAACATCCTCTCCCACTTCACCAAGGACATGCAGGTCCTGGGTCTCCTCCATCGCCAAACCCTTACCATCTGACACCTTGAGGAAGAACGCCTCATCTTCCACCTTGGGACCCTGCAACCACATGGGATTATTGTGGATTTCGCCAGTTTCCTCGTTTCCCCTCACCTCACATTATCCCTGTTCCAAGCCTCCAAATTGGCACTGTCATCTTGACCGGTCTATTACTGTTCCCACCTATCCATTCCATCCTCGTCTCCAACCTATCACCTTCTCCCCATCCCTTATCTACTTATTACATTCTCAGCTACCTTCCCCCAGCCCCCTCCCCTCCCATTTGTCTCTCAGCAAACCCTCTCCCCCCCCTTCGGCTCACAAGCCTCATTCCTGATGAAGGGCTTATGCCTGAAACGTCAATTCTCCTGCTCCTCAGATGCTGTCTGACCTGCTGTGCTTTTCCAGCACCACACTCTCGACTCTGATCTCCAACTTCTGCAGTCCCTCCTTTCTCACAGGTACAAACAAGAATGACTTTCTTCATCTTTTTTTCTGACTGTTTAACAGAAACAGCTTATATTTATACAGCATCTACAACATCATGAAACCTCCCAAAATATTTCACAGGACCATTACAAAACAAGCCATAAAATTGACCAAAAGCAAGGTTCACTGGATATTAACAAGTGGCTTAAAGGAGAACAGTGAGGTTCAGTGGTTGAGGCAGGAAATTCCACAGATTGAGACCTAGACTACAGAGGGCCCAGACACCAACGGTGGAGCAATTATGTTTGGGAATGCATATAACGCCAGAATTACAGGAGCATAGATATTGTGGGAAGTGTTGAGTTTGAAGGGGAGAGTTGAGGTCATGGTGGAATTGTCCCCTTCTCATCATTATTCACTTGCCTCCACAGCTTGCAGTCACACTCAAAAAAACGATTGGATCTGGAAGTGGAACAGACGTAAATGAGCGAAGGTCACAGAGCAGGGGATCGGTCACTGTTTAAAAGTCAGCGATTGCTCATTCAAAACAGAGGTGAGGCCAAAAAGAATTCTCTTGATGTTTGTGAATCTTTCTAGTTCTTTTCCTTAAAAAAGAGTTGTCGGAAGCAGAGCCTTTGAAAATTTGTTTAGCCAGAGTTGCTCGATTGTTATTAAGCAATGAGGTGAAAGATTAACAGGGATAGGCAAGAATGGCGATTTGTGATTACAGTCAGATCAGCCATGTTTTTATTGAGTAGTAAGGGAGCCTGAGGGGTTGGAAGGCCTACAATGGTTTATGGGTTCATGCGTTTGTAAGCCATATTAGAATAGATAACTGTGAGGGCTATAAATTAAAATAAGGGATTTATGGCCAAGTGGAAGAGAATTTTTGGGTTAAAAGTTAAGCATAGACTTATGGGTGTGTAGGAAAAACTAAAAAAGGAGATATAAGAGAGTGTCAATGTTTTTAGGTGTTACTGGGTAATGAAGTCAGGGTCCACCCTGTAAAAGGCAAGGGCCTGTGTAACTGGGGAGGAAGTTAAAAATCACACAACACCAGGTTATAGTCCAACAGGTTTATTTGGAAGCACTAGCTTTCAGAGTGCCGCTCCTTCATCAGGTAACTATGGAGCAGGACCATAAGACACAGAATTTATAGCAAAACATTATAGTGTCATGCAACTGAAATGATATGTTGAACAAACCGAGATTTCTGTTAAGTCTTTCATCTTTTAGAATGGGTTGCAGGTTTCAGTTCATGAAGATGTAAATCCCAGAACTTCTTCGAAGTCATATTCTTGAGATAACTTAAGGTTTTATAGAAAAAAGTGACACCTCAGCTGAGGTGAAGGAGCAGTGCTCCGAAAGCTAGTAGTCATAGAGTCATAGAGATGTACATCATGGAAACAGACCCTTCGGTCCAACAGGTCCATGCTGATCAGATATCCCAACCTAATCTAATCCCACCTGCCAGCACCCGGCCCATATCCCTCTAAACCCTTCCTATTCATATACCCATCCAAATGCCTCTTAAATGTTGCAATTGTACCAGCCTCCACCACTTGCTCTGGCAGCTCATTCCATACATGTACCACCCTCTGCGTGAAAAGGTTGCCCCTTAGGTCTCTTTTATATCTTTCCCCTCTCACCCTAAATCTATGCCCTCTAGTTCTGGACTCCCCGACCCTTGGAAAAAGACTTTGTCTATTTATCCTATCCATGTCCCTCATAATTTTGTAATCCAACGCTCCAGGGAAAACAGCACCAGCCTATTCAGCCTCTCCTTATAGCTCAAATCCTCCAACCCTGACAACATCCTTGTAACTCTTTTCTGAACCCTTTCAAGTTTCACAACATCTTTCCGATAGAAAGGAGACCAGAATTGCATGCAATATTCCAACAGTGCCTAACCAATGTCCTGTACAGCCGCAACATGACCTCCCAACTCCTGTACTCAGTAGTCTGACCAATAAAGGAAAACATACCAAATGCTTCTTCACTATCTTATCTACCTGTGACTCCACTTTCAAGGAGCTATGGACCTGCACTCCGAGGTCTTTTTATTCAGCAACACTCCCTAGAACCTTACCATTAAGTGTATAAGTCCTGCTAAGGTTTGCTTTCCCAAAATGCAGCACCTCGCATTTATCTGAATTAAACTCCATTTGTCACTTCTCAGCCCATTGGCCCATCTGGTCAAGATCCTGTTGTAATCTGAGGTAACCCTCTTCGCTGTCCACTACACCTCCAATTTTGGTATCATCTGCAAACTTACTAATTGTACCTCTTATGCTCGCATCCAAATCATTTATGTAAATGACAAAAAGTAGAGGACCCAGCACCGATCCTTGTGGCACTCTACTGGTCACAGGCCTCCAGTCTGAAAAACAACCCTCCACCACCACCCTCTGTCTTCTACCTTTGAGCCAGTTCTGTAACCAAATGGCTAGTTCTCCCTGTATTCCGTGAGATCTAACCTGCTAATCAGTCTCCCATGGGGAATCTTGTCAATCGCCTGACTGAAGATCACATCTATTGCTCTGCCCTCATCAATCTTCTTTGTTACTTCTTCAAAAAACTCAATCAAGTTTGTGAGACATGATTTCCCACGCACAAAGCCATGTTGACTATCCCGAATCAGTCCTTGCCTTTCCAAATACATGTACATCCTGTCCCTGAGGATTCCCTCCAACAACTTGCCCACCACCGACATCAGGCTCACCGGTCTATAGTTCCCTGGCTTGTCTTAACCGCCCTTCTTAAACAGTGGCACCACGTTTGCCAATCTCCAGTATCCCTGCACCTCACCTGTGACTATCAATGATACAAAAATATCTCAGCAAGAGGCCAAGCAATCACTTCTCTAGCTTCCCACAGAGTTTTCGGGTACACTTGATCAGGTCCTGGGGATTTATCCACCTTTAACAGTTTCAAGACATCCAGCATTTCCTCCTCTGTAATCTCGACATTTTGCAAGATGTCACCATCTATTTCCCTACAGTCTATATTTTCCATATCCTTTTCCACAGTAAATACTGATGCAAAATATTCATTTAGTATCTCCCTCATTTTCTGTGGCTCCACACAAAGGCCACCCTGCTGATTTTTGAGGGGCCCTATTCTCTCCCTAGTTACCCTTTTGTCCTTAATATATTTGTAAATTCCCTTTGGATTCTCCTTAATTCTATTTGTCAAAGCTATCTCATGTCCCCTTTTCGCCCTCCTGATTTCCCTCTTAAGTATACTCCTACTTTCTTTATACTCTTCTAAGGGTTCACTGGATCTATCCTGTCTATACCTGACATATGCTTCCTTCTTTTTCTTAATCAAACCCTCAATTTCTTTAGTCATCCAACAGTCCCTATACCTACCAGCCTTTCCTTTCACCCTGACAGGAATATACTTTCTCTGGATTCTTGTTATCTCATTTCCGAAGACTTCCCATTTTCCAGCCGTCCCTTTTACTGCGAGCATCTGCCTCCAATCAGCTTTCGAAAGTTCTTGCCTAATACCGTCAAAATTGGCCTTTCTCCAATTTAGAACTTCAACTTTTAGATCTGGTCTATCCTTTTCCATCACTATTTTAAAACGAGTAGAATTATGGTTGTTGGCCCCAAAGTGCTCCCCCACTGACACCTCAGTCACCTGCCCTGCCTTATTTCCTAAGAAATAGGTCAAGTTTTGCACCTTCTCTCATAGGTACATCCACATACTGAATCAGAAAATTGTCTTGTATGCACTTAAGAAATTCCTCTCCATCTAAACCTTTAACACTATGGCAGTCCCAGTCAATGTTTGGAAAGTTAAAGTCCCCTACCATAACTACCGTATTATTCTTATAGATAGCTGAGATCCCCTTACAGGTTTGTTTCTCAATTTCCCTCTGACTATTGGGGGGGTCTATAATACAATCCCGAAAAGGTGATCATCCCTTTCTTATTTCTCAGTTCCACCCAAATAACTTCCCTGGATGTCTTTCCGGGAATATCCTCCCTCAGCACTGCTGTAATGCTATCCCTTATCAAAAATGTCACTCCCCCTTCTATCTTGCCTCCCTTTCGATCCTTCCTGTAAGATTTGTATCCTGGAACATTAAGCTGCCAGTCCTGCCCATCCCTGAGCCATGTTTCTGTAATTGCTTTGATATCCCAGTCCCATGTTCCTAACCATGCCCTGAGTTCATCTGCCTTCCCTGTTAGGCCCCTTGCATTGAAATAAATGCAGTTTAATTTATTAGTCCTACCTTGTCCCTGCCTGCCCTGACTGTTTGACTCACTTCTGTTCTCAACTGCACCAGTCTCAGATTGATCTCTTCCCTCACTATCTCCCTGGGCCCCATCCCTCCACCCCTCCCCTTACTAGTTTAAATCCTCCCGAGCAGTTCTAGCAAATTTCTCTGCCAGTATATTAGTCCCCTTCCAATTTAGGTGCAATCCATCCTTCTTGTACAGGTCACTTCTACGCCAAAAGAGATTCCAATGATCCAAAAATGTGAATCCTTCTCCCATACACCAGTTCCTCAGCCATGCATTCATCTGGTCTATCCTCCTATTCCTGCCCTCACTAGCTCGTAGCACTGGGAGTAATCCAGATATCACTATTCTCAAGGACCTCCTTTTTAAATTCCTGCCTAACTCTGTAATCTCCCTTCAGAATCTCAACCCTTTCCCTTCCCTTGGACAATGACCTCTTGCTGGCCCCTCTACCCCGTGAGAACATTCTGTACCCTCTCTGAGATGTCCTTGATCCTGGCATCAGGGAAACAACACACCATTCTGCTTTTTCTCAGCTGGCCACAGAAATACTGTCTGTATCTCTGACTACAGAATTCCCTAACACAATTGATCTCTTGGAAGCCGACGTACCCCTCATTGCATTAGAACCAGTCTCAATACCAGAAACATGGCTGTTTGTGCTAAGTTCCCCTGAGAATCCATCACCCCCTACATTTTCCAAAACATCATACCTGTTTGAAATGGGTATATCCACAAAAGACTCCTGCCCTAGGTACCTACCTCTCTCACCCTTCCTGGAGTTAACTTATCTATGTGACTGTATCTGAGACATTCCCCCCTTCCTATAACTGCCATCCATCACGTACTGTTGCCGTTGCAAATTCCTCATTGCTTCTATCTTTCTCTCCAACCAATCCACTCGATCTGATAACATTTGCATCCAACAGCATTTATCAGATATAATCCACATTAACCCTTAAACTCTCTTTAAACTCCCACATCTGACAAGAAGTACATCTCACTGCAAAGGCCATTTTTGCTCCTTCACAATCTACAGACCCAGAAAATAACACCATCTTTTTCCTCTAGAAAACACTGCACTAGGTTAAATTAATAGCTATGGCTTATATTTTAAGTTTAACAAGAGACTTATCTCCAAAAACATATAACCAAGAAAGAACCCACTGTACTCACTAATACAGCCTTTCTCTTAGTCAGACTTAAAACAACAATTAACTTATCTGATTCTGTGTTGTGAACTTCGCCCAAACTGGTTCCTCCAAGATTAGTTGTGAATTTCGATGTCCAGCGACACATGAATTCAAAAACAGCAAAGGCAGTAACTGTGCAGGTTCTCTCTCTCTCTCTCCTGCACTGTCCTCACCATGTGCTTCCTTTGTCTGCCCTTCTCCCTTTTAAAACTGCTGTTGTTTTGACTTTTTTTTTCAAAGTTCCAAAACTTTCAAATAAATCTGTTGCGCTATAATCTGGTGTTGTGTGATTTTTAACTTTGTCCACCCCAGTCCAATGCCAGCTCCTTCACATCTTCACTGGGGAGAAATGAATGACGTGAGGGTTAATCAACAATAAAAGATGGGATAATTGGTAAAGGGATGGGTAAATAGAACTGTTAAGATTGGAAAACAAAACCAGAGGAAGTCAGATAAGAAAACTAAGCCTCCAGTAGCCTTTGCAGTTGTTAGCTATCTCTGTAATATATGTTTTTGTTGTCTAATCCAACCTGGTATTTTGCAAAATTAAAACTCGTAGCAGCCTGTAGAAAATGGTGATACTTGATGAGCAGTGTGATGTCCCAATGCAGTTACATTAGAAAGTGAGGAGACTGAAAAAACAGCCAGAATGTAAACAGTGTCTGTAGCTTAGTCTCATTAAGCTAAATCACGAATAAATTATCATATTCAACAGCCTCATTTTTACTCCCAGTTAACAGGTTTTCGAAGAGACTGGCAATTACAGGAATTTGTGCATTGACACTCGATTGTTAGCACACGTAAGTGAGGGGAGGCAGGTGGAGGCAGTGCGTATCTGAATGGATGACAAATCCTGGTCAGTGGGCAACCGGTGGGCATACATAAGCAGTGGCTACATTCAGCTACGTGGTTCCAGAGGCTCCCTCATTCTGAAAAAACAAAAACAACCTTTAATGCAATTTAAATGCAACCTTTGACATGACCCAGCACAGGGCAAACAAACTTCTTTCACTTTTACCTTACAGCCCCTTTGTAATTTCTTGCAGTTATTGTGCTACCTAGGGCAGTTTATCAAGGTTGGGGGTGGCACTACTGAAGAAGGTGTGCAAAGTGAAATGCAGGAAGTACTCTTGCTGCAGGCATGGGAGGGATGCATCATTAAGCTGGAAACTTCTGCCAAAACAATTTACTAATTAATTTCCACTTGATCGACAATTCCTTGTTTGCCGAGGCAGATCCTCTGGATACCAGTGAGCAAGCATCAGCTCCATTAATAGCTGTAGGCAGTTGCTTGAATGAGAGACAGGGGATATATGTAACTGCATCTGAGGGCCCATTCAGATTGTGAAGGCAATGATTGCTTGCAAAAATATTTCCTTCACACAAACCCCTGTTTGATCATTTCATTTTATGTTCTTGGTACAATTTTAATGGTGAGTTCTTAAGTGTCTTTTATACCGACCCCTTCCACAAAATGCTGTTTGTTGCTGTATTCTGGCAGTACATCAAAGTAGGTCATTTATGTATGTTTTTGTTATTAACACAAAGCCTGAAGGGCAGAAAAAGGGACAGGAATGTCTCCTGTTTGCTGATCATGATCATCTCCACCCAACTCAAGTTACACCTATCTATTGGTGTGCTCCCATAATATATTTATATCTGTAACCAAACTATCTTCTTCCACTTCATTCAGCTCTGTTTATCTACTGATCTTGCCTATGTTACCAGTAAACCTTATCTGAGTTGTACATCAATCTGTTTATTTACCTATTCAAAGTAATTAACCAATCTGACCTACCTGCCTCATGTATTATCCTCCTACCCTTTCTCCTACCCATCTAAATTTTTTTAAGTTCGATCTAAGTTATCACTCAATCTCTTCATATCCTAAATCGTTACTCAGACTTATCTCTCATGCTGTTTTGCATAAGTTATCTATCTCATCTTAATTATCAGTCTGTATGACATTAAATGTCAATCTTATCTGGATCACCGATAGATTATCAAGAAGATGAACTGATATTAACTGAACTAATTATCAGTATCCTGGGAAGATGAGTCAAGAATAGTGGATTGATAATTTAAAATATTGGATATCAGTGCAGACTTAGCAGAGTGATAACCTGGATGTGTCTTATCTAGGTTACTCACCTGTCTGTCCATATTTTGCCTCATCCTCTTGCTGTTAATCTAGGGTGCAATCTGTCTGAATGACAGTTTGTCTATGTATTTATTAGCTGACTGATTTCCTGTTTACGTGGAGGTATATTTGAATTTATTTTGCTGCCTGTCCATCATCTTTCTGCATCTCTATTAATTCATGTTTCATCCATCTATTCAGCAGGAGGCACTGCTCTATAAACAAACACGAAGGGAGTGCTGACAGTGGAAATAAATATTAGGGAGCAACTGATTAGCATTTGATCTCAGCTGGGCTCTGCGAGTGGAGCTGTGGAATGCCTGGCTGTCTTTAACACTGAATAATTTGATTAGATCACAGGCTTGCCTGCTGCTCATGCAGAGATAACCCGAGCAGTGTTACCGAGGCTCTTTCAGATGCTAAAATATATCACTTAATCAACTCCACCATTTCAATTTAACACAGTTGTTGCATTGCATGGATGATAAGGTTTTAAGGACCCCACAGATTGCCAACCTCTCAGCAAAGGTCCACTCTCCATGGTGTAAGCTTTGCCTCCCAGTTTGAGCCAAATCCTGATGTGCCAGTGCCAATGATCGCCAGTAAATGATCCGAGAATATCTCAGCACTGTGACCACTTCACCTCTACCCCCCACCCCATTCCCATCACTGGGAATGCTCCAATTTGATTAATCCAATGTATTCTGGTTCACAATGAGAGCACACTGCAAAGGGCATTACTTGTATTAAGTAGCAATGCAAACGACTTGGTGCAGAGAAAGAGACCTTGCCACTTGCACTCCAGGACATTTGCAGGCGATGTCATTTTTGACTACAAACAGCCATTTAACAAATGAAAACAGAGGCAAGATAAAACCAGAGGATGCCAGTTTCTAAGGCCATCCATCAGCTCCAGGCTTCCTGGACTAACTTTACGAAGTAGCTGTGTTACTTGTGCCACATGGAGATGTTGGGACCAATCTTATTCTTCTGGTACAAAACCTTTTCAGAAGTTTGAAAATTGATGTGAATGCAGCCTGAGCCAGCAATGCATGAACAATGCTCACATTTCCTGGGCCCGCTAACTTGCATATGGATCCATGTGCAGATTTGGGTCTGGATATGATGCTCTACTGAGGGTTAATGCAGACTAGATGTGCTGAAGGGCCTCTATCTGCTCTGATTAGCCATGGTCATGTTAAATGGCAGAACAGGCTCAAAGGGTTGAATAGCCTACTCCTCCTGTTAGTTTCTATATTTCTACACCTCCACATCATTCTCTCCATGCCTACTGTATGCCAATGCATGCCATCACCACCTCCCATTATCCTTCATACCAAGTCAGTGCCAGCTCATGTCTCCACCCAATGCCAATGAACCTTGATATCTTTTATCCCACTTGCATGCCCTCTCACCCAGTATCTACCATGGGCAGTCCTTAAGTACCTCGTGGCAATGACAACAATTCAACATCAAACACATCTTTCACTCAAATGCGCTCAATTGTGAAAACAATACGTTTCATGAAATCCATTCAGAGCTCTAATGATTGACCTCAAATTTAAAAGAAACCTTCTATTCAGAACACTTACCAATCACAGGTAATCCTTTAAAGGTTTCTTTAAACTGTTATTTAAACCATTTCTTCTGTGTCACCTGCTGAGATATTCATGGATTTTGAAACTCAGCCAAATATTCACAATCATAGTTTTTGGGGAAATGTCAACACAGATATCTATTAAAACTGTGTAATCTGATGTGACTCAGTTTTCTAAAGCTACAGCAGATAATCTGTCAATCAAAACATTTCAGCAGAGGTTATTGTTTCACCCTCAGTGACAGCTGCAGCTATTTTTCAAAGTTTAAATAGCAGTAATTTAAATAAAAAACTTCAGGTCTCAAAAGGATCTTATCTGCCCTTCAAGATCATTTAGTTCTCACATAGCAGTTTAAGATCCTTGTAAAATGATACCTGTTTGAATTAAGTTTAAAAGTTCAAAACATCTCCTCAGGGATCATGCCCTCTCCCCTTTACCCAACTTGCAAAACGTTGGATTTATCGGAAATAAGAGTAAGCTTTCCACATCTGGGTCCCACCTTTCATTTTTAAACATCTGTCAAATCTTTCTAAGTTTTCAAACATCCATTCCTGAGTTCCCAGCAGAGCTGTTGGTCAGGAAGATCATTTTGATTTTGGATCTGGCCCATGACCAACCTTTGTAAAACAAGTAAATTTACTTTGAGATTGCTGGTGATTGCTCGGAACTCACATGTTTTTGTGACCTCTTGCACTATAATACCATTAACGTCACACATGAGAATGTCAGCATTCTCTCCTTTTATCTAAGAAGGCTCAGCACACTGCAAAGCCCTTACAGCCTGCAATCGGACCTCCAGGTGAAAGTGAGAGATCTGGAAGCAGTCTTCACATGTCTCCACTCTATTGCTATGATTGTCAAAACCTCAGCCATTCACATTCTGGTAAATCCACATAGATGATTATATAGTCCCTTTAATTATAAATCCTTTGACAGAATTGATGCATCTACAACACCTTCTAATTGGCCAAGTAATGCTGCAGTGGGATGTTAATTCCATGGCTGAGCCAAAGGAATCACAGCTATATCCTCCTGTTAACAAATTGGATCCTTGCTATTCCAGCAGAGACTACGTCCAGGGGATTCTGTACTGAAATTTTAAAATTCTCATCCCTACTTTCAAATCTCTCCATTGCATAGTCTCTCCTTCCATCTGTAATTTTCTACAACCCTGTAACCCTCCGAGATATCTGTGCTCCTCTAATGCTGACATTTCTCAAAGATCTGATTTTCCTCTGACCATCATTAGTATCTTCCAGCCTCTTTACCCTGTTCCCTCTCCTCCTTTAGAGTGTTCCTGAAGCTAATTATCATCTTATGTGGCTCAGAATCAAATTTTATTTGGTAACGCTCATGTGAAGTTCCTTGGGCCACTTGCCTACATTAAAGACACATTGAAAATACTGTTGTAAATTGTGGATTAATTCCAAATCAAAGAAATATGATTTATTGCTATCTACAGAACAGTTTTTATTTATATATTAGCAATTATGACAAATACCAACTTGTTGGGAATATTAATTTAAACTTTATATGTGGCCCAAAGCTCCACAATATGCACAGCTGCCCAACTCACCAAACAAAGAATCTGGAAAGCTCTGCCTTCCTGGATATTTGCAGTCAAGTGTTTAGAATATTTTGGATTACATAAAGTAGCATGATTACTGGAAAATGTATGCTAAATAAAAGCTTCCTCAAAACCTACCAATTCTCCTTCCCTTATTTTTACTACAAATTATGCTTATCGCAAAAATCACAGTGAATACATTTGTCAGTCACCAACACTTTCAGTGTAAGGTAACACACTGCTGTATCAGCATCAAGGACCTTACATGTCACAGTGTTAACTGTCATTCACATCCATTTGTGGGGAAACAGATGACAGAAGGAGAGAGAGTCGATGAGTCTTTCTCTGTGTACCAATTGAGTAATTCCATCAGTGCTTGATTTGCAGTTCCTGCGTTTCATCAGGTGACTCAAACAGGCTCACTTCATTGCAATAAGAAACTTTAAGGCAGTGCCCAGAACTCTATGTACTCCTGCCCTTGAGTCAAAAAGGGTTTGGTTTTCTGTCTACTCCAACACTTAAGCACTTAAAGCAGGCAATCCAGTGCAAGCTTGATGAAGTTTCTATATTGCTGGAAGCATGCACCATGAGCGGACATGAAGTCCTTTCAGCTTGGGGCAGTGGCTCAGATCAACATTACAGATCCCATGGCACCGTGTGAAGAAAATCACAGAGATGACCTAACACCCTGGTCACCTGCAGCACTGTGGCCAAAAGGGAGTTGTGTTTCTGACGTCAGAACAACCGCCATCCTTCAAATGAATTCACTGCTGATGAAGCAGTTGGAGATATCTCTATGTAATGTGGCAGTGCCATAAAAATTAAAGTCATTTTTTTTCACTACTTCCCTGCAATTTTAACAGATTGCTTCAGCTTTATGGATATAAACAGGACAAAATCACAATGGAAGTTAAAAAAAAATACAACTCGGAAAGAAACATCTCCAGAATATATCACCGCTTAGTGCCTCTGATAAGCAGAATCATTTAATTTGGGGGTAAAAAATTACCTGCTTTATTGATATGTTAAAACTCAGAGCTGTCAAACTCAGCTGTACTACATCTGATCGGTGAGTGCTGGGTGCAGTTGTTTTTAACTTGTTAGACACACACTAGATTGCAATCATAAATAAATGATTTGCTGTCTCTTCATATTCTGGTTTGTTGCTTTTAAAGGAAATATGTCATAAAAAAAATCGCACATCTCCAAAGGCAGAGTAACTGTTAAATTATCATAATCTTACCTTTCCATTCGCTACATAATAGACAGCTAAATTAGATTTTCCATACTGAAGTACACATGTTGGCTGTTCCCCGGGGGCTGCCATGTTTTTTTTAAACAGTGTCTCCACATCCTTACTAGGTTAATCTATAAAAGTAAAAAAGCTTTCCTCATCAATTAGCCACCCCAATTATGCTTCACCCTCCAATTCAACACCCACTCCCTTTTTAATGCATTTTTCATTCAGTTTCCCTTCTTTATGTCTTAAAGGGATTGGCATCTGGTTACTGTATTGTTTCTAGAGATCAGGCTTCTCTCTGATACTGCAGGCAAGGAGCTAGACTTCGTAGGAGTCTACAGCAGGTTTTGGAAGCCACTTGACCATCTAGGATCTCATAAAGCTCAATCTCACCAAATCCCTCTGCAAAAACAGTCTTTAGGGACAATAGCAAGCACCTGTATACTGTAGTAAAACATTCCAAGGTGTTTTGCAGGCGAGAGGAACACATTGACACCAAGATGAAGTGGTCATCGTTCTTTCAAACCAAAAGGCTGAGATACAACTGGTGATGGTTTAACCTGTGGGTTATCACACCTCAGGTGAGGGGAGCGGTTGAGAAGGAGAGTCCTTTGTATTAAGCAGGGGAATTGAATCCATGCTGTTGGTGTTACTCACTCGCTGTCCAGGCAACTGAGCTCACTAACCCCCTGACACCAAACAAAGTGGAGATGATAGAATACTTGTTCAGTTAGAATGGTCATTTTGAGAAATCTTTTGAAGGTTGGCTGTGTGGTTGCAGGCTGTGTGGTTTTGAAGGAGAAAGTGGGACTGCAGATGCTGGAGATCAGAGTTGAAAAATGTGTTGCTGGAAAAGCGCAGCAGGTCAGGCAGCATCCAAGGAGCAGGAGAATCGACGTTTTGGGCATAAGCCCTTCTCCAGGAAGGTTTTGAAGAGGATTTCCAAGTACAGTGTCTTTGTTCCTGAGGCCATTGTCTTGGCATGAACACCAAAGGGCACGTTTTGTAACACTGCTCAGTCACTCATTTTGTTTTGATCAAGTTAATTTTTAAATCTTTGACAGTCATTCAAGCAGGATAGCCTGCAAACTCATTAGGATTAAACAGGACTCTTCCTCTAGGCACAACTGAAGGTGCAGAGATCATTCTCATGTCAGGACCTCAATGATCAGCTAAGGTAATTATTTGACAAGTGCAACGCATAAGGCTTCTCTGATGAGACTTCCCAACAGAGTCTCATTCTTAATGAGCAGTCCACAGTTCAATCCTTTTAGCTGGTTTTGCAGTTTTATACAGGTTGTTGAGGAAACTATTGATCATGTTTTTGAAATCCCCTCGTATGCTACCCAACTGAATGAGAGAGTCCACTCTTTAAAAAAAAACATCATCCATAACATGCTAGGATGATTTCAGAAACCTCACTTAGTTAACATTTTTAACAAAACTGTTTGCAAATGGAATTATCCAGATCAGGAACGAAGCCTGGACTTACCCATAATACATGGCAAAGTTGGACAAATTAAGGAGAAAAGAGTTTGTTTATTAGACATTTCTGTATAATTTTAGTTATGATAATTCAGATAGTTATGATAATTCAGAATATATAGTGAACAGAACTAGGACCTTTCCAGTTCAATGGTAGGGTGTAGTGGAGATGTGTGTGTGTCTATTTGTGTATTTGATTGTCTGTTTGTCTTTGTGTCTGTGTGTGTAGTGCATCTGTGTGTGTGTGTGTGTGTGTCTTGTAACAGGCTCAGAGACTAAAGATACAGGAAGTTTGAGTTGCAGAGAAGAAATAAAAGGCTGTGAAGAGTTTTATTACTTGAGCTGGGTTGTTTGCTTTAGTACTGGTAAAAATGCATTCAAACTTTGATAACTAGCGACTCCACAACACGAGACAGTAAAGGAAGTGAAACACCTTGGTGCAATTAAGATGTGCATTTTAAAAGCATCCAAACAATCCATTCCCAAACTGACCTTCCAGTCCAAAAGCAGACTGACGACAACACAAACCAAGGTGAAGGAAGGTGTCATTTGATAGCAGTAAATTGCTGAATTCAATGAATTAGTATGACTTAATTTGATGGGTCTCATTTTGTTTAAAATATCTCTTGTGTTCTTTGATTGGGAATGCAGGAAATTGGAAGAAATTTATGATGGTTTCATGAGATGATTTGGAGTCAGGTGTATTGTTTCTTTGCTGAGAAACTACATGATGAAAAGTTGTTCCAACTTCAGTTGGCTCCTTTCTGTTCCACAGTGGAGACAACTTTCCTTTAGTGGATGCTCGATGGTTATAGCCAAGAGGATTCCATTACTCCTAGCATCAAGTGGACATCAGTGAAGTGGCCAGATACACCTAGGTCCCTGGTAATGGAAACAACTCATGTCAAAGCTGCAAATAAAAAAATAATTTAAAAAAAAATCCTAACATTTCAGCTCACTGGGAAAATCTGCTAATATTCAGCCGCAAAACGATTCCAAAGAATTCCCAAATCCAATCGAGACTCTGCTTAGATGTAGAGTAATACGTCCAGGCCCTAATCCGTGAACAATCTTTTTCAAAATTAATGTAGCTGTTACTAGTAAGACTTCCACTTAATGGCCATATCTTGTTGGCCTCACAAGGCAGCAGTGTGTAATCTACTTGACCCCATTCAGTCCTTTTGCTGAATGTGGTTCTTGTAGCAGGAGGCACAATTGAGCATAAAGGTATCCTGTGATGTACTGATAATGTCCCTATATCTGAACCAGAACCTCTGTGTCCAAGTCCCACCTAAGCCCTTGATGTCCAAGGAGGTGCATCATAACGTGGTTCTGAAGGTTGATTTGTAATCTGTAAATTTTCTGATACATTTATGAAAATGGTAAGTGCGAAAGAGCTTCCTGTTGAGCTAGAACCAGGCAGGAGCTGCAGTACAACAGCCTCCCGATATTAAAAGACTCAATGCGCAATTTCTTGCCATGCTCTAAGATCATTCTCATTCTGAAGAACTATCACACAAATACAACTGAGCAACCTCTAGGACACTCCAGAGACCAGTTAAAACTCAATGACATTGGTGTGGAACTGGAGTCAAAATAAACTATGACCGGCAAGGGTATTTTCCCTTTGGGTTATTATAATAGACTGACAACTTCTTAGAAGTGTTAGTTAAGGCTTTGTGCTAGCATCTGAAAGGTTATGTTTTCAAGTTCCATTTGAGAGACTCAAGTATAAAATCAGTGGTCCATTGCAGTAAGAATGGAGTGCATCATTGTCAGCTAAGACATTAAACTGAGGGGCCAATGTCCTCTGGATGTCATAGATCCGACTGCATTACTTCGACAGGTTGTTCTCCTTGGTTATCCCTCAACTAGCATCACTAAAAAATAAATCCCATTCATTATCATTTTGCTTTGATGGGGTTTGCTGTGTGTCACTTGGCTGTCCTGACATTACAGCAGTGATCATGCGTCAATTATAATTCACTGGCTATCAAATGTCCTTCTTCATTGTAAAGACATTAAACCAGCATATAAATTCAAGTCTTCTCTCTCTCACCAGAATTAAAAGTAGAATACAACTCCCTTTCCACTGGCTCATGAAGCACTCGTAGATCAGGAGCAATACAGATAAATGCAAAGGAAAATTCCCTTTGCAGTATACATCAGTAATCCCAGGTCAGATTCAATATAGTTAAGTGCAGAATAACACTCTCTTTACATTCTTAGGTCAAGAGAAGCATGGTTACATACAGAGTAAAACTCTTTCTGCACTGCTGATCAAGCACTCTCAGGTCAGGAGGAGCTCAATTAGATTTAAAGTACAACTCCTTCAATGCTGTTTTAGCCCAGTGCAGGTGAAAGTGTGTCCAGTGCGGGGGAGGAGCGAGCCCTTGTAAGGAAAGCCCAGTGTGGAGCATCTAGATCCATGGCTTAAGAAAGGACTGTAATGTTGGATTTTTAACTTTATTTCTTTAATTTTCTATGTTATACTAAGAACAGCTGCAGTATTGATCTTTTTAACTTATTTCTTTATTTTTCTATTTTTGTACCGAGGTACCTTTGTACCTAAGATGGCGCTGGGAATGGTGACATTGTACAGTTTTCACTATACTCCTGTACCCTTGTGCTTGAGCACACGTGACAATAAAACCTGAAATTGAATGGGGGAAGATTGTCTCTGTTTGTGAATTTTATCATTCTGGCAAGATTATTTTATCACTTTGTTCAAAGCAACAACCAGCCACAACTTTCAACACTCTGCCTCAGCCCAAACCTCAAAACAACATACTGACATTTCCTTTTCTCACACTGTGATCTTATTAGATCTTCTGACAGAGATGGCTAATTTAATTTCAATTTGAGGTAAGTAATTGTCAGGTTTCACACTGTAGGTCCCAACCAACTGGATTGAGATTACCCTACCCTATTTCTCTGAGGATTGCGTAGCCAAGAGTGAGATGAAGCATTCATCCCATCTGTCTAAAGGCTGAAATCGAGCTTCCAGAGGTGAAAGGCCATCATCTATCATGTTGTTGTGCATCGTACCTCAATCTAACTGTCTTAATCTATAGAAAGATTCTCAACGTTTCTACGATTTGTTTGTAATTAAATGTATTTTGTTTTTCCTGAGATCCATCAGCATGCTGCAAACTAACTTATGCTGTAGAGTGTGAGGAGAAGGAGGGAGCTGTGGTGTACATTTTTATATTTAGTTTTGAACCTCTCCATAGAAGTGTGAATATTTTGAGTGTGTGAGTGTGTATGTGTTTTTTTTCCCTGCTATGTTAAGGGAGCAAACACTGACAGAGACAAGTGACAGCTCTCTAATTATACCCAGACTGCGCTGGTGTTCTTGTAGTGGATACGTTGCTCATTTTATTCAGCTCTTCTCATTGAATAATGCATGCGGGTCCCTATCAGTATTCCGCCAGTACCTCGGGGAACCTCAAGGATAACTAGCTGATAACTGATCCCATCTAAATCTTTCCACTTTTATCAGGAACAAGCAATAAAAAAAATCCACAGTACACATTAATCCATTCTGAAGAAATCGAAGGTTTATTAGTTATTAATAAAATGCCTAAAATGGATCTTCCATTGTTTATATTTTTTTTAAATGTAATGATCCCACATGGATTAGCAATTCGAGATTTTGAGAGCCTTGTGTCTACCCTGCTCTGATTCTGGGGTGGTATATTTCAGTGGATACTCTGGGAGTTGATGGTCTATTTATAACACAGTGTGCTATCTGTTAGAGGGTTGACAGTAACGTGCAGATCACATAGAAGCTGTTCACTGTCATATGGTTTTGTCTGAGACATTAGACAAAGGAGTATAGGTTCCTTTGTCACCAAAAAAAAGTGTTATTCTCAGGCACCAGATCTTCCACTCTACTGACCCAGTTTAGAAAATATGGATAAATGCTGAGGTAGTATCCCAGCCAGTAGATTTATTGCTTTTATCTTCTGGACTATGCTCCTGTATCCTTTGATGTCAGTTATTATTTTCTAATTTAGAAGCAAAGCCATTAGTTATGCCACACACCCATCCAGGAAGCTGTGTATACACTGCAACGTGTAACTTTCTGTCGCTGTCAAACCCCCAGCAAAATGATGTGAACATTTTGCAATCAGATGCACAATGGTGAGCTGCAGCTGGGACTGTGAAATTCTACCAGGGAATGTAGTACCTTCCACTTTGGGTAACAATGCCAATCATTCGATTTTTCAACATGCAAATGTTTCTCTGCTCTCTTGTCTGTCATTTGATAGCTTTCCCTCACAATATTGGCAGGCTTTGTCTGCATTACTTTCCAATGTTACGATCCATTTTTCAGACTGAAGTTCAAATATCCGATGAATTTTCCAATGACACCTGCCTTTTCAGGATGGTGATGGGTATCTGAATTCCTAATTTAGGGATTCCCAAACCCTCGTCCCCGTTAAGTGCACACAAAATTGCATCTGAAATATATGGTGGCAAATGTAAGATTTCTTCAATAAAACTCTGTATCAAAAAGTCCAATCAATGTGTCAACATCAAAGGAATTTTAAAGCATTGCAAAAGACTCAACATTAACAGGCTTGTTTGTTTTCAGCTTGAACTCAGGATGCCCAAACCATGTCCCTTCTCTATCTAGAAACTCCCCGAATTGTCTAATTATCTACATAGCCTAAATATTCCAATGTCCTCTCTGGCCTCAATTTGACTCAACTTCACATTTCCATCATATTGTTTCTGACCAGCCTTCCTCTGGCTGCTCTGTCTGAGTTCTATCAAAATATTGATCTTGATAGAACACAAATCAAATCAAGTGGTTTCAGAGATGTGAATCAATGTAAATGAATGAGGTTAAACTTGATCTGTGGCTCCTAAGGCTCTGTGCCAGTGCCACAGGAGGCTCACAAATACTCAGAAGCTCTCCACAGAGGTAAAACTTTCTCTCAGTAATTTCTTCTTCAAAATGTTCTCCTTTCACACATCTACATCATTCCCCACTTTCGAGCCAATTGTGGAACCTATTTGTGACCTGCAAGCTTGCTATCTTTCCTCACAAGTTGACCTGCCTCCACAGGAAGGCAGTAAGAACAACAAAACTACATTTCCAACACTGGATTGTGGTCAATGTCTTATCCAGTGCTTATGCTTTTCTAGCATTTTCTCAGAATACCTCCGATCCAAGAAATCACTTCCAGAGGTTGCAGATATTGAATTGTGTATCTGTACTATGTTGACTGGATAGAGTGTGGACTTGCCAGCGTTGACCTAATGTGATGCATTGTTGTGATTCGAATGCGATCAAAATAACCTTCCATCAATTCATGGCCATTGTACAGAGAATGAATCTGCATCGCTTGATCACAGGAGGAGGGTGGATTGTTGACTCTGAGCCAGCACTGAGGCTCAAAACTCAGGAGTGTACACAACCCGACCTATTTCTTCAAAGCATATTATCTTTCCAAACAGGTGCAGCATCCAGTGTAGGTTTCAGCCCTTGCTGGAATTTGGCTTGTTTCCATTCCCTGGGGTGTCTGTTGTTAAAGGCACATCTGAGTGCTGGCAGAGACGAATGCTTTGACTTGATGCATCCATGAAATCTTGGTTAATTCTTTCCCTGCTCCATGGATCAGTGATGTAGAAGTTTAGTCTCGTTGTCATGGTGTTCACTCCAGACTGATCCATACCAGACTTTAGAGCCTGTGTGTGTGTGTGTTTTTTGTGTGCGGGTGAGTGAGAGACAGAGAGAGTGAGTGAGTGTTTTTTTGTGTGCATATATGATTATGTGCAGGCATGTGTTTCTATGGAGATAATGTTTTGGAGATTTTGACCACCAGCTGGAGAGCTGGCAATAGACTTGCAGTAGCCTCTTTGGTGAAGGCAGGCCAATGGGGTCAAAGAACAGGTCAGGAGTGGGCCTTCTATAAGATCCGAGGAAGGGATTAGGGTGGCTGCTTGATGAGAGTTGCTTGTTTTACAAGCAATCCTCATCACCGACCACCTTGTACGAGACTGTCTGCAGTTTTGCTTGTTGTGCAGCTGCCATCATCCTCTCTGAGGTTAGGGATCCAAAGACCCAACTGGTCTGGTTTGGGAGAGAAAACCACTTGATGGTTAAATGTCTCAGATAAGCTGGACATTATTAGATGTTAGCAACAAAGAACAAGTTATATTGATATGATAGGTACTGTTATAGAAGCTCTGAGGAGGACCTGGATGGCCAGTATTACTTCTTTGCAATCCTAAAATGTTTGTCTAATCCCATCATAGTGAGTGATGCTTGAGACTTTCCACAGTATAAACCTTTGCAAAAACTTATACTATTGTACAACATTTACCTCCAAGCTTTTTTTCTTATTATTAATATGATATATTTGTGTATATTATTACATTTACCACTACCACTTTCCCCAGGTGTCTGATTGCACAAGTTCAGGGAATTAAGTGATTTCACTCTTCTCCCAGAATGTGTTCTCCTTAGTCTTGAAAGATGAGAAGATCTCTCGGTTAAATACTGTTACATTTGATTCTGTTTGTGTAGAGCCGCAGAAAATGGGGAGATACTAAATGAGTATTTTCCATCAGTATTTACTGTGGAAAAGGATATGGAAGATAAAGACTGTAGGGACATAGATGGTGACATCTTGCAAAATGTCCAAATTACATAGGAGGAATTGCTGGATGTTTTGAAATGCATAAAGGTGGATAAATCCCCAGGACCTGATCAGGTGTACCCTAGAACTCTGTGGGAAGCTAGAGAAGTGATTGCTGGGACTTTTGCTGAGATATTTGTATCATCGATGTCATAGGTGAGGTGTCGGATGACTGGAGGTTGGCGAACGTGGTGCCACTGTTTAAGAAGGGTGGTAAAGACAAGCCAGGGAACTATAGACCGGTGAGCCTGATGCCGGTAGTGGGCAAGTTGTTGGAGGGAATCTTGAGGGACAGGATCTACATGTATTTGCAAAGGCAAGGACTGATTAGGGATAGGAGAAAGTGAGGACTGCAAATGCTGGAGATCAGAGCTGAAAATGTGTTGCTGGAAAAGGTCAGCAGCATCCAAGGAGCAGGAGAATCGACGTTTCGAGCATGAGCCCTTCTTCAGGAATGAGGAAAGTGTGTCAAGCAGGCTAAGA
>NC_057734.1:18972779-18987865 GCF_004010195.1 Chiloscyllium plagiosum
TACAACAGGATCTTGACCAGATGGGCCAATAGGCTGAGAAGTGGCAGATGGAGTTTAATTCAGATAAATGCGAGGTGCTGCATTTTGGGAAAGCAAATCTTAGCAGGACTTATACACTTAATAGTAAGGTCCTAGGGAGTGTTGCTGAACAAAGAGACCTTGGAGTACAGGTTCATAGCTCCTTGAAAGTGGAGTTGCAGGTAGATAGGATAGTGAAGAAGGTGTTTGGTATGCTTTCTTTTATTGGTCAGAGTATTGAGTACAGGAGTTGGGAGGTCATGTTGCAGCTGTACAGGACATTGGATGGGCCACAGTTGGAATATTGCATGCAATTCTGGTCTCCTTCCTATCAGAAAGATGTTGTGAAACTTGAAAGGGTTCAGAAAAGAGTTACAAGCATGTTGCCAGTGTTGGAGGATTTGAGCTATTGGGAGAGGCTGAACAGGCTTGGGGCTGTTTTCCCTGGAGCGGAGGCTGAGGGGTGACCTTATAGAGGATTACAAAATTATGAGGAGCATGAATTGGGTAAATGGACAAGATCTTTTCCCAAGGGTTGGGTGTCAAAACTAGAGGGCATAGGTTTAGGGTGAGAGGGGAAAGATATAAAAGAGACCTAAGGGGCAACGTTTTCACACAGAAGGTGGTATGTGTATGGAATGAGTTGCCAGAGGAAGTGGTGGAGGCTGGTACAATTGCAACATTTAAGAGGCATTGGATGGGTATATGAATAGGAGGGGTTTGGAAGGGTATGGCTTAGGTGCTGGCAGGTGGGACTAGATTGATTTGGAACATCTGGTTGGCATGGACGTGTTGGACTGAAGGGTCTGTTTCCATACTGTACATCTCGATGACTCTATGGTCTGATATTCAGTCTTTTAGTTTCTTGGATTTCCTCTTGAAGCGAGGCATTTGCTCTCAAGCAATATCTTGAAGACGTTTAATCTCATATATTTCCTTCACAGAGACAGTAAACCTGCTGAAACAGGCAATTTGCTTTTTGCTGAATGCTGCATCACTGAAACATGCAATTTCTTCAGTATCTTAAGAACTGTTTTTTCCAGGGTGTCCAACTCAGTTTTATTTGGCCCATTTCTGAATTTAAATCATCCTGCCAATAGTTTTTTCTGACACAATTTCTTTCCTGATATGCTTATATATTTTGCCTGCTTAAAAACCTTTAATTTTGCAATAATCGCAATGCTTGTGCTCTGTGCTGTGACTGGAACATTTCCCTGTGCTAAAGGAATGATGCCTTGTTGAAGATGAAGGTTTGAAATATTAAACTAAGAGCTCTCTCAGTCTGATTGGGTGAATATAAAAGACTCCATAGTGCAATCTCGAAGGAGGACAGGGAAATTATCCCTATTGTCTTTGTAAATATTTAGCACTCAATCAGCATCACATTAGTAGATTATCTGGTGATTATTGCATTGCTGTTTGGTGAGACTTTGCCATTCACACTTTGGTTGCTGCGTCACTTACACTGCAACAGTAGCAACATGTCAGAAGTACTTAACGGGCTGTAACATGCTTTTGGGACCCTCTGAGGTGGTGGAAGCTTCTCTTTAATGTACGCTTCTTCAGCAGCTTAGTGCAGAACTTGAATGTGCTGAAAAGAACAGCATATTGCTGATGCTTTTTCCTTTGCTCCCATCAGGAAAAATACAAGAGTAACAAATTTCAACTGGTCATAATTATTTACATGAAAAGGAGAAAAGGATGCTAAATGATTGTCAATTTGATTTTGATTGGCCAAAACACTGCCATGGAGAAAGCATGAGGGAAATATGTTTTGCTAAAGCTCCCAAATAATTTTAAAAAGATGAAAGGCTTCAATTTATTCCTATGTGCTAGCAGCTACATGTATGACCAATTTAAGATAATCAGTCGAAGTTGTAACATTTACTCGCACAAGAAGTGACATAACAATATACAGGGACTCTTTTTATAAACAAAAAGTAGTATTTTCATGTTTTGCACTTTTAAAAAAAAATTACCAAGGAGGTTAGGAAGCCTGTAGTTTCATATTGGCTCAGGGTGTTGCCCTTGTAAAGCAACCAAAATCAAAGTCCCAGTCAATGGACATCTTTTTACCGAGTCGTACAGCACAGAAACAGACACTGGTCCAACTCGGACACGTCGACCAGACATCACAATCTGACCTAGTTCCATTTGCCAGCATTTGGCCGTTATCCCTCTAAACCCTTCCTATTCATATTCCCATCCAGGTACCTTTTAAATGTTGTAAATGTACCAGCCTCTATCACTTTGTCTGGCAGCTCATTCCATACACACACTACCCTCTGCGTGAAAAAGTTACCCCTCAGGTCTGTTTTAAAATCTTTCCCTTCTCACCTTAAACCCACAGCCTCTAATTTTGGCCTCCCCACTTTAGGAAAAGACGTTGTCTATTCACCCTTTCCATTCTCCTCGTGATTTAGTGTATATTGTTATTATCATTTGGTATTCTTGTATTTGACCTGATAAGTGTTAGATGGAAATCTTTGACAACATGTCACTTTTTTTAAGCAATGCTCAAGTTTCTCTCCCTTTAACATTGGAAAATTAGCATTAAAAAATAGCTTGGAAAGAAATAATTCATAAATAAACTACGTGAAATGCATTCTAAGGCCACCGAATGTTTCAGGTGTGAAATCTTTCTGAAAGTGGAAGAGGTGTTTTCACAATGTGAAAGACTTGAGGGTCATTGTTGAATCTCAGTTTCTACCATTGGAGGGAAAAGATTATTGACACCTGACCCAAGGGGACACAGGCGAAGGTTGTGCAGATTTTGTCACTGGCCTCCTGCATCAGTAACTAGCTTGGTGCTGAGGATGGAACAACATTCCCTCATTGTACTTTGAGAACTGAACGCTCAAGTGGGTAGAAATAATAACAGGAAACCATAAGTCTGCTTCTGCTCCCTTGAGTACAACACGTTTCGGCACAAATTACCCAGTGCTCAGATTTACTCAAAGCCCTACTTTATCCATGCAGCTTCGGTAGAAAGGAGCTAGAGTGAAACAAAAAAAAAATCCCTAACATCTCAGAGGCATCAATCTCGGATTTCTCTCAGCAGAATCCACTCCACTTGGGAAAGTATCCCAACTACTGGGGGGAGAGTTGAGGTGGGTGTGTTTCTCCCTGATGTTGGGTGAACGGCATGGCTTTGAACAGCATTCCAGTTTGTCACAAGATGGACTGCAAAGCTCTCACAGCTCTTTGCAAACAATGACTCCTTCTCGGTCTCACAAACATTGACTGCCTCAACCATGGGGCCCGTCTTCACGTGGCCCAAACAATGTAGGTTATTTGATTCTTAAACAGCCCTCATGGCTGAGCCTGACCCTACTCTTACCTGAAGTAGGAGTTATCACATTGTCATCAGCTGGATCACGCACTGCTCTCTGAAGGGCATCTAGAAATAGGCAACAAATGCAGCATCTGCACTGTGAGCAATTTAAACGTCATTGCAACTTGTTAACTCTTTCTATCTTTTAGTTCTACAACATGGAGGCCTTTGAAATCTGTCTTCATTTGATCATTATAGCAATATCTTACATTTGTATAGCACCTCCAATGATGCACACACCCTGTGCGCGCTCTTGACTGAAAAGTCCATTCTGCATTCCCTCTGCTGAACTCACTGCTGATCAATCCCATTCATGTCCCCGCTCTCAAGCTCTTGACTCAATTCTTCAGCAAAGCACAAGATGCCATGCATTTTCAGTGACGTAGCCTCTGCTCTGTTTGTACTCCTGACCATTCACAAGAGTTTTAAAAAAACACAGTAAAAGCAACTGCACCCAAATGACCAAACTGTCTGCGTTGGATCAAAGAACCTGACAAATACTGTGCCCCCTGACAATGCCATAGGGGCTCAACATGCCTGCTCCAGAACAGACAAAATAAAGCTTACATTGGATCTCCACTGTCATCCTCAGCATACCCCATCTCCCCTCCAGTACAAGTTGCACTAAACCATATTTTAATGGACCAGATCTCATGCTACTTAACTCTGTTACCCTTTCCTTCCCCTTTTCTGAATTCCCTGCCTTTTTGTTTTTCAACTGTCCATTTATTTTTATTAATTTTACGTGGCTATCCGTTTCGTCTTTTTTTTGCATTCCTCTCTTTCGTTGTCCCCTCCCCCCACTCACTGCCGGGATTTTAATCCCTCTTCCTCACATGGATCGGTTTTCAGACAGACGCAGAGCTGTGCCCTGCAGTCAGGCTATTTAGTCTGGTTTCCGTGACCTCGTCTGACTGAGCTGCGAAAGATCCAGCTGCATGTTCCTTCTCAGCCCTATTCATCGCAAAGGGTTCAGCATTCAACATCGCAGATTCACGGATATCCAATCCCTGCCGAACACAATGGGCCCCTTCACTGCTGCAAATACACAGCCTCGATGGCAGAGAGAGACTCTGACTAGCTATAAACTTGCAGTTCAACTATTAAAGCATGTGATACTCAGCAAGATATGCAGCACATAACTGTGCATCAATACAGAGCAGCTCCTCCACATTGTACACGTGATGAGAGTGGCTACTCATACACATCGGGCTACATGGTTTTCCACCTCTGCGTCTGTACTATGTGCAATTTAAACCTCAACTGCAACTCATGAACTCATTCTGCCTTTTATTTTTACAACATGCAGGCTTTTGAGATCATCACCTGATACTCACATCAACAACACCTGACATTTACATAGTACTTCCAACCAAATGAAAGTTTTCCAAGTGCTTTTCTGCAGCATTAGAAGACAAAAATATGATGCTTTGTCATGTAAGGAGACATTATGACAAATCAATAGAGGTTTGCTGAAAGATGTAAAATGGTACTGAGTTTCGTACAACTCAAGGTTTTCAGAACTCAACGCATGATCGTGGGAGTGGTGAACATTCAGAATGCACAAGAGGACAGAGTTCCTGGAGGATTATGGGGCTGATGCAATACATACTGGTCAACTTGTCATTTCCTCTGATTTCTCAACATTGATGGTGCTCTGTAATACAAGCCCTTTTCAGCTGTGGTTTTTCAGTAAAATATACATTTGTCTTACTCATAACAGGTACGTGCGTTTGCATTTCCCTCCCTAATTGAAGACCTGGTAAAGAAAGACAGCACACACTGAAGAAATATCTACCCTGCTTCCATTATTGTGGGACAGAAATCGTCCCTTGTTGCTGGGTGGAAAAAAAGGCTGAAATGATAACCTTTGCAAGGCTATGTCAGGTATCCTGAACTACATCCAAACTCATGCTGTCTTCAGGCAACTCTCACGTGACCTTGCTGGTCACCTTAATAATAATAATTAGTCTCCTTAAATATGTTCATGAGACTCTGATCCCTTTCAATGACATTGGTCAGCACTGAACGGTGCAAGTTTCAGCCCTCCTCCCCTCAGCTTTATAGTTTTATATGTGCCCTCACATCAAGCAATATTTTAAATCTATACCTTATGTGACATTGCGCAGAGCCATCAAGCTGGTCCCAGTTTCACAGGACACCTGGAATCTGCCGCTAGCCCACTATTACTCCACCTGTCTCCTGTACTCTTTTCCCAGGAATACATGCTGAGGAAGCAGATTCGAGTGTGTGTTGCTGGAAAAGGCAGAGCAGGTTAGGCAGCATCAGAGGAGCAGGAGAATCAACGTTTCAGGCCAGAGCCCTTCATCGATTTTCCTGCTCCTCGGATGCTGCCTGACCTGCTGTGCTTTTCCAGCAACACACTCTCGACTCTGATCTCCCGCATCTGCGGTCCTCACCTTCTCCCTGTGTCAGCTCCATCCTTGTGGAACAATTGAACTGCCTCTGGTTGTCCAAAACTCCCATTGTTCTTGTCTTCACCATTTTGTAAATTTGCTCACCTGTGCAAACCATGTTGTACACCATATTGCCACTACAATATCAGGTTCACTTACCTATACTTTTTAGCGACTAAAAATGTAGCTCAGTAGAGTGTAATCTGACATTTCATGAACAGAGTGAACAATGAAACGGTTTTGAAAAACACACTAAACAACCATACAAAGATGGACAATCCCCTGATGAAGGAGCAGAGCTCCGAAAGCTAGTGCTTCCAAATAAACCTGGTGGACTATGTCCTGGTATTGTGTGGTTTTTAGCTTTGTACAAAGATGGCTGTTGTAATCATGTGACTGAATTTAGCAAAAGGTTTCCAGAAACTTTGCAGAAGTCAACATCAGCCATACAACCAACAGTCCATGTACCTCCTGATGGGACTGGAATTCTAACTATTATGATTTATAAATTGCTACAGAGATGATCTTCTCCAAGAATGCAAATCTTTACATAATAGAATTGCTAGCTACACTCTCCCATAAGATGTATTAATGATGTTTCACTTAATCTCTGGAATGGACTGTCTGCAGTGTAAACTTTAATGTCAGTTGTAACTGCGTGGTTCGGGACACTTGTTCATATGACTCTTACTGTACTGAATCTAACTACTTTTTTAACTACAATGTTAAAATAGCAGTCAGTTTAGGGTCAGCAATGCTCCATATCAATGGAGATCATTACCAGATTAACACTCCTCACTCCACCTACAAAAGTGAAACCTCTAAACTATAAAAAGCAGCCATCAATCTGTATTTGTACTCTCTACAAGTGAACAACTTTCCGTCATAAAAAGAGTAAAGCAGAAATTACATTTCAGCAAATGTTCCTTTGAAGCCTTTCAGTTAGATTTTTAAAGTGGAGGGACTGGCTAGCCAGTAGTTGAAGAGTCATTCACCATACAGGAATTCCAGATCACCAACTCTACTTTTGGAAATATGGACTTTTGGATTCCATCTTAAAAGCAAGGACATTGTAAAACTTAAAAAGGCTGTTTTGTGCTTTTCTTACTATTAACTAAATAATGTCTTTCTCCTGTCTGATTCTGTCTCTTTATGGATTTTTTTAAAGATACACCTTTTGTAAAATATTTCTCACATCGAAGAATGTGTGAAATAAACATTACTTCTAGTTTAACTTTGCCACAATGTTGGTGTAGTCTTTATAAGTTCAGAGTCTCCAGTCAAAGGTCGTGGAGGAATCACACCCACTGTTCAATAAAAAAGGGGAAATAAACTTAAATCACAGTCTGTTTATGGTTGGGGCAAGAGATTTATTTTAAAACTCACAATCTGACGGCAACAGATAATTCCTAGGTGAAATTGGAACAAGATTGGTCCATAAGTAAGGCTGACAATAATTGCCCTTACTCATTAACTTTGAACTTCTCCAATGCTCTGTGCTGGGGTAGGTGGGTAAATGCAACGATGCATGGTTCCGAAGTTGTATCTGTTATTTTAAATCTTAAGCTGTTAGATATCTGTATGTCTGATGGATTATTTAATCACATCTATAGCCATTTGTTCCATCTTATATGAAAGGAATAAATGGAGGATTCTCAGGCAAGTAATCAGAAAAGGAATTGGAAAAAGCTCTGATTCGGGCAAAAGCAAGGAATGAAAGCCAGATGGTGATGAGGTTTTCGAATGGGTGGGAATAATGGGCTGGTGTTGAAGGAAATGAATTGCTTCAACATTGTAAGTGTATGAGGACTTGATGAGGCTCTGAGGAGACATTTAAAGAGATTATTGACGAGTGTGGCTGACCATGCCGGGGATCTGACTCATGAACAGGATAATTAATTCCTCCACTGGAAAATCTTAACATTTAATAAAAATGTTTGACACAGATATCAAACTTTCATTGGTCAGAGCCTATCCCACTGATTCCCATTATAAAATGTGTTTGCAATTTGCAGCAGTCTTCTCAAACATAACTTCTGTGAATGGTGGGACATTACTGTAGCTCCGTGGCACTCTGCTGCTGGGATTCAAAGTCTGTGGTTCAATTTTGGGTTGGTATTATGTCCTCCAGTTTCTCACACGTTCATTTAGCATCTACTTCAAGCACAAAAATGGTCTGAAACAAATTTCTAACCTCGCACCCTCTCCAGGCCATTAATTAAAGCAAAACTAATATTTTCCCAGCCCTAAAAAAAATTTCATTCCTAATATCAATGGTTCATGACACTTCCTCATATCATAATTCAAATTTAGCTGAGGCAGACGATGAACAACTAGTATTTATTTCTTTCCATTTTGAATCAGACTTTGTAGGAAACATCTGGAGATGGTGAGATCAGCAGAAAGGGTCTTATTTAAACAGATCCCCCTCCCCGACTCTTGTCAGAAAATGCTGCACCAAACTCTTTGCAGCTTAAGACTCTCCTCCTGTTATTAATAGTGATGTTAAAAAAGCACTGCATCAGAGGCAGCTCGAGAGATCTGCGATGATAAATGCACGTCCTTCCTCGAGAATGAAATCTGCAATTTCCAAGCCTGTGTTATTAGGATCGTGGCAGTAATTGTTTTTCCAGATGTTTTATGATCAATGTTTCCCCACTTGCCCTCCTGAAGGTGTTGATCCTTTGCTGTGAGAGAATTCTGCAGCTGCCAGCCTTACTACTGTACTCCAGGGATCACTAACCATGTGTGTACCTTCGCAGGCTGACCACAGTTAGGGGGAGGGTGGAGGAGACAGTGTCGTGTGTGTCATGGTGACAGAGTAAGGACAGCGGAGACTATGCTCACAGCCATTTGAGTCCAACAGCAACAATTGCACTGGGCACGACCCCTTAATTCTTCAAGGCTACACACCTCAGGCCTCATAGAACAATGGAGCATCATGTTAATTCTTAGAGATAGGAGTGAGTTTCCTAATTTTATTTTAGTCAGGCCTTATATGACAGCCTTACATGATTTGTCAAGTCTGTACTCATAATGTGAGCTTTACTATGGGACACTGGCAGATTAGTGAAGCATGATGAAAGGACTTTCCAAAACAATAAGGTTATAAATGTCTTGCACTTCTTTCCATTCCAGTGCATCTTTGATTGTAGTTCAGTAAAGTTTGAAAGAAAAAGAACTTAACAATACGGTCTGATCATACTCGTCATCATTCCAGGACCTGCACCTGTACATGCCAAATTAGTGCTCCCCTCCACTTCTTTAGTCAGGCTGCCCAGTGATCAGCACAATTCAAAATTATAGACTGTGCTTCCTCTAAAAATGGATGTTGTCGCAGTGTAAAACCTCTTATCAGAGACAAAAGAGTCACTGATGAAAGCCACATCAACATAACAGCCCAGAAATTCAACAGTGCCCACCTGTGGGCTTGTGGATGACACTTGGAACAGTGCATACACCTGAATGGTGCAGCCATAACCACATCTGATGTTAAACCCCATGCAAGGGGCTCTGTGCTTTTGATGTGGTATCTGGACAAGAAATCCTGGTATTTTACATTCCACATTTGGATAAGTATATTTAGCAAACTTCTTGTTAGTTACGTGCTAACAGGAGGCTTCTACAAGAGCTTCCTGTTTGGCTACATTTAGATTTAGTTCTTCCTGAGTGTAACTATCTCACATAGGCAGCAGGCCTTGGAGTTTCATTGGATGCTTGCAGGCATGTCCACTGCACACTCTTCATTGGTTCTACACCAATATGCCAGACTCTTCTGGCTCATAATAAACCTGCCTGATAGCTTAGGAGCTCATGTCACACCTTAGGAAACCACCACTGAAATTCTGTGTTTAGGTTTTCAAATCACTCCTTTTCCAATCACTTCATGACAGGGCCTGTACTCAATTCATACTCAGGATAACTGACTGATGAAAAACAGTCTCGTTCACCTCAGCATCTTCGGCATGAAGTGTTAGCCCACTGTGCTCACTTTCAGTAGAGAGCAAGCAGCAATGTGTGTTGCAACTTAATTTTAGTCGTGGTGGAATACAAGTCTTCTCTACATAGATAAGCTAACATGGATTAAAAACCTTTCCCATCTTCAATGTTGTCCAGAAATTAGGGAGACAGAGATTATCTAACCGCCTTCAGCAAGTACATTTATCTGGTGGAAAACTAATTTTGTTGATCTTCAGTTTGTTGTTGATTGTATTATTAATTCCAGATTTCTGAGCCACTCTAATTTGGGAAAAGCAAATCTGAAACACAAGTATATGGGTCCAAGGGTCCGCTAGTCATTGTTCAAGATGAGACTGCAGGAGGGACTGGTGTCAGTTGCATCTCACCGACAGAATGGTCCCCTGTATGTAAAATGAAAACCTATGTGGAGCCTCACCACAGTGAGACCTTGGCTCAAGAGAATGTGCCATGGATTACAGAACACAATTATCGACTTAGTCCCCCCCAAGGAGTAGCGAGTTCCATGGAGTAGGAACTCCATGGAAAATCACACAAAACCATGAGAGAGTAGGTAAAGAAACTTGTAGACACAACAAAGTGAGAAGGAGGAAGAGGAGGGAGAAAGCAAAAAAAGATTCAAAGAAAGGAAGGAACAATTTTAAGAAAAAAAATGCATTCGCATTGTGCCTTTCATGATCTCAGGGCTTCCTAAATCACTTTGCAGCCAATGAAGTGCTTTTGAAGTAATGTCACTGTTATAAACAGGTATAGGAGAATTATTCTGGAGCTGCAGTGGGGGCCAGGATAGCACTCTGCAACCGTGAGACTGCAGAGAGCATCCAGAGAATTGGGAGAGGATAAGTGTGGAACTGTAGAGTGATTGACAAAGAGCCACAGGAACACTGGACCTCTGTTGATGGAGCAGTTGAATTCTTCCCTGACCTGTGGAGATGAGGGGGTGTGAGGGAGGAAGAGATCATTCAGCTGTCGGAACATAAACTGATTAGTTGATAAGAACAAAACACTCATTTACAAACAGTGTGCACCCCTACCACATCCCTTTTTCTGACCCAGTGGTGAGGCTTGCTATCCAACATATCAACATTTTCTCAATATAACACATTATACAACCTTTCTACCTCATGATAAACATTGAAAACAGCTCATTCATGACTCTTATAGATGTTTCTGAGTGCTAAATGTTAAAATGTAAACTACGCTATTGCTATTATATATGGCATCACATGGAAAAATGCCTCTTTTACAATGTGTTTATAAAAATTGATGATTTATGACGAATAGTTTCTATAGCTTTGTGAAAATGGTGCAATTCCAAATCCACGCTCCATTAACAAGTAAATGAGGGCAGGACCCACAAGACATCAAAAGGCTACAAGGGAGAGATGGCTTCTGAAGCTGTTTTGAAATCTCCAACACTCAAACGTTGGTTGGGTGCATTTCTGTCTGCAGTCTCCAATTGTTACAATCAAATCATCAGCTTACCTGCAATTGCAATATTTTTTATAATTAATATGTTCAAAGAAAATTTTAAAAGCACTGAGTAAAGAAAGATTTGCATTTATATAGCATCTTTTATAATCTCAGGATGTTTCAACAGACTTTACAGTAAATGAAGGGAAGTCACTGTGATAATATTCCCATGATTATGCATTCAGATTACTCATGGCAATGTCTAGGAGATTACCTTTTCTTCCTAGTGATTCCAAGACAATGACTGAAGGTTTAGTAAGCCATGGAACAGAGCTTGCCAGTGGACTCCTGTTTGGTTTTTATAAAAGAGTGGAAGTCTAAGGAGAAAGACCAAGGGGATGAAAAAATACAAAGCATCCTGATGAATTCCTGATGAAGAGTTAATGCTCAAAACGTCACTCTCCTGCTCCCTGGATGTTGCCTGACCTGCTGTGTTTTTCCAGCACCACATGTTTTGATTCTGATCTCCAGCAGCTGCAGTCCTCACTGCCTCCCACAATTGGGATCAGGGGTGTTGCATTCATGGTGCAATCGTCTAAAGATGTTACTGCTCAGGGCTTCACAAAAAGAAAGGCTTGCATTCATTTAACGTTCATGATCACCAGGCATCCAAAAGCACCTTAAAGCCGTTGAGGTAGTTTTAAAATGTAGTCACTGTTGAAACTTTATACACAATTGGCACACAGTGAACTCACAAATAATAATGTGCAACTGATTAGATTTAGTTTTGCAATGTTGGTTGATGCATAAATATTGAGCTTGGCACCAGGCAGAACTCTCCTGTTCTTCATTAAAAGAGTGTGTTGGGATGTTTTATATCCACCTGTCAGGCAGATGGGGCTGCAGTTTTCTCCCTCATCTGAAAGACAGCACCTCCAACAGCGCAGCACTCCTGAAGTACAGCATTATTTGCCTTTATGTTCCTGGTCAAGCCTTGGAGTGGCTTTTGGAACCAGAATCTTCCGTCTCAGATGCAAGCCTGCTATCGACTGAGGCAGAGCAGACTCATATAAAGAACAGCTATTTGAATAAGTTACCAAAGATCCATGAAATCCCCACAGAATTGGATCCAGCAACAGCTAAATCCATTGAGAGGGGAGCTGAGAAAACAGACATTTGCACATCACAGTGAAAACACAAGACAGCTTTCATTACCCACAGAGACAATTCATTAAAATTCATTTTTGTCAAATGTTGTCACTGGAACCCACTCACAGATTTATCAATCATGGTAACCAGTCATTTGAAATAGTGATTAAACCTCACCACTGTCTGTAATCACTTACAACTTGTATGTCTCCATGATAGTCACCGCAGAGCAACAGTTCCACTGCTCTGAGAGCTTAGTACAAACCATTGAGATATTTAATTACATTATAGAACTATACAACCTCAAAAACAAAACCAGAAACACTCCACAAGACCATAACATGTAGGAACAAAAGTAGCACTTCAGTCCATCGAGGCAAAAGTGAGGAATGCAGATGCTGGAGATTAGGGTCAAGAGAGTGGTGCTGGAACAGCACAGCAGGTCGGGGAGCATCCGAGGAGCTGGAGAATTGATGTTTCAGGCAAAAGCCCTTCATCAGGAATGAGGCTGGGAGCCTCGGGGATGGAGAGATAAATGTGAGGGTGGTGAGGCTGGGGGGAAGGTAGCTGAGAGTGCAATAGGTGGATGGAGGTGGAGGTGGACAGGTCAAGATAGTCAATGTTGAGGTGGCACTTGGAAATAAAGAGGTCTACAGCGGGTAATGGACTGGCACAGGGTGTTCAGGTGGATTGGATGTATTGGAGGCGGGGAGAGGGGTCCTCGGAGGGTGGGAAGGAATCCTGATTGAAAACTTGAGCTCGGACGTGGAGGCAGCGGAAGAAGTGTTCGACAATGTGTATTGAACCTCGCACCCTCATAACGTGCAGCCCTCCACTCCCTCTACTCCAACCCTAACCTCACCATCAAACTAGCAGACAAAGGAGGTACAGTGGTAGTCTGGCACACTGACCTCTACACTGCTGAAGCCAGGTGCCAACTCAAAGATACCTTCTCCTGCCACCCCCTCTACCATGACCTCACTTCCCATCATCAAACCATCATCTCCCAGACCATATCCAACCCATCACCTCAGGGGATCTGCCAGCCACAGATTCCAGCCTCATTGTTCGGGAACCCCGCACCGCCCGATTCTACCTCCTTCCAAAGATCCACAAGCCTGACTATCCTGGCCGACCCATCGTCTCAGCCTGCTCCTGCCCTACTGAATTCATCTCCACGTACCTCAATACTATCTTATCCCCCCTGGTCCAGGAACTCCCCACAGACGTTCAGGAGACCACCCACGCCCTCCACCTCCTCCAAGATTTCCATTTCCCCGGCCCCCAGCGCCTCATCTTCACCATAGACATCCAGTCCCTATACACCTCCATCCGCCATGACCCGGGCCTCCAAGTCCTCCATTTCTTCCTGTCCTGACATCCCCACCAGTAACCTTCCACTGAAACTCTTATTCATTGGACTGAACTTGTCCTCACCCTCAAACATTTCTCCTTCGAATCCTCCCACTTCTTCCAGATGAAAGGGGTAGCCAATGCACCCACATTTGCCCCAGCTATGCCTCTCTCTTTATCGGCTACGTGGAACAGTCCATCTTCCGCAGTTGCACCGGCACCACTCCCTACCTTTACCTCCGCTCCACTGATGGCTGCATTGGCGCTACCTCAAGCTCCCATGAGAAGGTTGAACAGTTCATCAACTTCACCAACACATTCCACCCTGACCTTAAATTCACCTGGACCATCTCAGACACCTCCCTCCCCTTTGTGGACCATCAACGGTGACTGACTAAACATTGACATTTTCTACAAACCCTCCAACTCCCAAAGCTACCTGGACTACACCTCCTCCCACCCTGCTTCCTGTAAAAATGCTATCCCTTATTCCCAATTCCTCCGCCTCTACCGCATCTGTTCCCAGGAGGATCAGTTCCACCACAGAGCACACCAGATGGCCTCTTTCTTTAAAGACCACAATTTCCCTTCCAACGTGGTTGATCATGCCTTCCAGCGCATCTCATTCACATCCTGCACCTCCGCCTTCAAACCCCACTCCTCCAAATGTAACAAGGATAGAACCCCCGGTCCTCATCTTCCACCCCACCAACCTCTGTATATGTCATATCAACCACCGCCATTTCCACCACCTCCAAACGGACCCCACGACCAGAGATATATTTGTCTCCCTTCCCCTATCAACTTCCCGTAATGACCATTCCCTCCACGACTCCCTTGCCAGGTCCATGCCCCCCAAAAACCTAAAATCCCCTCCTGGCACCTTCCCCTGCCACCGCAGGAATTGCAAAACATGCGCCCACACCTCCCCCCACCTCACCTCCATCCCAGGCCCCAAAGGAGACTTCCACACCATCAACATTTCATCTACACTTCCACATGTCATTTACTATATCCATTGCTCCCGATGCAGTGTCCTCTGCACTGGGGAGACAAGACGCCTACTTGCAGAGCGCTTCAGAGAACGTCTCTGGGACACTCGCACCAACCAATCCCACACCCCCGTGGCCGAACATTTCAACTCCCCCTCCTACTCTGCCATGGACATGAAGGTCCTGGGGCTCCTCCATCGCGACTCTCTGACCACCCAACGCTTGGAGGAAGAATGCCTTATCTTCTGCCTCGGGATCCTTCAACCCCAGAGCATCAATGTGGACTTCATCAGTTTCCTCATTTCCCCTGCTCCCATCTTACCCTAGCCCCAACTTTCCAGCTCAGCACGATCCTCATGGCCTGTCCCACCTGTGCATCTTCCTTCCCATCTATCTGCTCCACCCTCCCCTCTGACCTATCACTTTTATCCC
>NC_057734.1:18990403-19018080 GCF_004010195.1 Chiloscyllium plagiosum
TCCCTTTACCTGCGAACATCTGCTTCCAATCAGCTTTCGAAAGTTCTTGCCTAATACCGTCAAAATTGGCCTTTCTCCAATTTAGAACTTCAACTTTTAGATCTGGTCTATCCTCTTCCATCACTTTTTAAAATCTAATGTAATTATGGTCACTGGCCCCAGAGTGCTCCCCCACTGACACCTCAGTCACTTGTCCTGCCTTATTTCCCAAGAGTAGGTCAAGTTTTGCATCTTCTCTAGTAGGTACATCCACATACTGAATCAGAACATTTTCTTGGTACACACTTCACAAATGCCTCTCCATCTAAACCCTCAGCACTATGGCAGGCCCAGTCTATGTTCGGAAAGTTAAAATCCCCTACCATAACCACCCTATTATTCTTACAGATAGCTGGGATCTCCTTACAAGTTTGTTTCTCAATTTCCCTCTGACTAATAGGGGGTCTATAATGCAATCCCAATGCAAAGGTGATCATCCTTTGCTTATTTCTCAGTTCCACCCAAATAACTTCCCTGGATGTATTTCCGGGAATATCCTCCCTCAGCACAGCTGTAATGCTATCCCTTATCAAAAACGCCACTCCCCCTCATTTCTTGCCTCCCTTTCTATCCTTCCTGTAACATTTGTATCCTGGAACATTAAGCTGCCAGTCCTGCCCATCCCTGAGCCATGTTTCTGTCCCATGTTCCTAACCATGCCCTGAGTTCATCTGCCTTCCCTGTTAGGCCCCTTGCATTGAAATAAATGCAATTGAATTTATTAGTCCTACCTTGTCCCTGCCTGCCCTGATCATTTGACTCTCTTCTGTTCTCAACTGTACCAGTCTCAGATTGATCTCTTTCCTCACTATCTCCCTGGGTCCCACCTAGTTTAAATCCTCTCAAGCAGTTCTAGCAAATTTCCTTGCCAGTATATTAGTCCCCTTCCAATTTAGGTGCAATCCATCCTTCTTGTACTGGTCACTTCTACCCCAAAAGAGATTCCAATGATCCAAAAATGTGAATCCTTCTCCCATACACCAGTTCCTTAGCCATGCATTTATCTGCTCTATCCTCTTATTCCTGCCATCACTAGCTCGTAGCACCGGGAGTAATCCAGATATTACTACTCTCAAGGACCTCCTTTTTAAATTCCTGCCTAACTCTCTGTAATCTCCCTTCAGAATCTCAACCCTTTCCCTTCCTATGTCATTCCAATGTGGACAATGACCTCTTTCTGGCCCCTCTCCCCCCGTGAGAACATTCTGCACCCTCTCTGAGACATCCTTGATCCTGGCACCAGGGATACAACACCATTTCTATTCTTCGCTGCTGGCCATAGAAACATCTGTCTGTAGCTTGGACTAGAGAATCTGACTACACAATTGATCTCTTGCAACCCGACGTACCCCTCGTTGCATTAGAGCCAGTCTCAATGCCAGTAACTTGGCTGTTTGAGCTACGTTCCCCTGAGAATCCATCACTCCCTACATTTTCCAACACAGTATACCTGTTTGAAATGGGTATAGCCACAAAAAACTCTTGCACTAGCTGCCTACCTCTCTTACCTTTCCCGGAGTTAACCCATCTATGTGACTGTATCTGAGACTTGCCCCCTTTCTATAACTGCCATCCATCACATACTGTTGCTGTTGCAAATTCCTCATTGCTTCTAACTGTGTCTAACTGATCCACTCGATCTGATAAGATTCGCAACCAACAGCACTGTATTTTGTGATTTATCAACAAGGCCATCCAGGGGCGAATTGCTTATCTTGGGGTGACAAAGTGCCTCAGTGGTTAGCATTGCAACCTAACGGTGCCAGGGACCCATGTTTGAGTCTAACCTTGGGTGACTGTATGGAGTTTGCATGTTCTCCTTGTGTCTCCCCGGTTTCCTCTCACAGAATAAAAATGTGCAGATTAGGTGGATTGACCATGCCAAATTGTCCCTGGTGTGCAGGGATGTGCAGGCTAGTTGGATTAGTTATGGTGAAAATGGGGTTACAAGGATAGGGTAGGGGGCTGAGTTTGGGTGGGAAGCTCTGCAGAGGACTGGTGCAGACTGGATGGGCCGAATAGGCTCTTTCTGCATTGTAGGGATTCAATGATTCTAAGAAATCCCTCTGTTCCTCAGCTTTCTGTAGTCTTTCTCCATTGAAATATTACTCTTTCTGTCAAAGTGCATAACCTCATATTTCCCCACATTATATGCGTAGAATAATTATATTTGATCTGCCAAGTTTTTGCTCACTCACTTTATCTATATTCCTCTGCAAAATCTTTATGCCATCCTCACTCAACAATGAGCAGAAATGTCAGATAGATGAATGTTTTAGATTTAACCCTTTGTTAGAAGTCTCTGCTCATTCACGAACAAAGCAAAGTTTTGAGTGAAAGTTAGATTTCAGATGAGAAATGTCGATTTTGAAGTGAATGTAGATGAATGAGATGGGGTGAGATGGTATTGTGTCTGACAGAGGCCATTAAATACATAAGAAGGAAAAGACTTGAATTTTTGTAGTTCCTTTCACAAACACAAGACATCACAAAGTGATTTGCGGTGAATAAACATTTTAAACTGCCTATGGAATGGTAGGGAAAATAATAGGTTTTTTTCCTCACAGTAGTGTCTCACAAACAGCAATCTAATAGTATGTCACTGAACTATTTTATATGTTGGTTGAGGGATGACTGTTGGCTCGGACATCAGAGAAAATGTCACTAATCTACTTTGAGTTGTGCCTGCCATCTTCTAGATCGACCTGAGAAAGAGATGGAATCCATAGTCAAAGTCTCATTAAGAAATATGAAGTTATGTATGTGGACAAGGCCAACAGCAAACCTATATGCAACATGTAGAACTGCAGCTCAAACCTAATTGAATGGGAGAAATGGCTAGAATAATGATTCCCAAATTGTTTCCCCATATGGCGGATTCCATCTGAAGACTTGAAAAGTATTGTGACTCCTTGTTGAGAAATGTGAGAGGGTGAGAAAGATCTGTGAGAGTGAGGAGGGGGTGGTGTAAATGGGGATATTGTCTGTTAAAACTCAGTTAGAGCACCATGGCAGCCAGTTCTGTCTTGAAACTGAAGCCTCCAAAATTTCAGCTTGTGTGATCTTGATGGCTACTTTGCAAATCTCTGGACTTGACAGTCTGAAGATTTACTACCTCAAGGCTCAAGATAGTTTCAAAAGCAAGTACAATGCTAGAACAAATTGCTTGTACAATCAGATATGAGTCAAAAAATACACAACACTGTCATCATGTAAGAACTGTATCCAGTTCTGTTCCCTTCCTATGGTGAGTGACATAGAGGCCTTCATGAATGTTCAGAGGGGTACTGTTAGATTAGATTATAAAGGCTCTAACTTGCCACAAAGACTTAGAAAACATCTTTTTTTTTTACTGTGGAATAGGATAGCCTTCAGAGAGATTTACAAACATACATAAACAAGCAGATGAGCTCAAAGAATTAGGCCATTTGATGTTTCAAGCTTGTTCCATTGGCCACTAAGATCATTGTTGATCTGTTTATGTTCTGAACTCCACATTCTCATCTATCACGGGTAGCCTTTGATTCCTCTGTCTAACAAGAATCTATCTACATCTGCCTTAAAAGGATCCAATGGTACCACATCAGACAGAGAGTTCGAAAGTTGCACAACCCTCTGAAATAAAAATATTCCTTCAACTTGGCTAGAAAGGGTGACCTTTAATTTTAAGGACTCGTCGCCTAAATCTGCACTCATCCACAAGAAGAAACATCTTTGCCACATCCAGCATGTCAAGACCATTCAGAATCTTTCAATCAAACCACTCTTCTGAACTCCAGTCTAAACAAGGCTCGCCTTTCATCATCAGATAACCTGCTCTATCCAGGTATCAATCTAATAAACTTATTCTGAATCACTTCTAATTTGCTTATGCCCTTCCCAAAATAAACATAGTAAAACTATACACAGTATTTGAGATGTGGTTCCATCAATGCCCTGTATAACAGAAGTATAAACTCCTTACTTTTATTCAGCCCTTTGGTCCCACTCTGTCATTTAACATGACCATGATTGATCATATCCTGGCCTCAACCCCAATTTCCTGCCTGCTCCCCATAGTCTTTTATCCCATTTATTAAAAGAAACATATCTATTTCTTTTCTTGAATCTGTTGATTGACCCTCCTTCACTGCATTCTGGGCAGTGAGTTCCCAGGAATCACAACCCTCAGCGAACTTCATTGAGTTTTTTGAAGAAGTAATGAAGAGGATTGATGAGAGCAGAGCAGCCGATGTTGTCCATATGGACTTCAATAAGGTTTCTCATGGTAGGCTGATTAGCAAGGTTAAATCTCATGGAATACAGGGAAAACTAGCCATTTGGATACAGAACTGGCTCAAAGAAGGGAGAGGGTGGTGGTGGAGGATTGTTTTTCAGACTGGAGGCCTGTGACTAGCGGTGTGCCAAAGGATCGGTGCTGGATCCACTACTTTTCATCATTTATATAAATGATTTGATTCTGAACATAGAAGGTATGATAGTTAGTTTGCAGACCATACCAAAATTGGTGGTGTAATAGACAGCGAAGACTACCTCAGAATACAATGGGATCTTGATCAGATAGGACAATGGGCTGAGGAGTGGCAGATGGAGTTTAATTTAGATAGATGTGAGGTGCTGCATTTTGGAAAGGCAAACGAGGGAAGGTTGTATACATTTAATGGTAAGGTCCAGGGGAGTGTTTTGAACAAAGAGACCTTGGAGTGCAGGTTCATAGTTCCTTGAAAGTGGAGTCGCGGATAGATAGGATAGCGAAGAAGGTGTTTGGTATACTTTCCTTGATTGGTCAGTGCATTGAGTATAGGAGTTGGAAGGTCATGTTGTGGCTGTGCAGGATATTGGTTAGGCTACGTTTTGAATACTGTGTGCAATTCTGGTCTCCTTTCTATTGGAAGGATGTTGTGAAATTGAAAGGGTTCAGAAAAAATTTGCAAGGATGTGGCTAGGGTTAGAGATTTTGAGCAATAGCGAGAGGCTGAGTAGCTGTGACTATTTTCCTGTAGAATCAGAGGCTTTGTGGTGATCTGATAGTGGTTTATAAAATCATGAGGGGCATGGATTGGGTAAACAGACAAAGTCATTTCTCTGGAATGGGGGAGTCCAAAATTAGAGCGCATAGGTTTAAGGTGAGAGGGGAAAGATTTAAAAGGGAGCAAAGAGGCAACGTTTTCATGCAGAGGGTGGTGCGTGTATGGAATGAGGTGCCAGAGGAAGTGGTGGAGACTGGTACAATTCCAATGTTTAAAAGGCACCTGGGTGAGTATATGAATAAGAAGGATTTAGAGGGGTATGGGCCAAATGCTGGCAAATAGGAATAGATGTATCTAGGATATCTGGTCAGCATGAACGAGTTGGACCGAAGAGTTTGTTTCTGTGCTACACATCTCTATGTCTGTAAGTAGTTTCTCCTCATCTCAGTTTTAAATCTAGCTCTTCTCACTCTATATTTGTTCTAGATTGTCCCTTAAGTGGGAACATCTGTTCAACGTCCATGTTATCAATCCCTCTTAGCATTTTATATACCTCAGTCAGATCTCCCTGGGAATCAGAGTTAACATTTCAGGTCAACATGACTTTATTGTTTTGATTTGAAACGTCTACTCTGCTTCTCTTTCCACAGGTGCCTCAGGACCTGCTGAGTATTTTCAGTACTTTCTGCTTTTATTTCAGATTTCTGGCATTCGCTATATTTTGCTTTTATTTTCGATCTCCCCAATTTTTCGCTGAGAATCAATGGCCTGCATCACAGTTTATCTCAAAGCCTTTGAGATTTTAGTCACAGTACCATTCTTTCCACAGAAAGCAAGCATGAGATATTTCAATAACAACTGTTAATTTGAAAGAAAATGCTTCAGTCTAGGTCTAAACCTCAGTGGAATGATTGGGAGGAGGCAACATTGTTTCATGGCCTCTAATAAGTCGAGACTTATTCGATAAAAGAAGTGATTCGGTGACATCTGTGCAGGGAAGAGTACTTAAAAGCACACCGTCTCCCCAAACTCTCAAACCTGGAGACAGCCAAAAGCAAAAACAATAAACACCTCAGCCTCAGACCTGCAGCTCATTAGCATATCACTTGCTTAATTTCAGCCAAGTATGTAAATATATGCAAAATGCACCTCATATCATAATGACACGAGGCGATTAAACAATTTTTATGCTTAAATATTCTGTTTAATGAAATCAAACAGACTTGTGTGCATGACAAATTTACCTCGGCATGAAGAAATTAGTTTGTATCAGAAGCTGACACATCAGTGCAGAGCGAAACGATCAGGTATTTAAACAGGCGTTTCAATCCTGCTTTTGTACCATCACACACTTTTACTAAATCTGTTTTCATGACATGACAAGAAATTGGTGGGAATGGTGAGGGGATTTGTATTAACCCAATGGATGCTGAGCTTTCCTTTCAGTGTGTGTGGCCACTCCATAACTGCACGAGTGAGTCTTTAGGAAGCTAAAATGCTGGCCAGATCCTCATTGAACCTCGGGTACTGTCTGTCACTAGAGAAGAAAGTGCTAATTCTGTGATTAATTACAACCCCAGTGTAAAGATATGAGACTGGAAGAAAGTTGATTGATTGCACAGGAACTGTTATTATGAGTTTAAAAGATTCATCACAACTCATCAATGCTACCATGAATGAAATGGCTCCTTCCTAATGCCCTCCCAACCTGAATTACTTTACTCTTCTCTCTGCACCGTGTTTTGAAGCCTTTAAGAATGGAGCTCTTGGATTTCGCAACAGAGGGATTTTCTGCCCTGTGCAGTACTGATCGATCTCTCACCAAGTCCCATAATGGGCCAGTATCTCACTCATAAAATAAAACAAAGATCTGCAGATGCCCAACATCTGAAAACAAAAACAGAAATTGTTGAAGAAACTCAGCAGACATGGCAGCATTGGTGGAGAGAAAGCAGAGTTAACGTTTCAGGTCCAGTGAGCCTTCCTTCAGAACCCTTTAAACTCTTCTTCACCTTGCTGATGAAGAAAAATTAGTACGGGGCAGTTTTTTTGGGAGGTAAATCATTGAAGTTATTTGAGAGCTGTTTTCACATACATCACCCCATTTATTTCGATCTGGGACTGTCAAGTGTAGGCCCAAACTTTAGACAGGATGAAGAAAACCGGGAGGAGAAAAGCCCTTTTCAGGGCAGACATAGAGGAGCCCAGATCTACACAGTCCCTACTTCCTCATGGCACACAGCACATAAGAGGGGTTGTAGCAAATGCGATCTAAAAATGGAAATATTCAGCAGTTAAATAGTTAAATGGTACTTGTGTAAAACAATAAGGCATCATTTATTTGTTTAAAAGCATTGTAAATTAGAGCAAGACTCCTTTACCAAAAGCTCAGCTCCAGGGGAAGAAAAATAAACAGTCTGCTGGAGTGATAACTCCTGCTTTCTCGGAGTTGTGTACTCTTGCAGATGGATCCGCTTGAGATCCTTTGAATGAGAAAGATTCAGTTTCAGAGAGTTTTGGAATGTGTTGAGTTCTGCAGCACAGGGGGTGGGGGTTGGTGAAGCAGGCTGACCTTAGCTCTGTTAAAGGGCACCACATACCAAAACTCAGAACTGAAGCCTTGTGTAACCATTCTGATTTCTTTGGAACTTGTTCCTTTCCCTCCCTTTTTTCAGAATTTTTCATAGCCTTGCAGCCAGGAGAAATTGATTATAATATTACCATTTCTGGCCATACCTGCTATGAGTCATTCTGCTCGTCCTTCCTATCCTCAGAGTGCCTTCTCCTGGAGTTTGTTTGTTGTACATTAGACTCCCTCCAGTTCACGTCCCCATAATGTTGTTCATAAATTTACAGAATAAGAGGATCGCCACCTAAAGCCAACAAAAGTAAAGTCGAGTTTCTCTAGGGTGTAGAATGGTCTGATCTCCTCAGCTTCCTAGTAGGGCTGTTGATGCTCTTGTTTTCCGTTGCCTCCTGCTGCTCCAACCTTGAAGGCTGGAAAACCTCAAACTGACCATTTAGCTTCAAGCACTGGGCTGGCTATCCTTAATGAGACAAGGAACCTGCTCTCTTGCAAAACTGGGGAAAATCACAGTGAGTGACTGTTTCTCATACAGTGCAAGTTCCAGGCTCCGAATCACAAACTCTTTAATTGTACAGAACTCAGCTCACCATGCCCAAATCAGTTCCATTGCCTACAGCTCATCTCCTGGCTTTTCCTTAAAGTGTTGTGCACCATTTCTATCCAAATAATCATCCAATACCCTTTTGAATGCCTCAGTTGAACCTAACTCTGCCACATTTCCAGGCAGTGCTTTCCATACTCTAACTATTCACTGTGTGAAAAGGTTTTTTCTCACATCACCCCTATTTCACTTGCACATCACTTTAAGTGTATGCCTTCTTGTCCTATTTTCTTAAGGGAGCAGGAAGAGCTTTTCCCTATCAACTGTGTCTGGCCCACTCATGATTTTGAAAACTTCAATAAAATATCCCCTCGGCCTTCCTCACTCCAAGGAGAACTTTTTCAATCTGTCCTTGCAGTCGAAGTTTTTGATTCCTGGAGAACATTCTTGTAAATTTCTTCTGCACTCTCTCCAATGCATTCATATCTTTTCTATACCGTGGCTCACACAAGTATACAAAGTACTCCAGCTGTGGTCTAGCAAATGTCTTGTACTACTTCAACATTACCTCCTTGCTCTTGTATTCTATGCACCCTACTAGTAAAGCCAAGAACACTGTATGCTCTATAAATTGTTCCACCCGTCAATGATCTCTGCACACGTACACTCAGGACCCATTTCAAATGTGCGTCCAGATGCCCCCAGGCATAATCCAACTCCAGGTTCTTTCAGGATATTCAGTTGAATAGCGTAACAGCATTGCCTATCAAAAAGCATTAGAGAAAAGTCTACTTGGATGCAATAAAGTTGAGCAACTGACACACATAAGACCATCAACCCCAACATGATGTTAATACTTTTGGGATGATCAGGGAGGAAAGAAAATAAAGGTGGTAAGAAAACAAATTAATTCCTGGGAAAGTAAAATGTTCACATGACAATCACTTACTCCTGTTTTTTTCTCAAGGAAATATTAAGAAGCATGAGTAAAGTAAGCTTACTTATTGAATGGTGCCCATTACTTAAATGAAAAACTCTTCTGTGCTATGGATGTATTTTACAATGACATTTAATGTAGTTTTCAAATGACATCTTGACAAAGCTTCCTGAGTATTCACTTTACTTGCTAAAGCTGAAGCTCTTCAAAATGGATGTCTCTGAGGGAGTTGCATAGATAGAGAAAAGGATGGAGGAATGAAACATTTAAGTGAAAGTGAGGACTGCAGTTGCTGGAAATCAGAGTCAAGATTAGAGTGGTGCTGGAAAAGCACAGCAGGTCAGGCAGCATCTGAGGAGCAGGAAAATAGATGTTTCGGACAAAAGTCCTTCCTATTCACCTTATCTATACCTCTCATGATTTTATAAACCTTTATAAGGTCACCCCTCAGCCTCCAATACTTCAGGGAGAAAAGTCCCAGCCTACCGATCTTCTCCCTATAGCTCAAAATCTCCTATTTCGGTAACATCCTTGTAAGTCTTTTCCACACCCTTTCCAGTTTAATAACATCCTTCCTATAGCAGGATGAACAGAATTGTATGCAATATACCAAAAGTGGCCTCCCCAATATCTTGTACAGCTACATGAAGTCCCAACACGTATACCTAGTGCCCTGACTGATGAAGTTAAACGGGTCAAATGCCTTCTTCACCACCCTGTTTACCTGCGATTCCACTTTCAAGGAACTATGTACCTGGACCCTTAGCTCTCTCTATTTGACAGCACTCCTGTATACCTTTACTTCGAAGGTTCCTGTGCTATGGCTCTGGCATGTCTGGAAGCAGAGTTAAATGTTTCATTCAAGATCAGAATGGTGCTGGAAAAGCACAGCAGGTTTTCCTGAGGGTAGGTGAGTTCAAATCTAGAGGGCATAGTTTTATGTGAGAAAGGAAAGATTTAAAAGGGAACTCAGGGGCAACATTTTCACACGGAGGTGGTGCGTACATGGAAGAAACTGCCAGAGGAAGTGGTGCATGCAAGTACAATTACAACATTTAAAAGATATTTAGATAGGTACATTATATAGGAAAGGTTTAGAGGGACATGTGCCAAATGCAGGAAAATCAAACTAGTTTGGTTTAGAAAACCTGGTCAGCATGGACGAGTTGGACCGAAGGGTCTGTTTCCATGCTGTTTGACTCTATGACATTTATCAGGAAGTAGTTCCTAACATGAGAGTGATGAATAAATGGAACAGATTGCTCGCAAAATTCATTTAGCTGAGGATGCTGGACTCATTTAAAATAAAGATTCTGGTTGTTGTAATTGCGTAATAATGGGGAGATAGTAGGATTGGCATTCTAGAATGATAACGTTGGGAAGACTGGAGGGTTGGTTTCTTCTGCAACTGTACTGTGATTCTGCAACCTGACCCATTGATTGAAAATGTGTTCCGCAACACAAAACAAAATGGATCTATTAGTGCTTTGATCTGTACAGGAGTTGTGTCCCTGCAAAGAAACAGCATTACCCCTGACTATAGGGTTGTGAAGCTGCTAATTCATAGGTTGATATTCATTGCAAACTCGCAAAATGTGTGCGGTTTATAATGAACATTGTGCAACAAGAGGAACAGGGTGACTTGTAGAATCTATCAGAGGTGAGGAGTGACCATTGTGTTACACCTCACCTCTCATGAAAGTAGACCCATTATGATTTGGGCAAAAATACTGCTCGTAGAAACTCATGTAGCTATTTTATTTAATGTAGTGTGTTCCATGTAGCTCCCCTTCTACAGTTCCTTTCACGTACATATTTCTTTGGCAAGAAAAAAGTCAATTTGGATGAGTATTAATATTTAGTCAGCATGAATTGGATTAGATTGTTGGAAATCTCTGCGTAGATCAACTATGGATAAATCCAAACTCATTTATCTTTCAGAATAAAAGTTACATTTGGTTTCTGGGACTCTGGAATCCAAGCTGTGTCTTTTTATTCTTTTTGCTGCCCTTGATGCTCTGCTATTGTTACAGACAGACAGATCGAACCTGATCTGCAACCACCTTGGCTACATCAGTGACAGAATCAGCACAGATGGTGAAGGAATTAGTTCCCTTCCCAGGTGCAGTGAATCAGATATTTACATTGGGAGCTGCTGGATACTCACTCAGCCACTGCACTTTAATAGTTATTGCAGAAACAGTTGGGAAGTTCAGTTCTTTTTTTCCCCCTGATTTCTGTCTAAGTTGTCCTGCTTCTGACAACTGTTCAGATGTAGTTTAGGATTGTGCCTGGAACAAGATTCTCATGGTGGCTGGTTGTTCCAGGACAGGACTCTAACAAAAACACAAAGCCAAGGCTAACACTTTAAGATCACATAAACCACGGAGCTCTCACTCAATAACGGAGTGAGTAAAAGACACAGTGTAGTTTTGAAACAAGTCATACAGAACAGGAAAGTGTGTGGCCTCTTGAGTGATGATTCCCACATGCTGTGTGAATGCTACCTCCACTTTCCAGCTCTGGTCTGGATGTTATCCAGATCTTGTGGTAGCTTGGCACACCCTCCTTCCTTTTGGGAGGAGTTGTGAATAGAAAATAACCATCATTGACCAGTTGTAGTCTTATACAGTTCCTCCTCTCTCTACAAGGATCTCAGTAATCTGCAGTCCTCACTTTCTTCTATTTGATTTCAACCTTCTGCGAAGTCTCTTCCAAGGATTCCTACCTTGATGAAGTTCTGCTCTCTCTACAGGATCTCAATGTCTCGACCCTGATCTCTAGCATCTGCAGTCCTTACATTGTCCCAGCTGTACTCTTGACCTTCTGATGGAGAGGAAACTATTTATGAAGCCAGTGAAGATGGATGGCTGAGGATAGTTTCCTTGAGGAGCTGTTGCAGTGAAGTTGTGGAACTATAATGACTATGATTTTCTTTGTCATTGCCTATGACTCCAACCCTATTATACCCATAAATTTTGTTAGGGCTTCTTGATGCCTATGCATTTGAAAACTGTCTTGATTGCAACTCTCCTTGTGTCCATGAAGGCTGTGCTAAGGTCTGGAGTAAGGTGGTTGCAGTAGAATTTTAACTGAGATTGTTAAGTAACATTCACATTATTGATGATTGCGAAGGTCTGATGGGGCTCTCATTACTGTGGATTGGATATATCCAATATTTTTAGCATCTAGGACAAACATGGGCCACTTTCCACACTTTGTTTAGAAGCCACTTTTGCAGAGTCACAAACAATCATCACGTTTCATTGGCAGTGTCTAGAATGGGACTCATTATTTTGTGGTGACATTTTCACAAACTTTCAATTTTCAATGGACTAAACAATTCTTCTTGTTGGTGTTAGGAATGGATGAATGATTCACTCCCTGCCACAACTCTCCTCTGATTTGCTCTGTTTTAGTGGGTCATTGACATGTTTAAGCGCATTAATGCCTTGATTAAATTAGTGAACAGCCAAATGCCACACCAGTGGGTTAAGCATTCAGCTCATGATATCACCAAGTGCACTTTCCACCTTCTTCTTATTTGCAGCGATGAAAGGCTCTAACCAGATTTGCTCGGACACTTTCTGTGCTCATCTCTTGCTGTCTAATTACTTCAGTACTTATTGAAATCTCCAGGTGCTGCAAGTGGCTACTGTGTAAAATCAATCTGACTCTGAGTGTAAGTGGAGCCTCATTAGTGGAGTTGTGTAATTGACACAATGGCAGAAGCAACATAAATACTCACTCTTTCTATACCAACGACAGGCAGCCACATGACAACATAGCCTGGGCTGCTAAAATCGCCATCTGCATTGTTGGAACAACTTTCAGCAATCGGGAAATCACTTGGACTCAAAACCTCTGCCAGTTTGGTCATTTGCTGAGAAGCAGCCTTCAAACAAAGCCCATCCCCAGAAAGCAAATACAATCTGGAGGGTACTTAACATGGACGATGGCAGCTGACTGCTTACATTGAAGAAGAGAGGCCTGAAAGATGAACAGTTAACTCGGTTCCCAGGAAGAGAGTATTGAGTTATATCATCAGAGGAAGAGCAGGAAATATCTGATTGAGATTTCAAGTACAAAATTACATAATCACAAATAAAAGGTTTTGGAATAAAGGGGTTACACAATTTCTTGTGCAGTTGGTTACTTTCACTTTCACTTCAGTACCGATACAAAAAAATCCATCTGGAAATTGATTTCACGGATAGTGCTTGTTTATTTAAAATAATACATCTGAGTAAATAATAACAGTAAGAGAATAACTCTGTCACTGAGATTTAATTTTAATTGAAATATGCTTTCAAACTATCCCAATGTAAGTGGAATATCCAGTTAGTGAGCCCACCCTCAGTCCAGACATCAGCTCCTGTTAAATATTCTCATGGAAAAGGGCATAAACCTTTTTCTGAATGTACACAGCAGTAATACTCACTAATAGTTAATCTCATTGTTCATAACATGCTTTTGTTAACATTTTCAGGAGCAGATTTTATCAAGGAAGATCAGCTCAGCTTCCCACCTGGTTTAGTAATCTCTGTACCCTGAAAGGATCGGCTTATTTAACACTACCATAGCAGCAGGCACTCCAAACTCCATTATGCTATTGAGCCTCAAAGCTATAAGACAGGCCGGCAGAATGGAAGGTCTTTTGGGACTGGTGACAGGTCAAGGATAGTTTACCAGCTTATGGGAAGGTTCATCAATAGAACCTTTCACACACAGCCTGAGAGACATTTACGTGAGTCAAGTTGTGTCAACCCCCACCAACTGGAGAAGCAGACTGTTGAAGAGCTCAATGGATTTGTAAGATGTTCGATTGTCACTTTGATAGGTTAGGCCCAACAGCATAGATGGGTATCTGCAGTGTGCAGTGAATAGGGACTTGGCTTCTTATCAAGAGAGGTGGGCTGCTGCGAATAGTGAAGAGCTCTGCAAGGTACCCAAGGAACTGCTAAGGGATGTTACATGAAAGAAGCACAGACATAGACAAGAATGCACAGTGGTAACGCAGCAACTAGGGATTAAAAAGGAATATAAAAATGAAGAAAAATGTTTTTTTTTGTACAGCAGTAGATCAGAATACAAACTGTAATGATTAATTCTGAACAGGGCTGTAGGCTCCATATAATTGATGCTGTTTCATAACAGAGTTAAATATTCAATGTCATCAGTTTTAATAACTGGCTAATGCTGTGGTGGCTTGACCTTATTGGTGCCTTTGCATTTGACTTAATCTGCTGGGTTAGGGAGGGGAAAGTTAGGCAGATCCAGTTTGTGTGATCAGTATTTACAGGATATGAATTACAGCAACAGCAGCCACACAATGGCCCAGATTTTCACCATGATGGAGCAGCTGTCAGCCATGGTGAGAAGAGTGGACATGGTCATTTCCACCCCCACCCCCCTACCACCACCGATCCCAGCACTTCCCACTTTTACAGGAGCCAGGCTGGGTTTTGTGTACCGGATTTTACCGAGGCTGCCGGTGATTCACGTCACCAGCTGCCTCCACTGAAGTGGAAGTTTGGCACCTTACCCAGAGTGTGCACTGCAGACTTGGGATGAGTAGCTCCAAGCATTTTAGAATCATTTGGGAAGCTAGGGTATTACTTTGGAAAAGTAAGGAACCCTGTGGATATAGTTCTGAGCCTCCTTTGGGGCTGGTGCACATCAGATTCCATAGGGGTGGTATGGTATTTATGAGAAGCTATGGGGATAGGTAGATGGGCAAAGGATGGCATTATGGGCGGCCATGGATGGGACATGGGAAATGTGTGTGGGGATGGGCTGTGAGGGGTTCATTTGATCTTAAAATGGAAGTCGAGTGTTGGTGCAGGGAGGTAGGTCTTGTGTTCAACCCCCATCCATGATTAGCTGCCTCAGCTCTCATTTTGGGGTTGCCCAGTCCATCTCACTGTCCAAGAATAGAAATCTAACAAGCCAGGTTTTCCCAAGTCAGACTCGCGTCACTGAGCCAGGAACAAAAACCGAGGTCTATGTTAAAAATCACACAACACCAGGTTATAGTCCAATAGGTTTATTTGGAAGCACTAGCTTTCGGTGCGCTGCTCCTTCATCAGGTGGTTATGTCCAAAAGCTAGTGCTTCCAAATAAACCTGATGGACTATAACCTGGTATTGTGTGATTTTTTAACTTTGTACAGCCCAGTCCAACACCGGCATCTCCAAATATGGTCTATGTTAGCTTTCTGTTAATGTCAGCCACAACTCAGTTTGGCATAACCCTGACTTCTGAATCTGAAGGTTGTGGCTTTCAATATCACTGCAGCATTTGAGAACACAATCCAAAGCTGACACCTCAGTGTACTATCAGAGAGGACAGCCAGATGTCTGTACCAGACATTCTGCCACTTTGGATAGTTTGATTACAGTTCAGTACTTTGTGGTATTTTAACCCTTTGTCCCCCTTTTGCTGCCATGCCCTGGCCCTTTCCTTGTTGCTAGGCTGCCTCTATAGGCCAGGGATGCCAAAGTCAGGTTTGCTGTAATACTTTTTCCCTGAACAGAAATCCCCTCATCCCATTATCTCTTTGTCTAGCCAATGGTATGATATCCTCAATTTGCTGCGTTTTTGATAATGCCATTGCATATGGGGTGACATCTTGTCCAGACATGTTACTATTTACCATAATCTCTCTGCAATGTTACAGAGGGATAGTGAAGCCAAGACCAGTCACTTACACCCTCTACCTTGCCCCATTAGAAATTCCGAAGTGCTTAATAAATGACCTACTTCAATTGTCAGACAGGCAGAAGGAGTTGGGCTTGGGCTTGGGTGGAGGAACCAGAAAAGTGTCCTTCTCAGATTTTTAGTGGGGATGTGGGTTTGCCTTTATTAACAGCCTCTTTTCAACATCAGGACCCCCCTCCTCAAATGGACCAGCAGATCTTTGAGATGGGATGAGCCCCTGAATGAGAGGCAGAACACAAATTTATGTGTGATTGGTGTGTTGAATGGCAAAGGGCCGGCAGTATTGACAGTAATGCATTGGCTACTGTTACAATCGAAGGCTAAACCAAATCAGCCTTACAACACAGCAAAATTAAAATATTCAATGACCAGGACATCTGGTTGATATGCACGAATTAGACCAAAGGGTCTGTTTCCATGCTGTACATCTCTATGACTCTATGATTCTATGTGCCCAATTGCTCCTAACCAATCTTTACAAATAATGAATATTGGACACTAAGTTTGTAATTTAATCAAAAACTAACAGTTTATTATTAATAGTGAAACTTTCACAGGATAAACTAAATAATGAACTAATCTAATGAATATCTATGATTTAAATCCAATCTTCTTTAATTATAACCCCAACTCACTGAAAGACAGACCCAATTAAGGGTTAAATTATAAAGAAGAATTGTAATCTCCCAATTAGATCATACAGTTTCAGATGATGGATACCAAGCCTTTATGCAATCCTTAGATAATGAGTTATTTACAAGCACATAACTGTATATCTCATTTCAAGATCAGAAGAACCAGTTTCTTTCTTTTTTTTCTTTAGTTTAATCAGCATTCTCTGTTGTTGGCTGGTTAGCATCGATCCTCTCTTGATTGACCAACCAATACCCAACCAGCTGTAAGCCTTGGGCATGGCAACACATGGTCTCACATCATCCACAGTGTTCCCTAGATTAGTAATTAAGTTGCATTATCGTCCAGACCAGTCATCAACAGTGAATATCTATATTTATTTTCTTCTCCTCCAAGACACGCAGAGTTCAAAGTTAAACTCTATGTTCCACCAAAATAAAACTGAGAAAAACAAAACAAAAATAGTCATAATCTCAAGTTACTGACTTTTTGATGGTGGGAAGGAAAATCCACAGTCCTAAAAATTGTGACCAATGCTAAAAGTTGACAGGTCAGGACCTGAAATATTAACTCTCTTTCTCTTTCCACAGATGATGCTGAATTAGTTGATTATTCTCAGTGGTTTTTGTTCTCATTTCAGATTTCTGGCAACTGGAATATTTTGTTTTTGGTGTAAAGAATTTCGCTTAGGTCACTGAAGATAAGATGTCACTGTCAATTGGATTATTACAAATTGGGTAGAGGACAAGGAAAGTATTGGAAAAGACTTGAATCTAGGTTAGTAGCTGAGGAATTAGATGAAACTAAATTAGAGGTATGAAGAAAGCCTAAACGGATGGCTTTTGGATTACCAACATTCAAAAGGATGAAATTATGTTTACGTCAGATGGTCTTTGAGCTTCATTATGTTAAAGAAGTCAAGATAAGCCCAAAAGTGTCATAACAGTTGATCTAGGTATTTGCCATGTGAAAGGCCATGGAATCAATGATTCCAAATATTGAAGCTCACTAAAGCTAATGATGATGGTACAATGGACTGGCATAAAGAAGGTGAAAGTGAGGACTGCAATGTTGGATATTAGAGTCAAGATTAGAGTGGTGCTGGAAAAGCACAGCATCCAAGGAGCAGAAAAATCGATGTTTCGAGCAGGAGCCCTTCATCAGGAATTGTACATAAAGAAGACAAGGTGACTAAGAATAGAGACCTTGTCATTTACTACCATTAGTTTTAATTATTGACAAGATATTCTTTCTGAATAATTTCTGGAGTAAGTCCTTGATCCTGTGAACATAATAACTATTTTTCATCCATTTCCACATAATATAATCTCTTAAATCATTCAACATTGAGATTTGAGATTTGTTCACTGTTGAGTGAACTTCATGATTAAATAACATCAAGTGAGTTAGAAGAATTGGTTTCCAACGAGTTATATAATTGATTGGATTCCTTCTTTCTCCATCTTTATATATGGTGCCAGCATACGCAACTCACTTATCCCTTACCAAAATAGTGGCTCTCTCGTCTATTCTCAAACCTTTTCCATCCTTCCTGTATTATGTATCATACTCTCTGATGTGATGATTCTGTTCATGGATCCCTCCCAGACATCGAAACTAAACCATTTATGATAGAGTTTCCCATCAGTGCTCTAGCTATCGTCTAAATTGCATTGGTTATGGTTCAGTTGCTAGCACTTGCACCGCAAAGTTAGAAAGTTACAGATTCAAGCCTTGCCCCAGAGAACCTGAGCGCATAATCTGAGCTGACAGTCCAGTGCCCTAAGGGAGTGATGCGTTGTTGGGGAGTCACCGTTAGATGAGACATTAAATTGTGGCCTCATCAGATCCCTCAGTTGCACAAGAATTTTTAAAATTCATTCATGGGTTGAGGGTGTTGCTGGCTATGCCAGCATTTATTGCCCATCCCTACACATCCAGAGGGCAATTAAGAGTCAACCACATTGTCATAGGCCACCAGGAGTCACATGTAGAGCAGACCAGGAAAGAACGACAGTTTCTTTCAGTGTACCATATAGGTTGTCCTGACAACTGGCAATGGATTCATGGCCATCATTAGACTCTTAATTCCAGATTTTCTTTTACTGAAATCAAATTCCGCCATCTATCATGGTAGGATTCAAACCCAGATCCCCAGAACATCATCTGGATTAGCTAGTCCAGCAATAATAGGCCTGTTTCCACACTGTAGGGAATCCAATCTAATCTAATCTAATACAACCAGGGCCATTGCCTCCCCTGATTCTGTGGTAATGTTTTGGAGATGAGAAAGTAAGTTCTCCCTGGTGCCTTGGCGACTGTTTTTCTCTCAACCAGCAGGATAAGAAGCATGTTATCTTGCCATTATCACAACAGTCTTTATGGGACCTTACTTTGTACAAATTGGCTGCCTCAATTCCAACATTATAACAATGACAAGTATTTTGGAACATTCCCATGTTGTGAAATAAGCTTGTTGAATACAAATCTTTCTTATTTCTAAACATAAAGCTCCATTTGGGAGAAGTGAGGACTGCAGATCCTGGAAATAGGAGTCAAAGAGTGTGGTGCTGGAAAAGCACAGCCGGTCAGGCAACATCCGAGGAGCAGGAGTGTCGACGTTTCGGGCATAAGCTCTTCATCAGTAATATTCCTGATGAAGAGCTTATGCTCGGAACGTCGACTTTCCTGCTCCTTGGGTGCTGCCTGATCGGCTGTGCTTTTCCAGCACCGCACTCTTTGACTATAAAACTCTATTTGTTGTTTGGGGCTTGGTATCAAACCAGATACTCTCCACAAGTGACAGTACTTCCTCAAACTCCAATGATGACACTTAAATAATGTGCCATTGGAAGACATGTGAGCAAAAGAAGCACTAATGGCTGATGAGTGCTGCTTCTACATAGGTGAGTAAATATAAATTAGTCTGTTACCGCTGACCTACATAGAAGTTTACCAGACACAGGTGGCCTGGCTTCTATAATCACTGCTCCTCAGTGTAACCAAGTGGTTCCAATGTAACTGAGCATTGCTACTGCAGAACCTTCTCAAGAAACAGTTTTCTTGTATAGTACACCTGCAGCCTATTTCCCAGGGACACAGAACCACAAAATTGTTATGGTAGAAAAGGAGTCCAGTTGGTCCATTGTGACTGTGCTGGCAATTCAGGGCGTCAATGCATAGTCTTTGTAGAACTGAGATATCAGGACAGGGATTTGGGGATTTGATTGCTGTCCACTGCTGAGTTAATATAATGAGTAAGGGAGCAGGAAAGACTTAATCGGTACAGCAAGATGGAGGATGGAAACTGAGCAGGACCTGGCCATCATCCTATGACCCCAGCTGGGAAAGGGGACCAAGCACATCAAAGAAGAACTGGCTTAAGTTTTGTGGTACTTTCCAAACTGCTGGTCAACATTTAATGTTTCATATATATATTGGATGCGAATATAGGAGGTATGGTTAGTATATTTGCAGATACCCCCAAAATAGGTGGTGTATTGGATAGTGGAGAAGGTTACCTCAGAGTACAATGGGACCTTGATCAGATGGGCCAATGGGCAAAGGAGTGGCACATGCTGTTTAATTTAGATAAATGTTGCATCTTGGAAAGGGAAACTAGGGCAGGACTTATACAAGGTTACAGTGGTGCTGGAAAAACACAGAAGGTCAGGCAGCATCCGTTGAGCAGGAAAATTGATGATTGCTTTTCCAGCACCACTCTAATCTTGACTCTAATATCCAGCATCTGCAGTACTCACTTCCGTCCAGAACTTATATAGTTTATGCTAGGGCCCGGGGGAGTGTTGCCGAACACAGAGACCGAGGAGTGCGACTGCAAAGTTCATTGAAACTAGAGTCACAGATAGATTGGATAGTGAAGAAGGCATTTGGCACTTTTGCCTTCAACGATCAATGCATGTGTTTGGTGTTGGGTGGTCATGTTGCGGCTTTCCAGGACATGGGTTAGACTTGGAGAATTCTTCGTTCAGTTTTGGTCTCCCTGTTATAGGAAAGATATAGTTAAACTTGAAAGAGTTCAGAAAAGATTTACAAGAATGATGTGGGTTTGGAGGGTTTGGATTATGGGGAGAGGCTGAATAGGCTGAGGCTTTTTTCACTGGAGTATTGGAGGCTGAGGGGTGATCTTATAGAGATTTATAAAATCATGAGGGGTATGGATAAGGTAAATAGACAAGGTCTTTGTCCCAGGGTAGGGGAGTCTAAAACTAGAGTAAGGGACATAGGTTTAAGGTGAGAGCGAAAAGATTTAAAATTGATCTGAGCTGCAACATTTTCATGCAGACGATGGTGCATGTATGGAACGAGCTGCCAGAGGAGGTGGGTACAATTACAACATTTAAAAGGCATCTGGATGGGTGCATGAATAAGAAAGATTTAGAGGGATATGGGCCACATGCTGGAAAATGGGACTCGGTCAGATTGGGGTGTCTGGTCAGTGCAGATGCTTTGGACCAAAGGGTCTGTTTTCGTGCTATATAATTCTATGACTCTAGACGAAGAACAGACACAATGAATGAAATAACTAGAGCTTGCCTCTCACCTGGTAAACTATTGCAACAAGCTGCACCACAAACCTGATAGATATAAACCCAACCGCAGCTTTCAGGAGAAGGGAAAACTAACCAGTTGAATGGAAACCTCATATTCTCACAGTTCTTCCTCACACTGTGAAAGCCCTTTTTGGGTGACATAGCCAGATAGTGGAGGGGCAGACGGAGGTCTTTTATATGTTTTGCTAATGAGCAGGCCAATGTTTGGCATTGACAGATAACACTTGTACTTTGGCAGCAAGTGTTTCAGATCACCTTATGAGATCAGTTAATGATCAGCAATTTCCATCTCCATGCTATAAAGAGAAAATTGGCTTTATTCTCATGCAGATTAGGTCTTCCTCTGGCTCTGTTCCAAAGGCTGGAATCAGAAAAGATACTTAACTGGTGCTGTAAATCTGTCATCAGGGTTTGTGTTTACTGGGAGTCATGTTAAATTGAACAGGAATTGGTGACTGGAGAAAGACTGCCTCCCTTTGGAAGCATACCCCCAACTCGACAATCAATAACACCAAGGGAGGAGAGAAAGTGGGAAATACTGGGAGAGTGAGATTAAAAAAGGGTAAACATCAGAACAGTTATCCTTGTGCCTTCAAATTCCAGTGGGATAAGAGTCAAAAGGATAAGAAAATGCAATCACCAGCCCACCTTGCAATGGCGGCTAATATGTAGTTCGTAAGTGAAACTTTCTGAAGAGGATTTTGTTTCTATTTGTGTGCTACTGAGACTCCACACTTGTATTGGATAACATATCAAGAGCACAGAAATAACCAGTCAGCCTGAATATTTCACAGCAGTGTTTATCTTCAACATGAACATCACACTCTTATGATCCTTTCACACCTTGCCCCCAATATCGTTCTACCCCCTTCTCCCTCATGAGTGCATCAAGCCTCACCTTTTGATATGTCAATTCTATCTTCTTCACAGTTCCAAGTTGGCAGCAAGTTTGACATTCTCTCCCCTTTCAGTGCAGAGCAATTCCTCATAAATCTTTTCATTAATCAGTTAGTGACCACCCTGTATTTATGATTTGGAGGTGCCGGTTTTGGACTGGGGTGTACAAAGTTAAAAATCACACAACACCAGATTATAGTCCAACCGGTTTATTTTAGAAGCACTAGCCTTTGGAGCACTACTCCTTCCAACAGGTGATTGTCGACCTCCTGGTGAAGGAGCAGTGCTCCAAAAGCTAGTGCTTCCAAATAAACCTGTTGGACTATAACCTGGTGTTGTGTGATTATTAACTTTGTACACCCTATATTTATGTCCTTTTGTTTTGGATTCATCCACAAGTGGACGCAGTTGGGATAATTTTATTCAAACCAACATTGAAAAGCTGATGAAATCTGGTACAATACTTATTTTACACCAAGCCTATTTTACTCTTCATTGAAGTGCTTCAGGAAGCTCAGAAGATGTAATAACACACCATACGGCAGGCTGTTCTTACTCACTGTATCACCCAGTGTTCTGATAGCACAAATAAATCTTCCTGATTCGTACTCTCTCTGACTTGCATTGGGAACCTCCAGTTGGGCACTTGACATGAGCGTAGCAATTCTGACAAATTGTTATTAAATCTGTAGTCTTCACGCATTTGGTGGTATTCCTAAAGTAAACCGAGATGATACACTTCAGTTCTCCATTGATTTAAATCTTCTCTCCTTATCTTTCATAATAGGGAAGCTCAACAACCCACTAATCAGACCATCAGCAATTATTATTGGTGCTGCTTAGGTCAGGAGAACAAATTGTCGTGACATATGTCAACAAATGGGTGGGAGCAATTTAAAGGTCAAAAGTTTCTGCAAACAATTGGCTTTGATTGAACACAATATATTTACACAGGAAATAATTGGAAGGAAATGGGGACTATTGGTTCTCTCCTGTTTGACACTGCGGACAGAAGGAATACTTTCATCAGTATATATTGTATGTAAATGCTTTGTCCTTTGGTTGGCAAATTTTTAACAAAAGAACCAGCCTTTGCCGGGGAATCATTTGGCCAATGTGGACTGTCCATATTCATGTTATTGGCTGCACAGTCCGCTATAGGCTGACATTTCAGGAAAAGTCAACTGTCAATTTCAAGGGGTTTCAAGGAGAGTTTCCCTCCTTGAGGTCTAAGTAGTGTTTTCATGCTATGGCTTGACTAGTTATTGATGTACCATACTTGTCTGGTGCCCTGCTGGCATTATGGTAGTAATTGCCAGTCCCAGGCTGTGCCCCAGCCAGGAAGTGCCCTCCTTCATACATGTAGGGAAAGGAGATTTTTTTAAAAATGCTTCTGAACGCACATTGACAGCATGGATGACATATCATTGCAGATACAAGTCCCCATTCAGAAATGGATTGCTATTTCACATCATCACTCTGTCTGACTGAGCATCATTATCCGTGCAATTACAAGAATGAAGCGACACAGATTACCCTGTTTTTAGCATCGTCCTGCTTTAGAATAGTGCATGGGGGAGTGCTACTTTTCTTCTCATGCCCAGCATTGCCTAACATCTTCTTATGTTTCTGTGTGAGAACTCCATGTACTGGAAAGACTTCAAATTGTTGAACACGTTCACTTTTATTCAAGAACAGCAAAGCAAAGAAGGAGCAAATAAATGAAAGCTGTATTTGCTTCTGGGAACTGATAGAAACCACTTATTTTTCAAGCAATTACAAGTTTACAATCAAAGAATGTTTCTGCACCCAGCTCACATCTACTGGAACCAAATGTCACTGAGTTCTGCCTGGCTGCTTGTGCCTGATGCTGCACCACTGTATCAGACACAGTGATGTTCCTCCAATCAGTGTCCTCTACTTACTCTTTGGCTGTTTTCTCAGCCCTTCACTGTTCATCAAGCTCTTCTTTACCAGCTCCAGTAGGAGCACAGCAGTGCAAAGATTATGTGGCACAATTTGTACGCACTGTCCTGCAATGTATTTACCCACCATCACCCCCAACATGGATCCAATCATCGCAACCTCATCTCTTAAGAGGGCTGAATATTACATCTGCGACATTATGTCCCTGGTCAAAGAAGAGGGGACATTGTTTCAATGTTTAGCATCAGTCCAGGGATAATATCATAGAGTCATCAGCCATGGTCACAGAGGGTAGTCTTTGTCTCCAAGTAACAATCCTCATTAGGCACCTGGCCCTTTGAAATGAAGCAGGAATATGAGAGTTCTCAAGGATGTATGTATTAGGGTGGCTTCCAGGTTTCCTGGCACAGACATATAAGACGAGTTGTACATGAATTAAATAGAGCCCTTTTCTGTTGATGAGATCTGTTGCATCATGATATGGTGCAGCCTTTAGGGGCAACACGGTGGCACAGTGGTTAGCACTGCTGCCTCACAGCGCCAGGGGCCTGGCTTTGATTTCCACCTTGGGTGACTGTCTGTGTGGAGTTTGCATATTCTCCCTGCATCTGCGTGGGTTTTCTCCGGGTGCTCCGGTTTCCTCTCACAATCCAAATGATGTGCAGGTCAGGTGAATTCGTCATGCTAAATTGCCCATTGTGTTCGTTGTATATGTCAGGAGTAAATACAGGGTAGGGGAATGGGTCTGGGTGTGTCTGGGTGGGTTACTCTTCAGACAATTGGTGTGGACTTGTTGGGCAGAAGGGCCTGTTTCCATATTACAGGGGATCTAATCAACACGATGTGTATGGCTAATAGTGCTGTGTGCTTGGGGTTATTGACAATGCTTACTGCATGGCCTACAGCACTGACCGCATCACAGGGAAATAAGATAGAGTGGTGTGATCTGGCATTGAGTATAGGAGTTGGGAGGTCATGTTGTGGCTGTACAGGACATTGGTCAAGCCACTTCTGGAATATTGCTTGCAATTCCTATTGGAAAGATTGGAAAGGGTACAGAAAAGATTTACAAGGATGTTGCCAGGGTTGGAGGATTTGAGCTATAAGGAGAGGCTAAATAGGCTGGGGCTATTTTCCCTGGACTGTCAGTGGCTGAGAGGTGACCTTATAGAGGTTTATAAAATCATGAGGAGCATGGTCTTTTCCCTGGGGTGGGGGAGTCCAGAACTAGAGGGCATAGATTTAGGGTGAGGGGGCAAGATATAAAAGGGATATAAGGGGTAGCTTTTTCACATAGAGAGTGGTGCGTGTACAGAATGAGCTACCAGAGGAAGTGGTGGAGGTTGGTATAATTACAACATTTAAAAGGCATCTGGATTGGTACATGAATAGGGAGGGTTTAGAGGGATATGGGCAACTGCTGGCAAATGGGACGAGAATATCTGGTCGGCATGGACAAGTTGGACTGAAGGGTTTGTTTCCATGCTGTACATCTCTATGATTCTATGACCCAGGACGTCTTCAGTCTCCAGTGAAAATAGGACTTCAAAATCAGCAATGGCAATATACTCTGGACCTCCTGTACTTCCTGCACATCTTGGGGAGACTTTCAGCAGCAGCTTCTTCATATGGAGGTTGTTTGGCAGCTGTTGGATATTGGTGCTGTTCCTGAGCTTGCTGGTGCATCTACTCCTCCTCAATGTTGCTGCACGTTTGGAGCACCACTGCCTTAGTGATTATGATAATGGCTGTGATTGGATTTATTGGGTCACAGTCTTCGTCCATTTAAGTAATATTCAGTTCCTCTATTCATTGTGCCAAGCCTCACAGTTTCCCACATTATATTCCATCTGCCAAGTTTTTGCCCACTCATTTAACCTGTTTATATTCCCTCACTACTTGCCTTCCCACCTCGTTTTATGTCATTAGCAAACTTGGCTATAGTACATTCATTGTTGCCATTCAACTTGTTAATAATAATTGTGAATAATTGTAGCCCCAGCACTGATCTCTTTGGATCTTCTGGTTAGAGTTTGCCGTTCATGAAAATGCCTCCTCTAGCCTAACAGTCTGTCTTCTATTAGTTAGCCAATCCTATATCCATGCTAACATTCTATCCCCCATTCACCAACAGTCTGTAAGCCTAACCCTAACATCTTACTATGCTTGGTTGCTGGCTATTACATCATTTTCTTCCAAAAGACAGACAGAAACAATCAAAAAATTCAGTGTAATCCAACTTATTCAGTCAATAACAACAAAAATGAACTCTTCATCCTTATGCCTTGCCCAAAGCTTATCTTCTATGTGTCTTTGCCTGTCGTGGTGACCTTGTGAGGTACTGTCCATTGACTGCAGCATTGGTGATGGAAGACTGTTGACCTTCAATTGAGTCAACTGCTGTTAGCATTGGAGATGACTTAATCTCTCTCAATGGACAGGATCTAACTTTAGACTCTCAGCTTGGGATTCAACAGACAGGCCTGGCTGATTTATTGGCAACAGCAAGAGTCCTGACAGAGTGAAAGAGACAAGAGTGGGACTCCTGTTATTCAGCGAGAGAACATCAGGTTACCCCGCAACCACTTCCACTTCCCAAGGGCAGGGCTACAGATTTTCTGGCAAGCAAATTGGCAGAAGGCTCCTTTGAAGCAAATAATCCAGAATCACAGTGGCAGTGCTTAACTTTATATCATCTGCAAATTTGGTTGTATGACATTCTATGCCATTATCCAAGTCGTTAATAAATAATGTAAATAATTGAGGCCCTAACACAGATTTTTGTGGGACACCACCCATCACACCCTGTCAATTTGTGCACCTACCCACCTTGGTTCCTGCACTTCTGCCCATTGTCTACCATGTGGGTATCCTACCTGTGTTCTACAGTCTCTAAGATGCACACTACATCAGACTAAGAGCAGATGGGTGAGAGTGCAAGTACAAGTGACATTGTCTCTTCATTCTTACTGTCGTCCTCCTGTTGTTGGGTACCTGAAATTTAAAAACAGGGACAAGATTTTGGATTTTGGTGTGGGGTGAGGAGAAGGTAAGAAATGTGTGCTCACCTCGTCTGGAGCTTATGAGTTAAAAGAGATTGAGGGACACGGGAGGAGTGGAGGACTAAATATGCAGATACACTCATCATTGATTCCTCCAGCCCTGCCATTGCAACTGATTTCATAATGGTCCTTCTCATGATGGCTAGCATTGTCATCTCCAAGGGGGTTAGAAAATGCAGCTTTCCTTGTTCTCCTCCAATACCATTCCATTGTCTTGCTATCATAACTCCTTCAGGAAAGAGACAACTGCACCATTGAGTGTCCACTAGTATGCATTGGTGATGTGATGTCACACTTGACTAGGTACCAGTGTGCGGAATCTGTGAGGTGTAGCTGTTAGGTTTGCAACAACAAGGGTAAATTAATGGAATTGGTGGGTTGAGTGCTGATTTGTAGAAATTCTTGGGAGATAGTTGACAGGGATGTAGAGCTTTGAAGAGTGGATGAGCCGATCGTGGTAGGTGATAGAATATACCTTTGCAAGATGAGCTCTCTCAGTCTGACAATGTGTTTTTTTATAGATATTTTTATTGGAAATTTAATATTTTTACAAGTTTACAAAAATAAACAAAACTCTCAAATATAAACATTGATATACAATTAAATCAAATATACAATAGCCAAAATTTAACAAAAGAAGAAAAAAAATACCGAAAAAGAGAAAAAAATAAAACTCAACTATCTACTAATCTAACCTATAACTAACCAGAGCATATATTTAAGTCTCTTACATGCTCGGAATGTGTTAACATCAGATGTAATAAAACCCGTATTCGTGCGGGATTCCTCTC
>NC_057734.1:19022216-19063209 GCF_004010195.1 Chiloscyllium plagiosum
ACGCTTCTTCGCCTCGTCGAATGCCTTCCTCTTTCGGACCAGAGCTGGGAAAAAGTCTGGAATAACATGATCTTGGATCCTTTATAGATCATAGCTTAGGGGTCTTTTCGAAGATTTCTAGAGGCTTCTAGGAGTATCTGCCTCTCCTTGTCGCTCTGCAGCCGGAACAGGACCGGGCGAGGGCGCTGGTTTGAGCCGGGCCCGCGTATTGCGACCCGGTAGGCCCATTCTACCCTTACCTGGCCTGATCCAGCTTCCAGATTTAAAAGCTGTGGCAGCCACTTCTCGAGGAACGCTGAAAGCTGGCCTTCCTCTTCCCGTTCGGGAAGGCCCAGCAAACGAATATTTTTTTGACGACCTCGATTGACAATGTGTTTGATCATTAAATTTCTTCCTGTGCTGTTCTTAGGTTCTTGTAACAATAAATCTGGCATTGATCTTTTGTGTTATATGTTCCTGGTACCTCGTGAACTGATGTTCAGAGATTGTTCTGCTCTTGTTTGGGTCCAGAACACTCCTCCCTTTCATCAATGTTATGACCTGATGAGGAGGTAGGGATGGGGTGGGGGGGATGGATTTGGGGGAATTGACTCCCAACTTTGTAAATTCCTCTTGTACAGACATATAATTTTATTTTATTTTTATGTCCAACTATCACACATCAATTAAAACATTGTTCAATTGAAATACAAGGAGCCATTTCATAGAATCCCTATAGTATGGAAACAGGCCATTCGGATCATCAAGTCCACACCAACCCTCAGAAAACACCCCATCCAGACCCCTGACCCTATCCTATCCCTGTAACCATATATTTCTCATGGCCGAGCCACCTAACCTACACATCCTCTGGCTGGAGCACCCGGAGAAAACCCACACAGACACGGGGAGAATGTGCAAACTCCACACAGATAGTTACTGAGTCTTTTGTGACTGAAATAAAGTAGATATAAACTGCGGATGGCTGAGTTGGTCAGCACTTATCCCTGAGGAGATGCTGACCATCTTTAGTGCTACAGACCCAGTTTTGGCAGTTGGAGCTTCTGGGGAATGTTGGAGTTCTATTGTGGGGGCACTTGGGATAGTTCCTCACCCGTCTCCCCTCTGGATCTGTACTTTTAATGGTCAGAGGATGGTTCTGTTTTCTCCATCTGCCTTTCTTTTTCTCTGCTGCTTGTTTCAAGGGTACTTTGTCGTTACTTCTCTCTAATTCATGACAATTCCCAGACTGCAGCTTTCCTGAGTTTTGGGGTGCATGTGTCTATTCATAGTCATCAACTCCGTATCCACGGCCCGCTTTATTTCTACATGTATCAACTTGGAAAGGGTATGGAATTTTTGAACATCTCAAGGAGAATTGTGTAATTAACATTTTCATAGATGGCCTCAATTTTACATGCTGACCAGGTAAAAGCTATCCAAATTTCAAGTATTCCTTGTCAGTTCATTTCTTGAGGGTATGGACTTATTGGTCTATGTGCCTCTGGCAATAGCTGCTATGCACTTAAAATAGCTCCTTTTACTGCTGTTTCGTCAGTAGCACTCTCCTCAGATTAAAAAAAAGGAATAAGCTTTGTGAGCTTTGCCTATCAGTCAGCTCTATAATAGCGGTGTCCAGTCAATTTAGCTGCTGTGCTCCCCCTTAAAAAGAGATGAAGAAAGCATCAGCCTCTTCCTGACCAAACATTCTGTTGAAATGAGCAAACTTACTTCAGTCCTTACGTCTGATTTCGATGTGGTTCCCTCACTAAAGCTATTATCCCTTCTCAGGTTGTAAGTTTGCTCGCTGAGCTGGAAAATTTGTTTTCAGATGTTTCATCACCATGCTAGGTAACATCATCAATAAGCTTCTGGTGAAGTGCTGGTGTTCTGTCCCACTTGCTATTTATCTGTCTTGGTCTGTTGTGGTGGGTGATATCACTTCCGGTTCTTTTTCTGAGAGGGTGGTAAATGGGTTCCAAATCGATGTGATTGTTGATGGAGTTCTGGTTTGAATGCCAGACCTCTAGGAATTCATGTGCGTGTCTTTGTTGAGCTTGTTCCAGGATGGATGTATTGTCTCAGTTGAACTGGTGTCCCTTGTTGTCTGTGTGTCAGGATACTAGTGATAGTTGGTCATGTCTTCTGGTGGCTAGTTGGTGCTCATGTATCCTGGTGGCTAGTTCCCTACCAGTCTGTCTGATGTAATGTTTGTTGCAATTTTTGCCGGTATTTTGTATATGACGTTCATTCGGCTAGTTGTTGGTACGGGGTCCTTTAGATTCGTCAGGAGCTGTTTCAGTGTGTTGGCAGGTTTGTGGGCTATCATGATGCCAAGGGGCTGGAGTAGTCTGGTTGTTTTCTCTGCGATGTCTTTTGTATGGTAATGTGGCTAGAGTCCCTGGCCGTGTTGTGTCTTCTTGTTTAGATGTATTGTGTAAGAATCGACAGACTGTGCTCATCGGGTACCCATTGTTCTTGAATACATTGTATCAGTGTTTTTCTTTGGCATCTTGTAGTTTCTGGTGCTGCAGTGTATTGTGGCTCGTTTAAATAATGCCCTGATGCAGCTCTGTTTGTGGGTGTCGGGATGATTGCTCCTGTAGTTGAGTACCTGGTCTGTGTGTATCACTTTCCAGTAAACGCTGGTCTGCAGCTCTCCATTGGCTTTCGTTCTACCATGACATCTAGGAAAGGGAGTTTGTTGTTGTTCTCTTCCTCTTTGGTGAACTTTATACTGGCAAGAATCTTGTTTACGTGTTTGTGGGATTCTTCTAATTTGTTCCATTTCGTGATGACAAAGGTGTTAGCCACATAGCGGACTCAAAGCTTGGGCTGGATCATGGGAAGGGCTGCTCGTTCCAACCTCTGCATAACGGCTTCTGTCAAGAATCCTGATATTGGTGATCCCATGTGTGGTCCTTTTGATTTGTTTGTAGGTCTTTTCATTGAAGTTGCAATGGGTTGTGAGGCACAAGTCTACTAATACAGCTGTCTGAGTTTAAACTCTCTTTCTCTGATCGTTCTCCTTTCCCGAAATTCCCTTTCTTCTCTCTGTTCTCATTTCTGCTTGTCTGCTTGGCTGTTTCACTTTTTTTTCTCATCTTTAGAATTCTCATGTCAGTCCCAACAAACATTTCTATTGCATGCAGCTACCACACATCAATTTTGTTGGAAATTATCAAAGTTTTCCTGAATGAAAGAAGAGAAACTTTATTATTTATTAACCACCAAGAAGAAATAGCCAGAAAAATATAAACACAGTAATAAGTTTAGGAGGAAAAGTGTCTGGTACAGGCAAGAATCAAAGTAGAGTTTACACATTTAAGTAGATCCTTAGAGCCTTGGAGGTGTTAGATTTTTAACCTGAGACCATTTTTGTTCAATTTGTATTCTCAGCACAATATTTTCTGGTTGTCTCTGACTTCTTCGTGAATGGATATTCTTCCAATTTGCTTCTTCCATCAGTGCTTTATTCCAAGATGATGAGCCTATCAGATAGAAAGAGAGAATTCCAGCTTTATTTGTTTATCTTTTTCTTTGGTCGGCTGCTCAAAAATAACTATTGAAATATAGTTCAGCGTGTCTTCCACAGTCCAGCTCCATTTTCTTTCTAAACTGTCTCACTGTCAGGCGCATCTTCATCTCCTTATGTCTGAAATTATCATACATATGTGGATTAAACAGAGATGCAAATATCTTGACAATAACCTAATAGCCTCATTTTGATGCCTTTCATTTAAACATAATTTCAGTATGGATAGTTTTGTTTATTCCACATGGGGCTCTCAATGTTTGCTTCAATTTGTGGACGAGTGACCAGTGGAGCCGTTTAAAGTCCATGTTCCTTCTTTATTAAAAACCATTTTAGCCCATGAAACACCTCAAGTATAATAAACAGATGGTGAAAGTTAAAATTCAATGGTCCATGCCCACTACTAACTTTGAAATTGTTACAAAAGCCTTTGCACTTGTACCCTCACATGTTCAGCCATTGCTCAAAGTAGTTCAGCCCAGATCCACATGTGAAAGAGTGCCTGCCTTTTTTATTCCATTGACAACAGATAGAGGTTGCCTTTAAGTACAACTCACTGGAGCACGATGGAATATGTAAATTAAGCTAACTTAACCGATGATGTCAATCTGACATCAGAAGAAAATTTCAAAGCAGACAGCAAAGATTGTGAAGAGAGAAGCCTTAGACAATACCTTATTGACTGTAAACTGCTGCAAAGATATAAAGAAAGTGTTACAATACTGAAGAGAGTGAATGTGCTTTACTCTATGACAGCCTTTTCTGAACTTTTTCTCAATGTGATCCCATTTTCCTACTCAAAAGTTACCAAGACCCACATTGGACCTATCATAGCAGCAGTAGGGATCAGGTCCATTACCAATAGGTTTTCTAGGGCAGCATTCATACTGACTAGATCGGCAGTGGGGTCACATTTACTGTTTGCAGAAGACCTGTGATTTAAATGAGCCTCACAGCTATGAGCACTTGACTAGAGGTCATTATTGCATTGCAGCCTGCAATCCTAAAGATTTGGCTAGTGACCCAGTTGGGGATTGCATGCACAATTTATAAACCAATGCTTTAAAATAAAGACCAGGGAATGCTAGAGTCAGAGAGCCTCAGAAACATAATAAAAGCCAGCAGTCTCCAAAAGAATATGTGTGGACACACACGTCCTCAAGATACTCAGGAGACTATCCACAAGTGTGGCCAATGAGGTTCATATAAAGCATGATGGTGCCAAGGGAAACATGAAAAGCCAGAACCTGAAATCAAGTCAGATCAGCAATAAAGCAGCAAAACTGAAGGCCAGGAGGGCACCTTTGAAAACTTCAAATCCAATTATGTACATCGAGAAGATGCTAGAGTGCAAAAAACACTTAATTGCAATTCATAGATGAAAAAAGGGAAAAGATTCAACTACTCACCCTGGTCAGTGTAATGGGCTGCATCAGGCTTACACATAAAAGAACAAAAACATCAAGTTGGCATGTGTTTATATGATATAGGACCAACAGCAGAGGATTTCTGGTCAGTCCAAGTGCTGAAGAAAGTACGACAGATTTTGCAGCATTAGGTAAGGTGTTTTAACAGATATTTTTGCCCAAAACAAAATCCAGTCATAGAAAGGGCCAGGTTTCTTTTTACTTACCCATGGGATGTGAGAGTCGTTAGCTGGGCCATCATTTATTGCCTATTCCAAGTTGCCCTTGAGAAGGTGGTGGTGAATTGTTTTCTGGAACTGCTGCAGTCCACGTGAGGAGGTTGACCCATGATGTCCTTAAGGAGGGAATTTCTGGATTTTGACCCAGCAACAGCAGAGGAATGGCAATTCCAAGTCGGGATGGTGGGTGGCTTAGAGGGAACTTGCTAGTGGTGGTGTTCCCATGTATCTGCTAATTTTGTTCTTCATGATGGAAGTGGTTATGGGCTTGAAAGGTTCTGTCTAAGGATCTTTGGTGAAATTCTGCCGTGTATTTGTAGGTAGTGCACACACTGCTACTGAGCATCTTGGATGATTGTGAATATGGTGCTAATCAAGAGGGCTGCTTTGTCTGAATGATGTCAATCTATTTGAGTGTTTTAAGAGTTACACTCATCCAGACAATCGGGGAGTATTCCATCACATTCCTGACTTGTGCCTGGCCACTCGTGGCCAGGCTTTGGTGAGTCAGGAGGTGAGTTACTTGCTACATATTCCTAGCCTCTGAGCTGCCCTTGAAGCCACTGTGTTTATGTGGTGAGCATAGGTGAGTTTCTGATCAATGGTAATGCTAAAGATATTGATGGTGGCAGTCAGGAGTGTGGTGTTGGAAAAGCACAGCAGGTCTGGCAGCATCCAAGGAGCAGGAGAATCAACATTTCAGGCATAAGTCCTTCATCAGGAATGAGACTTGTGGGCCAAGGGGATAGAGAGAGATAAATGGGAGGGGGGAGGTGGCGGGGTGGTGGTGGGGGGAAGGTGGAGCGTATAGGTGGGAAGGAAGATGGGCAGGTAGGACAGGTCATGAGGATGATGCTGAGTTGGGAGGTTGGATCTGGGATTAGGTGGGGGAGGGGGAATGAGGAAACTGGTGAAATCCACATTAATTCTATGTGGTTGGAGGGTCCCATGGCAGAGGATGAGACATTCTTTCTCCAGGCATTGTGTGGCTAGGGTTTGGCGTTGGAGAAGGCCCAGCACCTGCATGTCTTTGGCAGTGTGGGATGGGGAGTTAAAGTGTTTTGTCACAGGGCGGTGGTGTTGCTTCTTGTGTGTGTCCCAGAGAGTGGAAGATTCAGTGATGGTAACACCATTGAATGTTAAGGGGCGGTGGTTAGATTGTCTCTTATTGGAGATTCTATTTGCATGGCATTTGTGTGGCATGAATGTTACTCGTCACTTGTCAGCCCAAGCCTGGATATTGTGCAGATCTTGTTGCATTTGAACATGGACTGCTTCAGTATCTGAGGAGTCAGGAATGGTGCTGAACATTATGCAATCATTGGCGAACATCTCTATTTCTGACTTTATGATGGAGGGAAGATCATTGATGAAGCAGCTTAAGATGGTTGGGCCTAGGACACTACCCTGAGGAACTCCTATAGCGATGTCCTGGAGCTGGGATGACTAACCTCCAATAACCATTTTCCTATGCATCAGGTATGACTCCTCCAACCAGTGGACAGTTTACCCTTTGAGACTTATTGATTCAGTTTTGCTCAGGCTCCTTGATGCCATACTAAGTTAAATACAGCCTTGATGTCACGGGCTGTCACTCGTATCTCAATGGAGTTAAATGACATGTAGCCAATAGTTTGGCCCTAGCAGCAGACACTTGTCCAGTGAAATGGATTAGTGGTTTGGAAGAATCAGTGGAGGATAGCTCTACGTTAATGTCTCCAAAACTCTGCTTCCCCCTCTAGCCTGCGGTTTTTGACCATAAGGCTATAAGAACTAGGAGCAGAAGTAAGCTGTTCACCTCATTGAGTCTATTCTGCCATTCAATGAGATCACGGCTAATCTGATAATCCTCAACTCTACTTTCCTGTATCTCCCCCCGTAATTCTTGTTTCCCTTATTGATTAAAATATGCTTATCTCAGCCTTAAATATACTTATTGACTCAGTCTCTACAGTCCTCTGTGGTAGAGGTTCCCATAGATTCACAACCTTCTGAGAGAACAAATTCCTTCTCACCTCTGATTTAAATGTAGCAACCCTTTCTTCTGAGATTATGCCCTCTGGTCCCAGACTCAGCCATAAGGGGAAACAGCCTGTCAAGGCCCTTGAGGATTTTGTAAATTTCAATGAGGTCCCTTCTCATTTTTCTATATTCTAATAAATAAGGCCCAATCTACATAACCTCTCCTCCTAAGACAGTCCCTCCATACTTAATATCAGCTGAGTGAACATTCTCCAGTGCCAATATATCCTCAATTAGATAAAGGCTCCAAAATTATTCACAGAATTCCAGCTGTGGTCTGACTAATGCCTAGTTTAGATTTAGCAAAACCTCCCTACTTTTATACTCCGTTCCCTTTGAAACAAAAGCTAACACTCCATTTGCCTTCCCTGTTATCTGCTGAATTTTGTGATTCATGGACGAGGACTTCCAAACGCTCCTGTTCTGTAGCTTACTGCAGTCTTTCTCCATTTAAATAATGGCCAGCTCCTCTATTCTTCCTGCCAAAGTGCATAGCCTCACATTTCCCAACATTAGATTCCAACTGCCAATGTTTGCCTAATCAATTAATGATCGATAGCTTTCTGTTTGCACTCTGTGTCATCCTTATCATTATTTCTGTGTTGTCTGCTAAATTGGCTGTAGTAAAATCCCTTCCTTCATCCGAGGCATGAAGATATACTGCAAATAATTGTGATCCCACTATTGACCCCTTTAGCACTACACAGGCTATAGGTTAAAGTGAGGACTGCAGATGCTGCAGATCAGAGTCGAAGAGTGTGTTGCTGGGAAGCCACAGCTGGTCAGGCAGTAGCCGAGGAGCAGGAGAATCAACGTTTCAGGCATAAGCCCTTCATCATAACGTGCTCATGAAAAACTTATGCCTGAAACATCGATTTTCCTCCTCCTCAGATGCTGCTTGACTGGCTATGGTTTTGTAATACCACACTCTTCGACAAGTTATGGGCTGCAAACCTGAAAATGTGTATATTATCCCTGCTCGCTGTCTCCTGATAGTTAACAAATCTGCTATCCATTCTAATGTACTACTTCTAACATCATGAGCTCTTAGAGTCGTAGAGTCACACAGTGCAGAAAAGACCGTTTTGCACTTATCTTATTAAATAGTGTAATATATGGCACCTTATCAAATGCCTTCTGACAATCAACTAGCTGGTCTTCTGATGCAGTTATCACTGATAGTGAAGATTTTGTTGCCTTCCAGGCAGTACGTAACCTGTGCTCTTGCTTATTTAATAAGGTTTCTAATTTACAACTAATTAAGGAAATGGAAATTAATTGTATCCACTGAGGGTCAATATCTCAGTGACATTTTTATTTTGGGCTGGCTCCCGTGCTAAGCTTTTTTTCCTACCAATTCCTGATGTAGTGAAGCTGCCTATAGTCTGCAATCTCTTTGCAGTTTTCCAGGAAAGCTCAGGCGATGCAGTAGACAGTGGAACTGTAATGAATCATGGTGGTGGTGAGTGGGCGGCGCTGATTCTCAGAGGGTGGCAGAGACAGAGCAAATCTGTGTTCTATTAGATCTGCTCTGGGCTCAGGCTGTCAAGGACTGGAGTTAGTCAAAAAGCAACTCCGTAAAGCTGTCATAAATCTCCTCGTGTTAAAGTACTTGGCTGTCTGAGGTGCAGCCTATCCCTGGGCAGGAGTGGATTTATGCTGAAGGATTTCGCTGTGGTCCCACAGATGTCCTATGGTCCTGACTTATGAAGGATTGATTCAGATAGAAATATCCTCGGCTCCTCCTGGGTGGAGTGCCAGCTGCTGCGCACTGGCTCAGATTTTCCTGAAATATCCAGACCAGTGAGTTGCTCTGGAAACTCTGCTGTCTGGCTTGTCCATTTCATCTGCGTTAATTTACTGCTGCTTTACAAATCAAGCAGAAATGGCTCCAGAGTACAGTTTGTCAACAGCCAATGAATGGCCACAGTCACAAGCTCCCTGGGCCACTGTCCTGTCAGTTTCAAATTAAAAACTCAACTTAATTATAAAAAAAAGGAACAGAATTGGTGCATACATAAATCTGAAAGACTTCAATAAATAAAGTAAAACACCTAGGGGCTAAAATAATTATATAACATTTTAACCTTCATTTATTTTTCACAAGCTGGCATCAGACAGAACTCCAATAACTGCAAGGCAACACCATCGTGGTGTTAATTATTGGAGTCAATTTCAAAACTAACTGATAATGTATTTGCCTTATATTCTGTAGTTCATGTCCCATCTGAGTTGACAAGCAGTTTATCCTGCTACTGTTGTGCACTGGAGTTTGAAACCTTCTATTGTAAACTATTTGGAGGGAGAAGCTGTCCATCTGGCTCGGCGGTTACCTCAGAGTTTCTCAAGGGAAGACATGGAAAACACAATGTTCAGAATGCAGCAACATCTGGGAAAAGGCTGCAATATCATGATCGTCCATTTTTGCATCATTTAGCAACCCCAGTCTCAATGTTAACTAGAATTTAATTAATCCTTCCAAATGTCTCTATAATTAAAAAAAATACTGACTTGCGTGCCACATGAAGTGACAGTATAATGGAGAAAGGAAGATGGGTGAGGCCAGTGTGGGAGTGATGGGATGTGGATGAGTGTGAGAGTGGACTAGTTAGATTACGTGGGCATGTTCCAGGATTTAGACATGAAAGAATTATTTGACTTGGACTATCTGGGGAATTAAGGGGACACAGTTTATTATTAGTGAGCCTCAAATAGTTCAGTAGATTAAGATATTTTTCTCCACATTGGGAATTTGTGGGGCAGATTCTCTGTTGGTGTTGTGTTGGTTGACGCCTTCAAACGAGCTAAATAAATTAGTGATGGGGACTGCAAAATGAGATTGTACAGAGGGACCAGACAAACATTCAATGGAGCACAATGTCTGGAGCAGGACAAGCAAGTAGTGCAGTCCTGTCTGAGAATGGTAGCACAGTATATTGAAGGAGTTGAACTCTGAAGGCTTCAATTATTTTACACCCTCTCCCTAGTGGTACTTTGCAATTCCTAATGCTATTATGGGAAATTATTAGAAATGTGCAAGTTAAAATTAAACTTCTAAGGGACTAGGGTAAATATCCTGATTGTGTTTCTTTAAACTAAGTACCATGGTCAATGGCCATTTCACAAGACCAACTATTTGAACACTTTCAGAACCAAAGTTACAATTTGCTCCACAATAAGGTTTGGCTATTCAATGAGCGTTCTGTGTATCTGAATTAAATATGATCAATTTCTTCATACAAAATGTATTGGGTGTTGCTGAAGAGGAACCACTTGGAAGAGCTATTAAATCACAAGGGAGGCAACACAAGCAGGAAGTGCTCAGTGAATCACACAGTCAATCATGACTCACTGGTATGGTATGTGGGAGCTGCATGCCATTTCTAGAAGGCTATACATCAGAGATACGTACATTTGGGTGGGAGATGTACATTATGGGTGTAGGAGCTGGTTGCGTCAAACTGAGAGATGTAAATTGTCTTAGGTTAGGAGACGTATATCAAAAGTGTGAGCGGTGTCTGGAATTAATGGTTTTTGATATCTAACTGAGTTAACTGCGCAAGTGAATGGTAGTTCCACCATCAGCTGGCCTGTTTCCAAAAACTCCTTCCGAAACCTTGGACAGTGCAACATTTAGCAAGAGACGTGGAGCAGCTGTACAATGCTAGATGCCATCACATTGGTGCTCAGTGCACAGTGAAGACTTTCTGAATATGCTATTGCATTAATTGCATTCCATATAATTAATCTTGCAGCATTACTTGTGGACTGTCTGCCTCAAACTGACCCTTTTGTTTTTCAGTATAGAGTGATCTTTCACCTTGGAGCTGGTGTACTTGGTCACCATGTTTCTGCCTTGCGACACAGCGTGCTTGGTCAGCGTTCTGGCAGGACAAGCGCACAGAGGTCTGGATCACCCAGGAGCTGTTGGTGCTGCGCTTCTTATCCAGGGTCAGGCGAGAAGCCTCCTCTGTGACACGCTTGAAAATGTCATTGACGAACAAGTTAAATGATGCTCATGGACTTAGAGGAGATACCGGTGTCAGGGTGAACCTGCTTCATCATTTTGTTGATGCTGATGGTTTCCTGAGGATGAACAATAATGCATTACGCTGGCATTGGGGAGGGAGTTCTATTCGCCATCTGAGACAGGCTGCTTTTAACTTGGAAATGCTTGCTCAACCAGTTAAAGGACAGTCTGTAACAGGTGCTGACTGAAATTTTTTTAAAAATCCTGTCACCATGTAGAAGCGAAGGAATAGCTTTAGCATCCGGAGTAGGGACCTTTCATTATTAGATGGATTATGAGGCATACCTGGACTTGTACGTGTCCTCAGAGCAAATGACTTCATTCACGGGGATGATGAGAACTCACAAGGTTAGATCGAATTGATTGTGAATTTCAATGTGTAATAAGGTGTCAGATCTGAAAGCATCTGCATTGCTTAGAGTACCAGCTCACTATTTTGTAATGTTCAGTGTGCAAGAGCTGGCAATGTGTACTGTGCTTGATTTAAACACACCACGTTCACACAAACCCTGCTAATCCCTATCCCTTTTGTTTTGAGCTTTACAAAGTGCCTCATTAAGCACTCCTCACTTAATCACAGTACATTTCAATGTTAAAGACTTCTCCTCAAGCACCTCTCCTGGCATATTTATTCTTAACAAAAAATAATTACAGGAGTATTGCTGGCATAAAGAGTCCCCAAACACTTGCTTTCAAAGGCCTTTTTACGTTGTCTGACAATAAGAACAGCCTGTGTAATGTGAGAAGTCCTTGTATTAAGGAGAACCACCCTCAGTACCTGACTGAGTAAAACAGGAGCAGTCAGTAACATGAGAGATTCAATTGCACCACAACCCTCAAAGTACATGCAGTACCAGTATTAGATGATGATGATGATGATCAGGGACTAAAGAAATAATAGATTGCGGTGCAGCGTGTATAAGACAGCACTACAATAAGGAATGCACAGCACATCAGGGAGTTATAATGAGGCCTGTACATTTTATCAGAAAGTTATAGTCACCTGTTGTTAGCCTGCCACAGAAATTGTCGTGGAATATATCGGCAAGTGGTATGGGTGAGAGTTGTGGGATGTATCAGAGTAGTGAAGTGAGGAGGATGAGATATGACGGTAAAGGGTACAGTGGGGAGTGGGATTAAAATATTACAGTGAGGGAGGTATGGTATACCAGAAAATGTTAGAATGACGGCTGTGTGATATATATCAGAGTGTTAAAGTAAGGAATAGAATAGAACATCCTTTACTGTCACGTGTATTATAGAGTCATAGAGTCATAGAGATGTACAGCATGGAAACAGACCCTTCGGTCCAACCCGTCCATACTGACCAGATATCCCAACCCAATCTAGTCCCACCTGCCAGCACCCGGCCCATATCCCTCCAAACCCTTCCTATTCATATACCCATCCAAATGGCTCTTAAATTGTACCAGCCTCCACCACTTCCTCTGGCAGCTCATTCCATACATGCACCACCCTCTGTGTGAAAAGGTTTCCCCTTAGGTCTCTTTTATATCTTTCCCCTCTCAACCTAAACTTATGCCCTCTAGCTCTGGACTCCCCGACCCCAGGGAAAAGAATGTGCCTATTTATCCCATAAAATACAGTGAAAAGAGTATTCTGTCACTTGTATGTAGGCATCATTCACAATAACTTATAATAAAATAAAAGAAGATAACTTAAAGAGAGTCCAACTTTTCCTTCTCTGTGGCAACAGCTTCCGCTGCCAGTGTCCCACTCCAGGAATCCCAGCCCACACCATGTCACAGAGAGTGTCCCGTTCCAGGATTCCCAGCCCCACACCATGTCACAGAGAATGTCCACTCAGGGATTTCCAGCCCCACATCATATCGCAGAGAGTGTCCACTCCGGGATTTCCCAGCCCACACCATGTCACAGAGAGTGTCCCGCTCCAGGATTCCCAGCCCACACCATGTCACAGAGAGTGTCCCGCTCCGGGATTCCCAGCCCACACCATGTCACAGAGAGTGTCCCGCTCCCGGATTCCCAGTCCACACTATGTCACAGAGAGTGTCCACTCTGGGATTCCTGGCCCCACACCATGTCACCATGTCACAGAGAGTGTCTGCTCCAGGATTCCCAGCCCCACACCATGTCACAGAGAGTGTCCGCTCCGGGATTCCCAGACCCACACCATGTCACAGAGAGTGTCCCGCTCCGGGATTCCCAGCCTACATCAGAAAGTCAGAAATGACAGGAAGTGTTCCAGTGAGGGGGTGGGAGAAACACCAAAGTATTTCAGGGAGGGATGTGAGAAGTCTTTGAGAGTGTCAGGGTGAGGGGGCATGTAGGTTGTCAGTCTTACAACAAAAGATGTGTGACATTCCAGAGTGTTTCAGTAAGCAGTATGCGATTTCTTTAAGTGCTATAGTGCGGTGTCTGAGATGTATCAGAAATTATTACAGTGAGGGATTTGGGACATATTGAAGCATTATAGTGACGCAACGGATATGTTAGAGAATCTTGCACTGAGGTGTATGAGGTGTGTGAGAAAGGCATATTTAGGAGCACACAGCATTCAGCTTCCATTTGGTGCTGAATTTCTGGAATAGGCTTTAATATATAACCAACTGATGAAGTCAATCTATACTGAAATAACCTGCTGGCTGACATTCACCATCTGATTCACACACAGAACAGCCATTTAGGTAAGATATTTGGAGGAGAACCAATGCCAATGGAATCACACCCCCGAAGCAATCAGTTCCTCCAAGAGAGAAAATAGGGAGAAAAAAAAACCTTTCCAACCTACAGATGGTAACACAACAATAATTAGAAACACATGATATTAGTAGTATTCCACATTGACATGTCTGGGCTGCTGTTCACTGACAGGAGAAGACGGTGGTGATTGTCTCTGAAAACAGATCTTGTGTGTGTTTTCTGGCAGTAGTCAGAGCAAGGGTTCTGTAGCAGTCTCCTCCAATTTGCCCCCAGCAGTATTGCACACAGGGTAATTGCTTTGTGCAGTGTACACTGGCACTCCTGATCACTGCTATGGCTAATTTCCTCCAAAATCGACCAATTCAAAGCTAAATTGAGATGAAAACAAACCGCAAATACTCTTGTCATATCCAATTCAATTGTGAACTGTTGCTGGTGAGGTAATGGAGTAATTCCTGTACTCTCCTTAGATCATTACAAGGTGAACATCTTTTCCTTTTCACTGTATTTATTTTTTATCCCTTACAAAAATAACAAACACATTCAGGAGAATATTTAAAAGCTGCAATTCATTATCTGCTGCTTCTGATCTGATTCCTACATAAGAAATAAAATCAACCACTTTCCCCTGTGAAATAATTTTTTTTGGAAAATTTTTCAGTCTGTGTTTGTCTGGCTGATACTCACAGGGAAAGTTGTGACACACCGGGGTGTACTTCTACCTGCTGTGTGTTAGGTGGAGGACCTGCTATTACTAATGCACACGTGTGAACCAGGTAACTGGCTCACACATACATATATGCATGTTTCATGGGAAAGGTGCACACTAAATACAACTGTGATTTTACCAATAGTCAGTCTGCTTGCCTGATTCTGTGTCTCCATATCCTATCAGGGCATTGTTAATGAAGTTATCAGCCAACCAATCCATCTTGAGGACTTTGTGCGTCGCTCTTAGAGCCAGGCTCCCATCAGATGGTTAACAGACAGTGTGAGAGGCATATGACAACTCAAACCCCCATCCGGTAGGTCCGAGATAGGAGCCAGAGGAAATTGGGCAGACTAGAGCAAGAAGTTGCAAAGGGACAGAGGGAGACTATGGCCAACTGTGTCAGATGGCGTTCAGGTGGGAAGGATCAGTTTAACTACCTATTTTGGATTCAAAGAGACATTTCAGAGTATTTTCTAAAATAAACTGGGAACCGTGGAAGAACAAAGATGTTTGGGTGTCAATGTACACAAATTACGAAAGATGAAAGGACAGGTGCCGAAGTTAATCATGATTGCTAATTGGAATATGGCTATTGTCTCAATAAGAGTTGGCATACAAAGGAAAGGATTTAATGCTTTTGTTATTGCAGGCTCATGATTAAACCCGATTAAATTGAAGAACTTTAGAATGATCTATATCAGAGATCATTCAAGATCATTTGGGCTAGACATGCCTGAATGATCTTGGTCATTCGGGCATGTGCAGCACTTCTAAGAGCTATCTGATAAGTTCAATTTTTCTGGAGTATTGCATTAATTTCGGGCACTGAACCTTAGACAATTAAAAAAGGCTTGAAGAAATCCAGCAAGGGTCACCAGAATGATAACAGACTGAAAGGATGGAATGATAAGGACAAGTTGCATGAACTTGGTTTATAATCCTTTGACTGTACAAGGTTGAGGGTGATCTAACTGAGGTATTTAAAATTATAAAATGATTCAATAGCGTAGACACCAGGCAATTATTTCATCTGGTGATGAAATCCGGAATATGGGGATACAAAAACATTACAGTGAAGGGGAATACAAATGTGAAACTCCATGTTTCAAAAGACTATGAGTGTTGGATTAAATTATCCACTCTTGACTGAGATAGGTTTTTTTTATGCACAGTAAGGATGATAGGGAATATGGGTTACAGATATGAAAATTATACTGATGGACAATTCAGTCGTGCTCCGACTGTATGTTGGAATAGGCTGAAGAATAGGATGGTTAGCTCCTATCACTAACAGCCTTCCCCAGTGCACTTCCAAAGTCTAACTGTAGCAGAATGGCTCAGGGGTTAGCACTGCTACTTCACAGCACTGGGATATGGGTTCAATTCCAGCCTCGGGTGACTGATTGTGTGGAATTTGCACATTCTCCTCATGTCTGTGTATGTTTCCTCTGGGTGCTCCGGTTTCCTCCCATTGTTCAAAAACTGTGCAGGTTAGGTGGATTGGCTGTGGTAAATTGCGCATGGCATCTAGAGATTTATATGTTAGGTTAGGGGTGTGTCCCGGTGGATACTCTTTGGAGGGCCAGTGTGGGCTTGATGGGGCAAATCACCTGTTTCCACACCGTAGGGATTTTATGAAAGCAGCATTTTGTAAGGCATCACACTACTCACAGAAATGTGTTAAGATCAGACCGGGGTGTATCATGCTCTATCATGAACAAAACTCATATGGTCACTCAGCAAAACTCCATGCCAGCAGTGTTGCCTTACAAGAGTTAAATCTAACCTGGCTCCTGAAGTTAAATATTGGACCTGACAGTAAACTTCCAGTCAGTCAGCATCTGCCCTTATTGTTTTGCAGTAATCGTCAGGTGGGATTTCAATTTAGGAGCCCAGGAATAAAATGGTATTTGAAGGGTGGAATAAAAGCTGATGTTTTATTGCATGAACTGCTGTCACTGGAGCAGCTCCCATCTTAACGTGGTTCAAAGCAGCAGCTTGATTCCAGGCTTCGATAGCCCCATCTCTCTAGGCCTCTCACTTTCAGCAGGCGAGAGGGCAGAGGTTTGAAGTGTCAGAAATAAAGTGCTCTGCAACCTCTGCTTGTTTCCCTGGCAATTTTCATTGGCCTCGTTTCCCTAGCTTGGCCAGCACCATCAACCCTCACTCAGCAGGGCAGCAAAACATGCCACTTGTTGGTAATTCCCATCATTCCTTGTTGCTGGGTTTAATGATAGAATAATATTTACTGAGCAAACTGCTCTTGAGAACGGTCTAAGCGCCATAAAATGCCTTTAATGTGCATTGAGTGTTAAGAGTGCTGAGGAGGGATAATGTGACAACTGTAGAAAGTAATCTGATTTGGCTCTTTCTGGGGCAATTGGAGTGGAACGGGTTTGCGAGAAAAGGCTGAGGATCTCAGGGAAAGCTGAAAGCAGTGTAACAGCAGGGGCAGATTATGTCTAAACAGAATGATGAGTTACTTTACATCTGCAGAAAGTCAAGCTGTGATCAGATGGCAAGGCACTGGGCAGCCAGCAGCCACTGGCAATGTTGCCTGCTTCTGAAAAAAACCTTTGTGTATCAGTTATACAGAGAAAGCATATGCTGCCCGCAGACTGCATCCAGGGCTCTCCGCTACTCATCCGAACTTGTACTTTCAAGATTTAAGAAAATGGAATATTTTTGTTCCTGAAATGAAATGATGTTGCAAACACAGAACTCTTATTGCTAGTTTAATTATTTCCAAATCAATCCGCCCTTCTCTGTTCGAATACTCAGCAGACCTTACCTCAATTTTCTCTCCTCTTCGTTTGGAGGTAATGCTTCTTTTTGCTCCCCAGGCATACTCATGCTCCAAGCAAACATACAAATACATGAACATATAATGTAGGAGCAAAAGTAGGTCACTCAGCCCCTCAGCTTTGCTGCAGCATTCAAGATCATGGCGAGCTGATTATGGGTTTACCCTCCAATAACCTTTCATCTCCTTGCTTATCAAGGCAGAGGCAGTGTGCAGAGTGATGTCAGTGGACATTACCCCATGATAATGTTCTAGGAGCATGGCAGATGGCAAAATTTGAATTCAACAAAAATCTGGAATTGAAAAAAATAGTGTCAAATTGTCAAATTCTATCTGGTTCACTAATAACCGAGAGGGAAAGAAATCTGCTATCCTTACCTGTTCTGGCCTGCATTTGAGTGAAGGAGCTCAGCAATATGAATGGATCTTAATTGGTCTTTGGGTAATTAGGAGTGAATAATAAGTGTTGTTCTAGTTACTGATGCCCACACATTATGAAATGTAAAAAAGGAATCTATTGACCTGTGTCTTAAAAATATCCCAAGATACTGGTTCTACGGATTTTTGAGAAAGATCATTCCAAAGTCTCTCAACCTTGCGAGGAAAACAATCTCCCAATCAGTATCTTAACAGGCAACACCTTGTTCTTAAACAATGTCCCCCAGTTCTAGATGTGCCCATGCAAGAAATATCCCTTCCACACCCAGCAGCAGGGTCAGAGACCTAGTGAACATGGTTAAACTGTCGAACTGTGGGAGGCATCAATCAAAAACTGACAGTCACCAAACACAATTTCTCCAGCAAGGTTAGGGTTGGTGGGCTTGAGGAGGGGTGGGGTGCAGGTGTGAGATTTCAGGGGGATTTGTGGAGATTGCATTCGTGGAGGTGGGTGGTGGAAAGGAGGGCAGTGGCTGACAATAGTCAACCCCCTGCAGTTTGATGGATTTTGACCCACTTTCCCTCTGGGGTACTTAGAAATCCAATATAGAGATCAGTTGACACAGCCTGGAGATTGTACCACAACAATGTGCTCTTGGCCAGCTTGCTCTGGAGCATTTTATGAGTGGGTGCCATGGGCAATAGGGGAGGGGACATGGAGGATGCTGATTGAGATACCTAAGGTCAGAGTAAAAGGTACAAAACGTGAATTTAAGGTTGTGACAAGACATTGAGCCTCCCTATCATGGATACAAGTAATATGCTGGATATTTCAAAGTTCATCAGCCCTGCTTAACATCAGTGAAGTAACTATCTGAGATATTAACACATAGATCACAGGACTCCTTGGGCAGGTCTGAATTTGACTTAACGTGGAAAGTTTAATTGGTGGCATAAGGTGATCCTGTCTCACCTGGTTTAGTCTCCTCTGCAGGGAAATCAGGTAGCACATGATGTTTGTACAGATAGTGTGTGAGTTAAGCTTGATCAATGCAGCTGATTTGATGGTAGTGGTGTGAGAGGTGAAATGACATGTATTGGAATGTGCAGTGTGGTTGGAATGGGGGATTGGGGATGAAGACAACAATCACTGTGACAAGTCATTCAATTCTTTAACATGTCTGTAAATAGGACAAACTTCAATGACTTTAATGAGGAGGAGCCGGTGTTGGACTGGGGTGGACAAAGTTAAAAAATCACACAATACCAGGTTATAGTCCCAAAGACTTCCAAATAAACCTGTTGGACTATAATCTGGTGTTGTGTGATTTTCAACTTCAATGATTTTAACTTCAGTGTCACCCCATTTGTGTGGTTTGGCTATATTTCTGTCAGCTCCTTACTCATTTTTTTTGGTGACAAAATATCATTCTTACCATTTCTCCAATGTTGATGGCTCCAGTGTAAGTCGTGTGGGGTAATCCATGTAATGGATAAGGGGATTGCTCTGTACTATGCCAACTGTTCAGGATCTTTAAGGGTCCTGCTAATAGACCGAGGGCAAATAAACATCTGAGTTGTGTCTGTATGTGGGCATCTCTTAGCTGTGTGTTGTGTAGTTAGAGTTGGCTGGTGTGTATTTAAATCAATGCACTTATATAAAAAAAGGCTGCTTCAAACAATTCACAGGCTATTGTACACAGTAAGGACACACTTAGTGTTAGCAAGACTGGCCTTGCACAGACTGCTGGTTCAGATCTGGCAGGCATCCTATGATGACGAAGAGTAATTTAGACAGTGCAATCATGTGACAACTGTAGAAAGTAATCTGAGTTGACACATTTGAGTGGGAGCTGTTGGGAATGATCCAGCACTCTGTCCGATTACCCCATTCTAATCCGGAGAGGGGGTGGAATTGTGGCTAGTATTGCATTCCAGTTCCTGCTCTGGTTCAGATCAGCCAACACAGCACCAGTCTGTACCTAGGGTGTTCCCAGTGTGTATGGATACAGTCTGCCTTTAGCAATGGATGAGTGATACTTCAGTGCTGCAGGTGGAGGATATTATTTAAAATACAAAAACCTAGAAAACTCACAGTACAGGAGGCCATTTGGCCCATCAACACCATGCCAGCTGAGAAAGAGCTAACCAGTCCAGTGTCCCTTCCATCTCCTGTACAAAACTCTGTAGTTTGCAGCCCATCAAGCGACCTTCTGGTTATTAATTAAATAAGGTGAGGCTTTCTGCCCATGCCATTCTTACAGGCAGTGAGTTCCAGAACTCACTCACCCTCTTAGCAACTTACTCTTCAACTGTCACTCCTTTCACCAATTTCAATAAATCTACCGCCTCTAGGTATTGACCTCTCTGCTATTAGAAATAGGTCCTAGCCATAGTTTTACACACAGCAATTTAACTCCTTGAAACCTTGTGTGTTCTACCAAACAGAAATCCAGCCTGCCCAATTTTAGCCTCACAGCTAAAAATTAAATCCTGGCCACATCTTCACAAATCTCTTCGATAAATTCAATGGGTACATTCTACTTTTAATGTGTTCAACAAAATTGCAGAGTATTCTAGCCAAAGTCTAACACTTCCAGATTAGAGTGATGCTGGAAAAGCACAACAGTTCAGGCAGCATCCGAGGAGCAGGAAAATCGACATTTCGGGCAAAAGCCCTTCATCAGGAATACAGGCAGAGAGCCTGAAGGGTGGAGAGATAAATGAGAGGAGGGTGGGATAGGGAGAAAGTAGCATAGAGTACAATAGGTGAATGGGGGTGGGGATGGAGGTGATAGGTCAGAGAGGAGGGTGGAGTGGATAGGTGGAAAGGAAGATAGGCAGGTAGGACAAGTCATGGCGACAGTGCTGAGCTGGAAGTTTGGAACTGGGGTGAGGTGGGGGAAGAGGAAATGAGGAAACTGGTGAAGTCCACATTGATGCCCTGGGGTTGAAGTGTTCCGAGGCAGAAGATGAGGCGTTCTTCCTCCAGGCGTCGGGTGGTGAGGGAGAGGTGGTGAAAGAGGCCCAGGACTTCCATGTCCTCGGCTGAGTGGGAGGGGGAGTTGAAATGTTGGGCCACAGGACAGTGAGGTTGATTGGTGCGGGTGTCCCAGAGATGTTCCCTCAAGCGCTCTGCTAGGAGGCGTCCAGTCTCCCCAATGTAGAGGAGACCACATCGGGAGCAACGGATACAATAAATGATATTGGTGAATGAACGAATACCATACCCTCCCTGCTTTTAAACTCCAGGTTGTTCAAAAGGGGTTACATTTAGTTTTAATTTGCTTCTCTTTAGCTAGTCTACATCTGATGTTGCTGGTCTGGTGCAAGCTGGAAATATGCCTGTCCTTCTCTCAATTAATCTCAGATTATTTCAATAGCAGGATCCCAAACTCAAATCCATTGCGCCCTTCAGTAGTAAGTCAGAAAATATCCTCATAATCAGGAAGATTGCCAAATATTTTCCATTTGTTTTCACATGTTTGATATGACTAACTTGACTGAGATGAAATATTCTAAGATATTTTTGTTATGAGAACAAACTAAACTCGCAACAAAAACAGAAATTGCTGGAAAAGCTCAGCAGGTCTGGCAGCGTCTGTGAAGAGAAATCAAAGTTAACGTTTTGGGTCAAGTAACCCTTCCTCATAACCATTTGGGCAGGGCCTCATCAAATCTCTCAGATGTCACAAAAAATTGGATTGAATTGAAGTCACTTGAAGATGTGTCAAATCACAGTAAGCTAGAAACAGTTGCAATCATAGATATCTTAAACGTCAATGTTTCATGGACAATGGATTAAGCGGCAGATGAGATTCAATGCAGAGAAGTGTGAAGTGATGGGCTTTTGTCAGAAGGATATTGAAAGACAATTTAAAAAAAAGAGGGTACAATCTAAAGGAATGCAGGAACAGAAGGAGTGGGTGCATATGTGCACAGATCATTAAAGGTGACAGGGCAGTACAGTTCATGAAGCATTTGGTGTTCATGATTTCATTAATAGGATCATTGAGTACAAGAGTAGGGACATGATGTAGAACTTGTACAAGGCACTTAGTAAACTTCAGCTGGATTATTGTGTACTGATGTGGGCACCACATTATAGGAAAAATTGGAGACAGTGCAGAAGCAATTTACAAGAATGATTCCAGGAATGAGAAACTTCAGTTATGAGGATAGCTTGAAGAACTTGGGACTGTTCTCCTTGTAGAAAAGAAAGTTGAGAGAAGATTTGATGGAGGTTTTCAAAATCATGAGTGGGCTGGACAAAGTGAATAGGGAGAAGCTGTCCCCGCTCAGAATAGAATAAAGAATGAGAGGGCACAGATTTAAAGTGATCTACAAATGAAGTAAGGGTGATGTGAAAAAAAAAATCATACAATAAAGAGCCAGGGTAATGATGCACTGCCTGGAAGCGTGTTGGAGGCAGGTTCAAAGGAAGCATTCAAGGAGGCAGGAAATAGAAATAGTGTGCAAGAGCATGGAGAGAAGGTGTGTGATTGGCACCAGGTAATGGAACTAACTCAGTACATTGGGCTGAATAGCCTTCTTCTGCATCGTAACAATTCTGTGAAAGTCTCATATGCAATGACATTTGTCATGTTCACAAATGGATCAGTTAGCATATCCAAAGCTTGTGAGGGATGAGAGAAATGTTGTTTTGCTGGTGGGGTTCAGAGAACAGTTTAAGCTCTGATGATGGGAGAGCTTCCAGCTTTCTGAATACTGCAGCAAGTGTAACATCCACTGAGAACAAGCTGTTGGATATACATTTTAACACCTTTGGTGGGAGGGGATTGTTAAGAGTACAACGGACAGTATTTCTGACAATATGACACTTTGCCATTAGTGTGCTGATGTAGCCTTTGTGACTTAGTTTCTGGAAGACATGAGGCAGTGGGGGAGGAGGTTGACCCAACAATACTGTGACTCTGCTGCTAGCTAAATTAGAACAGCATTACAATATCACATGGGAATCACACTTTCTCCTCACGTTCTCCCCACAACAGGTAAAAGGTAGTCCCATTTCTCTAAGCTTCCTCCATCACAGTGTCCCAGTCTTTGGAGCAGTTCAGAATCTCCACTTGAATATGGCTGGAAAAGGCTCATGAATTGAATGGTGGTGAGGAGTGACTGGGGACTGGTGTGTGGAACACTAGTGGGGTAGTGGTAGTAATAATTTTGCTCTGAAAAGCATGTCCTAAACACTTCCCAATACTTAGACTGCTTTCCTCCCACCACCGTGTAGTCCAATCTTTGTATCCACACAGTCATTCTCAGTGTCTGATGGTTAGTTTCAATATTATTTGTTAATTATAGCCTTGTACAGGTTTAATTAGGAAAAAAACGCTCTTGTTTTATTATTCAAAGCAGAAGAGAATTGATGCAACTCTCTCTCTCTCTCTCTCTCTGTCATGCAGGTTGCTGGGGGGGCACTGCTGGGTGCTAATATATATAATATACGATATATATAAATAATGCAGGCTGTAGAGCTCTTAATAATGTAAACTGCTTCATCAGTCCTATATGGCCCACTCCCTCCCCCAGTCCCTTTTAATATCAGCAAGGCAGCAAGCAGAATATTTTTACTGTTTTGTTGGAGGCATCTGTTACTTTACACAGATTAATAAAAGTTCGAGGATCATGCTGGTTTCATTTGCGTTGATTTGCATATTAATAGCACGCATATTAAGCAACTACTTCAGAGGAAGAGCTGAATAATTGAGGGCAACAATCCCGCACATTTTAACTCGTTGTTCCTCATCTATATTCCCTTAACACCAGGGGGATTCTGTGTGATTCTAGCCTGCTTGAAATTACCAAAAACCAGACTCAATTTGCATTGACCTTTCGATAATACATTTAATTAGGCCCATTGATGTGTAATGCTTCTGTTTGTCGGCCTGGTTAAACACTGGAAGGGTGACAGTGATTGCATAGAGCCTCTGATACCCCTTACCTGTGTTGCATTTCGACTGGGAATATATTCATACTAGGCCACTACTGAAAGTGCTGGATTGATGTCCCCAGGAACCTTGGAATGTCAGGTCAATGGTTGCTTGTGAAACTAGCTTTCCTCATGTGAGTGTGGTTTTTCTATTAGGGCAGTGAAAGCTTTCCTCTTTATTCCCTTCCAGTTCTCTCGCCAACAAGCCCTGGGCTATGGTTGTCTGACCTGCGTCCAGCACCTCTCTGAGCTCTTGCGCTGTCAGCCAGAGCCCAGGCAAATGCATATACTCAACTACAGTTGAGCAGCAAACAGCAGCCACTTATGCTGGTGCCATTAACATTGCAAGACACTGCATAAAAAGGCTATTCGGACAACGGGCAACAGAAGAAAGGGTGGGGAAGTGATGGAATTTGTGGTTGGAGCAAAATGTTTTGAGGAGGCTTTAGACAGATGAATCAACGATGGAGAAGGGATTTTGCAGGTAAACGATCCTAGAGCATTTAACCCTGATCACTGCATGCCACTGAAGGCTGAGTAGAGACGTGAGTCACACTATGAACCAGAGCTAGAGGTGCGGAGTGTGCAATCTGAGACATAAAGTTGGAGGAAGTTATACAGAAGATAAAAGGGTGGAGCAATCTTGGAACAAATTATGATCGAGGAAAAGAATTGCAGAATAATAGGCCGGAGGACAAGAATCCACAGGAGCTGTTCAGGATTTTGAACAGGATAGGTGTGGAACGGATCAGAAATTTGAGTGAGATGCAAACTTGAGGAGGAGATCTGTTGGTAGGGAACTGTAAAAATTGGTATCTGCATGACAAAGGTATGGGTTTTGGACAGTTAGGAGGGACGTGGCCTATTATACTGGTGGTGATCTTGGTTATGAGCTGGATGTGAGGTTTTCAGTTTTAGGTCATTGTGGGGTTCTGTTGACTACAGCTTGAAGGAACATGATCATTTTTAAGGAAGCAAAGTTTCTCGCAAGAACCGGGCAGAGTAGCTTTGCCCTTGCTAGTGTTTTGTGGGAGCAAGTTCAGCTCATGGAGGACATGGTATCAGGCAGGAAATGATAAGGAGGTCATGAGGGCATTACAGTTCATCCCAAGTGCATGAGGTTGATGAGACACTACTATCGATTTCAACACTTCTAAGTTATGGTGGGAGCAACTCCTGTCCATGTTCCCTGAAGGGTGATTCGAACTGGATGTGCATAGCTAAGATCCAGCTCAGCAGTGATGCACCACACAGCCAAATAGCATTTTTTCTTGCTACTGACATTCCCATGTCAAGAGGATAGCCACACGCACATGACACATGGGCAGAAGCTGAAGCTGTCCCCCCAGCAGAAATCACCACCTTCAGGACAGGAGGGAAGAAAATGGAGCAGAGAGAATAGTAATATTATCTGGGATCCATGCAGAAAAGAACTGATTGAAGCTTTCTCTAATCTCTGATTTATTTGAACTAATTGCACTTTTTTTCTGCATTTACACAGTATAATCGGAGAGACTTTCAGTTTAGCTCTTGACATCTATTGCTTGTCTCCTGATGGTCTCTTGATGTTTTTTTTCATTCCAGCTGATCACAGCAGCAGTATAAAACCTCCCCAGCGGATTTTGCTTAGTTACAAATTACCATTGAAAAATGAATTGCCTTGACAATATCTAATGTTTTGTGACACACCACAAAATACAAGCTCAGTACGCAGAGTGGGGAAGGTGGCTCATTGGAAATATTAAATTAAGCATTCTGAGAGCTGTGAGTAATTCAGTTTTCTGCTCTATTGCTCGTGGTTCGCTGGAGTGGATGATGTTCCAGGGCACAGTCGAGTTTGTAATAAGTGGATGGAGCTCGCGTATCAAGTTTCTGCACTGTTCAGGCAGACCTTCCTGCTCTCCTGCCTGTGGAGTTGATTTAAGGCAGATTCAGACAGAGCCTGCATTCAGACACGAGGCGTTTAGTCTCTGTAGGTTAGAGCTGGGCTTGGAGGTGAAGGCCGGCAGTGGGGGATCGAGAGGCATGAGCAGGGGAGGTAGATGGGCAATTTAGAGAGATGGAGGTTAGTAACTAGACAGTCTGGAAAAACGTTGATAATCTCGATTTGGAAGAAGGAATTTGGTAAATTCATTCTCCTAAAATCCGAAACATTGAGCATCCCTAGGCAAGTTTTTTTTTGCTGAACATTTGCTCCAATGTTTGGTGGAGTATTGTCATCCTCCAAGACCTCATCCAAGAGATAGTCCTCACCATTGCAACTCGGCATTAGAGTATAGCTGATCAACATATTGCCCCAAACCTACCTGTGACTCATGAAGGACCTCTGGGGCTCCCAGCCTTGATTGATTGAAACAATGTTTCTCATATTTTTAAAAAAATTGAACAAAGAATGTTACATATCAAAAAAATCTCTTTAGTGATGAATATTTGAACAGATAAAGTGAGAACTGTGCAATTTCATTCACAAAGTTATGAAGTTCTATCCAAAACACATTTGGATCAAACAAATCACAAATACGCTGTTGTTCCAAGCAAAATCACGTCATATGCAATTGCATTAATAGCTTATGTATTGCCCACTTGTCAATCATGTGAGTGTCTATCAGAGATAAGTGTGCATGTCAATGAAAGAATGCAAAGATTTGAGGTTAGTTCGCTCTACTTGTGAACTTCAAACAAAAAGATGTTGCATAGCAATCCAGAAACTGAGGGTTTTTGTGGCACATTAATAGTGTCTCTGTCTCTGAGATAGAAGGCCTTGGTTCAAGTCTTGTGTCATTATATGTCTGAACAAATTGATACTTAGAAATCCATGACTGTATCTCAGTTGCTTTCCATTGTTATGGACATTTGAAGTAAAAACAGCACAGCTCTTAAAATATTGGATTTTCGACTACCTTTTTTAAAAAATGGTCCATTCATGTTATGAATTTTGCCAACCCTGTTCTTATCACAGCATTAGATAGGCCATTCAACCTGGGAAGATCAACCACAGTCAAGCTGTATCGAGTGTTGATCCACCTCCTCCCAAGAAGGCTCAAATTCAAGCTGGGTTACTGGACAGTGAATAAACTATCTGACCCAAAAGCACTGAGGCCAACTTTAGAGCTTCAGATAAAATGAATTAACACAAGACAGAGTTGACAGCGGGAAATTGCTGACACGTAGTGTTCAGTACAATGGCCAATGGAGAACTAACCAGCTGAGATCGGGCATTTCAAAGTTGCACTGTACATGTAAAGTTGTGATTTTTATATCTCAGTCTGTCAGTTGCATTTGTCTTTTAACCACCCTGCGCCACTGCCTCCACCCTCCTTCTGTTGAATTACTCAAGTAGTGGCAAATGGGACTAGATTAGGTTAGGATCTCTGGTTGGCATGAACAAGTTAGACCGAAGGGTCTGTTTCTGTGCTGTACATGACTATGACTCTGTGACTGTCTCTTTCATGAATCATAGAAGGTTGGTCTGCAGGTACAACATGTAATTAGGAAGGCAAATGGCATTTTGTCCATCATTGCTAAAGGGTTTGAGTTTAAAAGCAGGTGCTGGTGAAGCCACACCTGGAGTACTGTGTGCAATTTTGGTCTCCTTACTTGAGAAAGGATATAATGGCACTGGAGGGGGCACAGAGGAGGTTCACTAGGCTGTTTCCAGAGTTGACGGGGTTGGCTTATGAGGAGAGACTGAATAGACTGGGATTATATTCATTGGAATTTAGAAGAATGAGGGGGGCAGATCTCATAAAAACATATAAAATTATGAAGGGAATAGATAAGATAAAAGTAGAGAATGTGTTTCCACTGGCAGATGAAGCTAGGAGAAGAGGGCATAGCCTCAAGTTTAGAGGGAGCAGATTTAGGACTGAACTGAGAGGGAACTTCTTCACCCAGAGGGTTGTTCATTTACGGAATTCCTTGCCCAGTGAAGTAGTTGACGCTACTTCATTAAACGCATTTAAAGCTAGGGTAGATTTTTTTTGAAAAGTAAAAGGATTAAGGGATACTGTGAGAACACGGGTAAGTGGAGCTGAGTCCACGAAAAGATCAGCCATGATCTTATTGAATAGCGAAGCAGTCTCGGAAGGCCGGACGGCCTACTCCTGCTCCTAGTTCTTATGTTCTTACGTTCTCTCTTTCTGTCTTCTCACACCTTTCATGTGGGTTTAATATTTCTCAGGAAAGATTTTGTCTCGTCAATATTTCTAAGGAAATTATACACTGATTCTTTTGGATGGGAATGTAGAATGTATAGTTAGTAAGTTTTTAGATGACATAAAAATTGGCAGTGTTGGAGGATGGTCTGAGGCTGCAGCCTGATATTGTTCGGCTGGGAAATTGGGGGCAGCAAATGCAGATGGCATTTCATCCTGATATGTGCATGGCGATACATTTTGGGAGATCTAATATAGGAAGGATGTATACAATGACTGGTATGTCCCTAGGGAGTACTAAAGAAGAAAGGGACCTTGGTGTTCAAATCCATAGATCACTGAAGGTGTCAGCACAAGTACGCCAGGTAATGAAGAAGGCATACTTTCTTTCATTAGCCAGGGCGTGGAATATAGGAGCAGGAAAGTCTTAATAAGAACACAAGAACATAAGAAATAGGAGCAGGAGTAGGCCAGCTGGCCCTTCAAGCCAAGCATGTTCAGCCATTCATTGTTACAACTTTATAAAACATTGGTTAGGGTACAGATGGAATATTGTTTGCAGTTCTGTTCACCACATCATCAGAAGGATGCGATTGCATTGGAGTGGGCGCAGAGGAAATTGGCCACCATTTTACTGGGTATGGAAGGTTTGAGTTATAAAATAAGTCTGGGACTTTTTCACTGCAGCGTAGGAAATTGAGAGGTGATCTTATAGGAGTTTATAAAATAGTGAGGGGTACAGATAGAGTTAATGGTAGTTGTCTTTTTTCCAAGAATGGGGGTTTCAAGACTAGGGGACATACTTTTTAAGGTGAGAGGACAGAGATTTAAAAAAGATATGAGGGTCAATTTTGTTGTACATTGAGGGTGGTTCGCGTGGGGGATGAATTTCTTGAGGAAGTCGTGAAAGTGGGTACAATTACAATGTTTAAAAAACATTTGGTTAAGTGCATGAATAAGAAAGGTTTGGAGGGATATGGGCCAGGAGCAGGCAGGAGGGACGAGTTTAATTTGGGACTAAGTTCAGCATGGACTGGTTGGACTGAAGGGTCTGTGTCTGTGCTGTTTGAATCCATGACTCTCTGAGGAGAGATTGGATAGGCTATGTTTGTTTACCCTGCAGCAGAGGAGGCCGAGGGGGATCTGAATGAAGTAAGCAAAGTTATGCGAGGCATAGACAGGGTAGTTTGTGAGAATCTTTTCTTATGGCAAACATGTCTCAGATCTGAGGACATACATTTAAGTTGAGGAGTAAATAGTTTAGAGGGCATCTGAGGAAAACCTTTTTCACCCAGAAGGTGGTAGAAATATGGAACGTATTGCCTGAGGGGATGGTGGAGCCAAGTACCCTTGCAGCATTTAAGAAGCATCTGGGTGAGCACTTAAAATGTCAATTCCACAGTAGGCTATGGGCTAAGAATGGGTAAATGGGATTAGTGTCGTTTGGTGTTTGTTAATCAGCACAGACCTGGTGGGTTGAAGGGCCTGTTTCTATGCTGTACGATTCCATGACCAGCTTATTAGGCAACACTAACCAACGTGAGTCATCTGCTTTCTCTTCTTTCTCTCAGTCCCACACTCTGGGTATAGGCAGTTTGGAACAATTTCTGCACTGCTGATAACTCAGAACTCTGCCGCATTCCTGATGTTAGAATAGCAATGGGATCAGGAGTTGGGGATTCAGAGCCCCTACACCATACGTCTGATAGAAGGGAGCTGCTTTTTAACCACATGGCACATTGATATAGCACTACCAAAATCCCTGGATGCATGAAAGCAGCTGGCTTTATCAGGTGGAGGCTGCTGCTGTCAAGCTGCGTGTATCTCAGACCTGAAGGAGCGACTGTCACTTTCATATTCTAGTGAATATTTTAAAGTGGCTGATCATTTTATGCCCAAAAAGGCACTACCTGTTTCTTAGGCGTATGATAAAGAACTGGGTTTGTAATGAAATGAGTCAGATTAGACTCAAATTAGCATTGATTTCCTGTGGACATCATCTGCTCAGCACCACATTCAATTTCATTTTCAATCTCTAGGCTAAGGTCTCTCTTTGAATACATGTATCATTCTGATGATGTTGAAATGCTGCTATACATTAAGGAAGAAGGTCTGATACAAGATGTGCAGCTTTTTAATTGGCGCAGACCATCAGATGTGGGTCTTTGCTGATGAACCCAAAAAGATGAATCAGACTCAACGTTGGCTTTTGAATTAGAAGTTTACTTGGCTCAGCAGGAAAAAGATATAACTTGCACTTATGTAGCACCTTTCATGACTTCAGCACTTCATAACAAATGAAACATTTTTGTACATAAATTGTATAATATAAAGTGTATAAATTGCTATAATGTCAATAAGTGTAGTACTCCTGTCACTGAGGTCAGAGAACGTGGTTGTGTACGTAATTATAGCAGCCATAGTACTCCATTACTGCCAGCCTAAATGAGTCCTGTTATTCTGTTCTTGTGAAAATGTGGACAATATCAGACCTGAGGATATTGTTCGAAAAGGATTATGGAGTTATTCTATTATCCTGGCCCCATTCACATGCTTCAAACATCTTTACTATGCAGAAATAAACAGAACTTTGGGATGGTACAGTGGTTAGCACTGCCCCCACAGCACCAGCGTCCCAGGTTTGATTCCAGCCTCAGGTGACTGTCAGCGTGGAGTTTGCACGTTCTCCCCATGTCTATGTGGGTTTCCTCCCACAATCAAAAGATGTACAGGCCAGGTGAATTAGACATGCTAAATTGCCCATAGGTGCATTAGTCAGAGGGAAATGGGTCTGGGTGGGTTACTCTTCAGAGGGTTGGTGTGGACTGGTTAGGCCAAGGGCCTGTTTCCACACTGTAGGGAATCTAATCTTTAAAAAAAAGAACTAAACAGCTATTTATCTCTGCTGTTGGTGTGAGATCATGCTAAGACAAAATGGCTGAATTTGTGTGCCTAAATATGATCAAAGTCATGTAATAAGTGAAACTTTGAGGTCCGATACATCAATAGCCCATCTTTCATGATTTAAAACAAACTGTTGTCTCTCCACTGAATTCACTGCCCGCCCGTCCTTCCAATATAGCTTGCTCCAATTAACCCATATTCACAGTCACCCTCTTGAGGTGAATTGGCTACTCCCACGGCATAGAGCAGGCAAGTGAACTGATGTGGGAACATTACCATCCAATCTAGACATTGAATTCCTTACAATACTCCGCTTGAAAAAAAAGGCTTAGAATATCCACAACATTTCTCAACACCATCACCCCAACACTTGTCCGTCCTCTATCAGACCTTTGAATAACTGAGTAATTAAAATCCCCCCATTACACATAGACTACCTAATTCAGTAATGCGCTAATTGTATTCTTAATGAGTGAAACCAGATTATGTCTAGTTATTATTTGTAATTAGAGCACTTTGGGTTGACCACATGTGCATTAGTGGTGACCCCTGAAGAGGTCATTTGTAGCAATGCTTCTATCCTGGTGGCACTACATTTGGCTAATGTCACTCTACTGGTTTATTCCCAGATAATTCTAATTCAGTTGCCCTTTTTATTTGAGCACATAGTGTCTTGTTCTGGTTAACCCCCTGACCTGGAGACTAATAACAGGCGCCAATAATCAATTCAGGGCCAATTGTTTGTCCTGGCTGCACCAACATAGATTGAACAGCTCTAACAGACCAATATCACTTCTCTCTGTAATAATCAGGTTCTCCATTATAATTATGGTGACATTCCCTCCTCTATTATATATTAAAAAGAGGAGGCCATTCAGCTCACTATAATCTGCACCAGCTTTTTGAAAGAATGATGTACAAACCTGCACTTTCGTCCTGCAAATTTCTCCTTTTCAGGTATATGTCCAATTTACTTGTTCCAGTTACCATTTAATCTGTTTTCTCTACCCAAACAGGCTAGTGCTTTCCAGATTACAGCAATTCACTGCATTTTAAAAAAAAATTCTCCTCACTTTTCCTATGCTGGTGTCCTCTGACAGCTCCATAGCCAGTGGAACCAATTTCTCACTATCAAAACCTTTCAGAGTTTTGAACACCTTCATTTAACATTTTGCTGTAAGGAGAACAAATTCAGTTTTCCTCTGTCTCTCCACAGAATTGAAGCCCTCATGCTTGGTATCATGCTGGTAAATTTCCTCTGCATTCTCTCCAAGGCTTTGACAACCTTTCTAAACTAAGTTACTCCTTCACCTCAACAACCATTTAACTAAAATTCAAGTTTACATCTATACTTGCATCAAAATATTTTGCAGTTAAACTGAACATCTTGATCTTTCATAGCTGCGTATGACTTAAAGAAAGAGCTCACAAATTCCATAATGTCCCTGTGGAATCTCTAAGAACAACTCAGCTTATTCCACTGGCTTTTACCTGGGTAATTACCCAATATCCTTGCAAAGCCCATGATTGAATTTGCCACGACTACAGTCAGGCAAGGTTTTAAGTACCTCAACCACTCACTGCATTTAAAAAAAAAAGCTTTTTTGTTGGGGGGAGATTTAATGCTCTTAGAATTATAGTTGAGCATTTAAAAGGTTTGTTCACTGCTTCTGAATCACCTCTCTTTCTATAACCCCAATTTAAGTAATTCAGTCCAACTGTGACCACATTACTGCCCTCATTGATCATTTTATCTCAAGTAATCGAGTTTAGTTTAAAATTATACAATTTCATTCATAGTGTCCACAATTAACACTAACAGTGGTGGTAGTTTTGCTACAGTCGCTTCATCTTCTACATCATTTCCTTGTCCTTTATCACTTGACCCCAAATGCAACATACTTTCAGATCAACCATGCAGTTTCAGCAGAACATATAAAAGAATACCTTGAAGAAATTACCCTACAACAAGACATAGGGGCAACGGTGATATAATGGTAATATCACTGGGGCTTCTACTCTAGATTATCAGGCTGATTATCAGGGGACTTGAGTTCACGTTCCTCTTGGCAATTAATCAATCTCAAATTGAAATTTTGTTCTATTAATGGTGATTAAGAAACTATTATTGAATGTCCCCCCCCAAAAAAACCTAATGACTTATCTGTTTTCCATTATTACCTGGTTTATCTTCAGACCCAAAACAATGTGGTTAACGTTTCAACCCAATCTGAATAATCACTGAATTCAGAAGCAATTAGAGCTGTGCAACAAATGTTAGCCTTACTAATGATGCTCACACCCCATGACAAGAAAATTGAAAAATGAGCATAGCCTCTGTCTCAATTGGTTTTGCAACATGCTAGGCCCACCTTTTAGTTCCAAACCATTCTGATGTAACTTATACTTGCAAAAGGCCTAATGCCACCAAAAAAATCCACAGAGCTGGCCTTCTCCCTATTCCTGATGTTAATAGCTAATACTTCAAGCTAATAAATATCCTCTCTGACAAGCCTGTAATGATAGGTACCATGTCCAAGCCCATGACTCAGGCATCCTTGCTCCTAAATTTGTCATTTGTTCATGTGTAAGGGAAGCCTTGCATTTTTGCAGAGCTGAGCTCATGTTTTTGCAGAATCATATGTACCTCATTCACTGCTTTTAACATGTATCTGACTCTCAGATGCAAATAGTTGGAGTCAACTTAGTTCAGCTAGGAGAAAGTGAGGACTGCAGATGCTGGAGATCAGAGCGGAAAAATGTGTTGCTGGAAAAGCGCAGCAGGTCAGGCAGCATCCAAGGAGCAGGAGAATCGACGTTTCTGGCATTCCTGAAGAAGGGCTTATGCCCGAAACATCGATTCTCCTGCTCCTTGGATGCTGCCTGACCTGCTGCGCTTTTCCAGCAACACATTTTTCAGATCAACTTAGTTCAAACTAGTGAACTATTAAGACAGTATTGTTAGTTAGTGGTTCTAATAGTTTTCAGGTGAAATTGAATACCAGTCCATTTAGTGTGGAGGCATTTAGTCAGGCTTGAAGGTAACAGGTGGAGACCCTGCCATTTTCCTGACAATGCGGTAATCAGGTCAATAGTGGGAAGACCTTTGGATAGCCTTCACAACCTGCTGCCAATTGGGGGTCTTGAAATGGACAATTAATACCCAATTAACGGCCTCAGCATATCTCACTGGATTTTTAAAACCTCACCTGACTTTAATTTTGGAAAAATCAATGATGGCTTTTGCAAGGATACTGAGGACTTGCAATGCCAGGAACATAACAAATAAACTCTGCCATGTTTTCAGGTGGGTCCTTCAGAGTCAGGCACTCAGGGCACCCACTGTCAGGAAGAGAGAGTCTATTAAGAGTCAGGCCCCCACTTCCTCTAACTTTTGCTGAAAGCCCCCTTCCCTGAACTCCACAATCACTATCAGGCCATCACCCATCTGTATCTGGGAATTGGTAATGATCCTGTGCCGAGGGTGAGTGTGATACAGCAGCCACATGTCCCTTGTGGCTATGTAAAGCAATAAAGAGTTGCCAACCTCTGATTGGCTGGCTGCACCCAGTGGGCACAATATTGATTCCTTGACCAATCCTTGAGTTCCTTGAGCAGGTGCAAGTCCCACAGCTGCACAGTTAAGTATGTGAATTAACCTTAAACAAAGGGTCTTTCTGAAAGGTGGTTCCACAGGACTCTCACTAGCTCTTTAGCTGGTGTGTCAGAACTCTCCCATCCCACCACGTGCCCTATTACCCCATTAAAACAAAAATACCTTAAGATGGAAGAGATGGCATACATGGAGCCTGAAACAGGCTGGATGTTGAGACATCAATCCCAGGAGATATACAAAACTTTGCAGAGATGGAAGAGGAACTGCAAGCTAATGTGGGTTTGGAGGTAGAGTGATGGATGGAATTGGGAGGGATTTATTCACAAGGAGTGAGATACCTCCACAGAGACCGGTGTCCCATCACCAGGTCTCCCTTTATTTACACGTGGGAAGTCCTTGTTAGTGATCTAGTTCCCTCAGAGCTAGCTCTTAGAGTGAACAGGATTTCTGACCGTCCTGTTTGTGTCTGTCAGCCAGGGCTCCGTGAATGGAGCAGATTAACAGCCCCAATCACGGAACTCCTGTTCCATGGCTGACTTTGTTACAATCTCTAGAAGGGGACTAAGCATTCCGGAGAATGATGGAATAATACGTGGAGCTGAGAGTGAATACTTGGTGAACAGACAAGATCACGAGGACAGATGGCAAGTCTGGCATACGATTAGAGAGAGATTGGAGAGCAATTAGTCACCTTTGTGCTCAACATTGGATCAGGTGAGTTTCTGGTATCAGGTAGATATCTAAAGCAGACATTAGATTGGTTTTCTTTACCAAATGAAGGACCTAAGCTTAAGTTGGCACTTCGAATGTTCTGAGGGTGTGCTCCACATAGCATTCTCAAGCTTTTCTTTTAGCCAAGTAATGATTACTTCCAAAAGGTACGTGGTTGGAAAAAAAATCAAGTAAATAAGGAAAAGAAAGTTGCTGGTGAAACTCAGCAGGTATGGCAGCATCTGTGTGAAGAAAGCATAGTTAACAATTTGACTCTTCATCAGAATAATTAAATAGAGGCTGCCTCTCAAGTCAGAAGGAGTAGGAGATGCTGTTACTATCAAAACCCCAAAGCAGACTTTATCTTGATTGAGGCAACAGCCTGATATTCTGTAGAGTGCAAGTTGGGAAAATATGACAGACACTGACAACTCACTTAAACTTTGAAACTTTCTGAGTCAAGTTGTTTATTCCCCACTAATTCTGATTGTTTCCCAACCTTTCTGTCAGCATGATTCGGAGATGCCGGTGTTGGACTGGGGTGTACAAAGTTAAAAATCACACAACACCAGGGGTTATAGTCCATCAGGTTTAATTGGAAGCACACTAGCTTTCGGAGTGACGCTCCTTCATCAGGTGATTGTGGAGGGGTCGATCGTAACACTAAATTCTGTGTTACAATCGAGCCCTCCACAATCACCTGATGAAGGAGCGTCGCTCCAAAAGCTAGTGTGCTTCCAATTAAACCTGATGGACTATAACCTGGTGTTGTGTGATTTTTAACTTTCTGTCAGCAGTTAGCGGACGAATCTGATGATTCCCGATAAAACATTTTCAGAGTTGCAGACTGCGAAAACTACATTGGGTTGGAAGTGGGCAACTCTGTTGACAATTGTACTCACGAAGGACCATTCCACACATTCGCTTCTGAACAAAATAAAAGCCTCAAATCCAGCCGAAGAAATTTAATATTTGGATTTCAAGGAATGCCATGTGGTAGACATGGAATCAGGCACTGAGGTAAGTCCTGAATAATTGCTGCAGCGTAATTCCCTCGGTCTCTGTGAGAGACCCAGAATAAATACAGGAGAACATTTAGCATTCACCGGAGTCTGAGAGACCCTAAATAAATATTGCAGACATTCCCCATTCACTCGGCTCTGACAGACAAAGAATAAATACAGCAGGATATTCTAAACTCCCCATGGTCCACCAGAGACCCTGAATAAATATTGAACAGTATTTCCCACTTATAGGGCTCTACCTCATTTTGTTCCCATTCCATTTTTCTCTCTGTGCCTCCCACATTCAGCATCAGGTCTCCCCTATCCTCTTGAACACACTTTCTCCACTTAATTAAAACCACTGAAGGCTTTTTGCTGATGTGCAAATTAGAGGAGGCTGGTGTTAGAGTAATGTATGTGGTGACTACCTCTCTGTTGATGTGAAACAAGTAACTTCTATTAGGGAAGTTTGTTTCCCTTTAAAACAAAATATGATTATTACAAATTTGTTCAGCACCCTATCAACAATCCCAGTGCGACCACACTAATCTAAACAAATCACTGCCACTGCCATTGTCTCAGCACTTGTGCTAACTTGATGATATTCCACTCCACAGTCTCTCGATGCATTTTATAACCTCATTCAACACTATCTCTGCTTTCTGTCGTCACCATAGAAACCCTGTATCTGGAGAGGTTCTAGATTCTGATAACACTGGAAGGCAGAATGGGGCAAAGATAAAAGAAAAAGGCAGGCGCTTGTGGAAATGAGCAGTTTAAAAACATTCCAAACCCAACAAGATAAACACTACTTATCACCTCAAAGGCATCAGGGGCCATAAAACAATTTGTTCAGCAAACAGCTTCTCTCTTAAGAGTGTATTGAACGAATTTCTCATTAAGTAGTTGAAAGTTATTTTTAAAAAAAAACACTTGACACAGTACTGAGGCAGAGACCAGCCTGAGCAGATTCTTCGCTTTGACTTTTTAACAACCTAATGTGCTGAGAGAGGACAAAAAGGTTTTGAGATCGAATTTAATTTCACAGCAGATGCAGCAACTTGCATTTCTGTTGCAATTTAACACAATAACACATCCCAAGTTGCTTCAAAGGAACAGCATATAAACACAAAGATTTGACACAAAAAAAATGACTATTTAATTAAATGCATAAAGCTTGGTCAAAGTAATAAGTCTTAAGGAGCATATTAAAGGAGAAAGGAGAGGTACAAAAATGGAAAGGTTTGGGAAGAATATTGAAAGCTTAGCTCTGAAGCATCCGTAGGCACAGTTACCAATAATGGAACAATTAAAATTCAGAATGCTCTGGAGAGTAAATTAGAGGAATATAGATATCTCACAGGCTTGTTGAGCTTCAGAGGTTTCAGAGATGAGGCAAGGGTGAGGTTATGGGTTTCTGCCTCACAATAGATTCTGCATTAAATGACTGAAGTTTTATATGTTCTTTGATTAGAATGATTAGAATAATTATTACATCTATTTGCCCATTTTGCTGGGAATGAGCTTATTGAATCTACATTAAATCAAAGATGCAGAAAACACAAAGAAAAGCCATTCAGTCCATTGTGTGCATCTTTGCTGTTTCTTTTGAGATATGAATCCTGCTGAGTCCTGCATTTTTCCATAACCCTCAAGTAACCCTTCCTGACAGTGTCCACGCAAGTAGATATGGTGGCAAAGGCATCCTTGCCTTTATTGTTCGGGGAATTGAGGACAAGAGTCATGTTGCAGCTTTATAAGACTTTGGTTAGGCCACACTTAGAGTATTGCATTCAATTCTGGTTGCCACATTACAGGAAGGATGTGGAGTCTTTGGAGGGGTGCAGACAGGGTTTGCCAGGTTACTGCCTGGATTAGAGGGTATGAGCTTTCAGGAGAGGCTCATAAAACATTTTTCTCTCTTGTGCAGCAGGGGCTGAGGGGAGAGGTTTATGATATTATGAGATGCATAGATAGGGTTGATGGTCAGAATCATCTTCCCAGAGTTGAAATGTCTAATACTAGGGGGCATGCATTTAAGGTGAGGGGGGAGAGTTCAAAGGAGATGTGAGAGATTTTTTTTTACACAGAGTCTGGAACACGCTACCAGGGGTGGTGGTGCAGGCAGATACAATAGGGGCCTTTAAGGGACCCTTTAAGATAAGCATTCTTTGAATATGCAAAGAATGGAGGGAGATTGATCAAGGACAGGCAGGAGGGATTAACTTCATTTGGTGTCATGTTTGGTACAACATTGTGGACCAATGGGCCCATTCCTGTGCTGTACAGTTCCATGTTCTCTGTTCTGACTTGTCCTCAGGTGCCTGTCAAACCTCTCTTATAAATTATTTTTGGAATCACCTTCTAACAATTTTTCGGGTTAATTGTTGCAAATTCTGGTGACTCTACATGTTACTTTTCCTCCTTATCTCCCATCTAGATCTTTTACCACTGATTTTGAATCTCTGACCTTTAATTATTTACCTGCTCACCAGAAAGGAATTAAACCATTTTGAAACCCTCCAAGCTCTAAACTGGGGAAACTTTCCAACTTTTCCAATCATTACTTCAAGCTGAAGGTCTTCATGTCTTACAATATCCTTGTAAAATCTGTTCTTTTAACCCTTCATTTCTCTGTTCATCTCCTCTGAAGACATGAATAGTAATTACTGAGAGCTTACCACTTGACTGGCACCTTAAGCATTCACTGTCTCCATCACAGAGACAGCAGTGTGCGTTATATACAAGATGCACATAGGAATTTACTAAAACCTTGAACAAGCCTTTCTAAGTTCTTTAATACCTCCAATTGGAAGGATAAGGGTAGCAGATGCATGCTAGCGGACACCACCAGTTGCAAGATACTTTCCAAGCCACACAGCATACTGACTGGGAACTATTTCAACATTCCAGTGTCCACTTGATCAAAATTCTGAAAGTTCCTTCCTAACAACACCATGCCTTACTCCAGATGGACTGTGGTAGTTTTAGAAGACAGCTCATTATTCTGTTTACAAGGGCAATTGTGAGATAAGCAACAAATGCTGGCCTTGCCAGTGCTGCACATTTGGTTTTTATGTTCACTTGTGGAATGTGGGCATCGCTGGCTGGTCAGCTAGTTGCCAATGGGGAAATGATGATGAGCTGCCTTCTTGAATCACTGTAGCTTGACCATAATGCCCTGAGGGAGAGAATTCCAGGATTTTGACTCAACTGCAATGAAGGAATGACGATATATTTCCGAGTCAGGATGGTGGGGACCATGCCGTGAAAGAATATTCAAAAGTGGAAGCAAGCAAAATGGGATTGTCTTACATAGCCCTAATAGTTCTGAAAGTTAAAGGGATGAAAGGGCATGGAGAGAAAATGGGAGCAGGGCACTGAGTTGGATGATCAGCCATAATCCTATTGCATGGCAGCTCAGACTCAAAGGGCCGAATATCCTATTTCTGCTGCTATTTTTTGTGTCTTTTATCCAATTGGCTGAGTATCGATCCTGATGAATATTTCATGTTCAACCTGAGTTTAGGCAAGTTCTTAGCATGCAGCACCTCCTGATGATGACAAGGTTCTGAGGATTAAAGTAAAGGATTCTAGGAAATCCTTAATATGATGAAGTATTTTTTTTAAAACCTAAACCTAAACAGCCTAAAGCTTCACAGTTGAATTTCTAGTTGCAAACACAATGTTAACTGTGACAACAGCTTTACTAAGGACCTTCATATTTTACAAGGTTTCAGTGGTTGCTCCAATTGAGCAAATGCACCAGAGGTTACATTGTACTTTGTTCAAAAACTGCATGAATCCATGTAAGACTCTTGATTCATTATTTTAGAGTAGAATTCGTCTAAACATTATGGCACAGACAGCAGCACACGGGGCTAACACCTTTAACACGTTATCTGGGCTGACACCAATTGTTAAAGTTAACCTGAGAATGTAACTTTTAATAAAAGTTTTGTGATTTATATATGCAAGAAGTGAAACTAACATGATCATTCTAACAGATGAGATACTTACCAAACAATCAAGGTATTTTCCAATGTATAATTTCAGTTACATCACACTGTAATCTTTTGCTATAAATTCTGAGTCTTACAATTGTGTCCTCCACAACCACCTGATGAAGGAGCAGCGCTCCAAAAGCTAGTGCTTCCAATTAAACCTATTGGACTATAACCTGGTGTTATGTGATTTTTAACTTTGTGTACCAGAGGAAGGTGGTGTTCATTGACATCCCAACACCCGCCACACAGCTCAGTGGCACAAGATATGTGGAAAGAACTATAGTCGGTTCTGATATAATGCCATAGTTTGGTTCTTATGCAATCTCACATTATAAGAAAATCACGCAACAACTATGCCATTTGAACTAATGGGGCAGGAATGGCGTTATAGCCAATACAGGTAAGGAAAGTTCACGTGTTGCAAATAACGGTCAAAATAGGTGTCACAGTGACTTAGTGGTTAGCAGTGCTGCCTCACAGCGCAAGGGACCTGGGTTCAATTCCAGCCTCAGGCGACTGGCTGTGTGGAGTTTGCAAATTCACCCTGTGTCTGCGTGGGATTCCTCCAGGTGCTCCAGTTTCCTCCCCCAATCACAAAGATGTGCAGGTCAGGTGAATTGGCTAAGCTAATTTGCCCATAGTGTTCAGGGATATGAAGGTTAGGTGCATTAGTCAGGGGTAAATGTAGAGTAGGCAGCATCTAGGGAACAGGAGAATCGACGTTTCGGGCATTAGCCCTTCTTCAGGAATGAGGACAGTTTGTCCAGCAGGCTAAGATAAAAGATAGGGAGGAGGGACTTGGGGGAGGGTCGTCGGAAATGTGATAGGTGAAAAGAGGTCAAGGTGAGGGTGATAGGT
>NC_057734.1:19063231-19087690 GCF_004010195.1 Chiloscyllium plagiosum
CAGCGAAACGACGGTTGGAGGAGGAACGCCTCATCTTCCGGCTAGGAACTCTCCAACCACAAGGGATGAACTCGGGTTTCACCAGTTTCCTCATTTCCCCTCCCCCCACCTTGTCTCAGTCAAATCCATCGAATTCAGCACCGCCTTCCTAACCTGCAATCTTCTTCCCGACCTCTCCGCCCCCACCCCAGTCTGACCTATTACCCTCACCTTGACCTCTTTCCACCTATCACATTTCCGACGCCCCTCCCCCAAGTCGCTCCTCCCTATCTTTTATCTTAGCCTGCTGGACAAACTGTCCTCATTCCTGAAGAAAGGCTAATGCCCGAAACGTCGATTCTCCTGTTCCCTAGATGCTGCCTGACCTGCTGCGCTTTTCCAGCAACACATTTCCATCTCTGATCTCCAGCATCTGCAGACCTCACTTTCTCCCTAAATGTAGAGTAATAGGGTAGGGGAATGGGTCTGGGTGGGTTAAACTTCGAAGGGTCAGTGTGGACTGGTTGGGTCAAATGGCCTGTTTCTGCACTGTAGGGATTCTAAATTCTTCAATTGTGTTAAAGCCAATTGAAGAAACGTGTATTATAGCAGAACCCACTGTAATGGAGTAATTCAATGCTGAATCACATGCATGGGGAATCTGGAAGTGGTAAAAGAGGAATTATGCAGAATTCAAGAAGTCAGCAAAGGATTAACTATCTTGTACATGATTATATTAGTTAGCTATCCATAATATCATAGTTAAAAATCACACAACACCAGGTTATAGTCCAACAGGTTTAATTGGAAGCACACTAGCTTTCGGAGCGACGCTCCTTCATCAGGTGATGAAGGAGCGTCGCTCCGAAAGCTAGTGTGCTTCCAATTAAACCTGTTGGACTATAACCTGGTGTCGTGTGATTTTTAACTTTGTACACCCCAGTCCAACACCGGCATCTCCGAATCATATTATCATAGGGTGGGATCAAATCCCACTCAGGGACTGGGTGCAGAAGCCAAGGCTGACTCTTCTGCGCAGCCTGAAGGGAGGGCTGCATCATCAGAGGCACCATCTTTCAGATGAGACATTAAACTGCAAAACCCTCATCTGCCTGGTTGAGTGGATGCCTCAAAAGCCTTTTCCCTCCCTGACCCAATGCAAATGTCTCAGATCTGGTTTGACCTCAGAGTGAAAATTGTTGAATGATGGTTGGCAAGTTGAGAAGGTTTTAAGATTCATTTGGAACTGCTGGATTTGTCCTAAAAAAAGGAAGGAGCCACCTTTATCCAATGGCTGTGCTTGTTGCAGAATTCACATCTTAGAGAACAGGCCATTAAACTGAGGCCGAAATAAAACATATAAAAGGGGACTCACAGCCATCAGAATCAGTCAAAACTCTACTCGCTATTGCTACCTCATGCTCCATAACTCCTAAAATCATAACTGATGACCCCATTGGACTGGGGGAGGTGGGAGACATCACACTGCACATTTGGGAACCTCTGATATAAAAGTTCCTCTGTCACAATTTCAAAGAAGACTATGGGGTTTACCCTAATGATTTGGTCAATATTTTTCACTTGTGCATATTAGCTGCTGAAATTCTGACATTGCAACAATGACCACACTCCATCAGTTCTTCAATGCTATTGGGTTATTGTGAAAAGCATTAGATAATTGCAAATCTTTCTTTTCACAACTTTTCCCAGCCTTGTGTTACTTTGAAGTACTTAAAAGGGTTGGCGTTATGAATTTTATATTGCAGAGTATACTTTGTCCTGGTAGTTTCGCATTTTTGAATTCTTAAAGGTATCACCTGAATCCAGACCATTAAGACCAGTCACCCAATTCTTTCTTATTCAAGATTAAACCACAGGGGTAATGTCGCTCTGGATGAAGTGTACCTGAAATATAATTGGTCCAATTGTACCAGGAATAGAGGGTTTGTGTTATAAAAATAGGACTGGATAGGAGGGGACTTTTTATTTCACTGGATGTTGAGACTATAGAGGTTTCTAAAATCATGAGGGGCCCAGATAAGATGAATAGCAAAATTATTTTCACTAAGTGAAGAAGTCCAAAACTAGGGTGCATATTTTGAAGTTGTAATGCAGTCTTATAGCATGGAGACAGACCTTTGGCTCAAACTGGTCCATGCCAATCAAAATGTCAATCCACACAAACCCCATTTCCTTGTGTTTGGTCCATATCCTTCTAAACCTTTGCTATTCATGCATTTTTCCAAATGCCTTTTAAATGTTGTTAATATACTCACCTCAACCACTTCTGGCAGTTCACTCCATATCATTCCGTACCACCCTCTGCGTAAAAAAAGTTGCCCCCCTGGTTCCCTTTCATTCTTTCCCTTCTTACCTTAAACTGATGCCCTCTAGTGCTTGATTCCCCAACCCTGGGATAAAGACTGAGGATATTCACCCTCTCCATGCCTCTCATGATCTTAGACACTTCCATCAGATCACCCCCTCTGTCTCCTGCACTGTTAAGAAAAAGTCCCAGTTTGCCCAACTTCTCCCCATAACTCAGTTCCTTGAGAATGAGAAGAGAAAGATTTAAAAATGACATGAGGGACAACTTTTCTTTTACACAGAGAGTGGTTAGTTTGTGAAATAACTGCCAGAGAAAGTAATGGATACGGGTACAGTTACAACACTTAAAAGACATTTGTATAAATGCATGATTTGAAAAGATTTGGAGGGATATAGGCCAAATGCAGGCAAGTGCGACTGGTTTAGTTTGGGATTATGATTGGCATGGACTAGTTGGACCGAAGGATTTGTTTCCATGCCGTATGACTCTATAACTCTATAAATCCTACAATCTCAGTGCAGCTGCACAATGCACGCACATGTCACTGTGGCAACAATGGCCCGTACCATGACTCTATGACTTGGTTTTAATTGCATGTCATCCTGAATGAATGGCAAAATTCTTTACACTAAAGTTTCAAATTCATTGTTTCAGCGGAAGGCTGCACATTCCACGTTGCAGGAAGAGAAAGTCGTCTCTTGCCGCATCTATGAATTGCAGAGTGACCAATGTTACTGATACTGATACTTCCTGTTATATTTTCGATCGAGCCTGAGGCAGGAAGGTTAAGTGCTGTGATGACTTTGGAAGCTACTGGCAAAAAAATTTGCCTGGAGGATGGTGTTCAGCACTGTGACACAGCTCTGTCACAATGTCTCCAGTGGATTGTCGTTCACATCAGAGTCACTAAACAATTTCAGATTAATGTACACTTGCCTGTACATCTGGGTTTGTGAGGTTAGTCCCTGGATGGTGTAATTTTCCTTTTTTCTTCCAAATAACATGGGTGTAACAGTATTCTGACAAGTCTGACATAAACTGAAATTAGCAGTGGTGGGAACAGCATAAATATGAAAAATGGGGGAAAGAAAATCCTATCTTAAGGTGCCAGAATAAGGTTTGAAAGAAATGAAAGCTCACCTTCAGAAAATGTTTACCTCTCAATAGCCAGCTTCATACAATCACTTTTTAACAAAATATTTTAACTGTTTAATATGAGTGGACTGAACACGCACTGAATGAATGACAGAGTAAACAGAGACTTCATAGGCTTGTCAATTTGTATAAATGTAAATTTATAAATTTATGTTTCAACATTTCAATGAAACACTTGCTTTCTCTGGCTGAAAGCTTCCAGCAGTGATGGTCTAATGCCTAAAAGTTGTCAGCAAACAACAACATAAACCACAATAACTTGTATTTATGTGGCGCCTTTTATATATAAATACATACCACTGTGTTTCATAGGAACACAAATGGTTAGAGTCAGTGGGCTTAACCCAGAATAATGGAGATTCAATAGACGCGACTTGTGTCTACAATTTCAATGACATTAACTGAGGAAAAGCAGGCACCACGCACACAGCCTCCAGAAGTCAGTGGTTCCAAGGAGAACGCAGTGAATTGGAGTCACCAGATACTCATCCTGACTTTCAAATTGGGAATTCTGGGTATCCAGTCTCTATCTGGCACAGGGTAGAACAGCAATGTTCGCATGAGGGGAGAATTGATTTGAGTAAAGGTGGTGATGAGCAACAATCCCCATCAATGGACCTCTCGCTGCTCAAGAAAAAGAATCCCATCTCGACATCCGGAACTCTGTTGGAAACTGCAATTCATTGTCGAGAAAATCCTCACTGAACATCTCACATGATTCTCCGAGATTTCTCATCATTAATGGCCTGGGCTGATTTGGCCCACAGATTCTGAAGAGTGTTGACAGTGTAAGCTGTGGAAAGGAGTTTGTCTCTTTCAGGAGAATTTAGGAGAACCAGTGCTCACTATTTTAAAATTTGGAGTTGCCCATTCAAAACAAAGATGAAGTGAAATCTTATCTTTGATGATTTATGAGTCTTTGGAGTTCTCTTTCTGAAACATTGGTGAAAGCAATGTCTTCGAATAGGTTCGATTCTAACCTCAGGGGACTGTCTGTGTGGAGTTTGCATATTCTCCCCGTGTCTGCATGGGTTTCCTCCGGGTGCTCCGGTCCCCGTGTCTGCGTGGGTTTCCTCTGGGTGCTCCGGTTTCCTCCCACAGTCTAAAGATGTGCAGAGTAGGTGAATTGGACATGCTAAATTGCCCATAGAGTTAGGTGCATTAGTCAGAAGGAAATGGGTCTGGGTGGGTTACTCTTTGGAGGGTCGGTGTGGACTTGTTGGGCCGAAGGGCCTGTTTCCACACTGTGGAGAATCTATTTTAATCTAATCTAATCTAATCTAGATTGATTCTTGTTAACAAGGAGGTGAAAGGTTATGGGACGGTGAAGTGGGAATGTGGTTTGAAGTTACGTTTGGATCAGCTATGAGAGCAGAGCAGGTTGAGGGGCTGAACGGCCTACTCCTTCTCCTTGTTTAAACATTTGTATCAGGCATCAGCAGCAACTGCGAAGAAGTCAGAATCTTGGACAACTTTTCTCATCTCAATCTAGGCTCACTGAAAATAACTCGTGCTCTTAATAACCACACTAGTATGACCAACCAATTTAGTATTGATTAAGACTGGGTCTGCAGTGTCCTCTAGCTCATCGCAAGACTAACTGTTACAGTTGATCAACAAACCAGTGAGAGAACAGCAAGTTAAAAATATTTTGACAGAGAATGATTACATGATTTTGTTTTGGAATGTGCTAAGATGAATATCACCTCCATTTGTTTTCAAAGAAGAAACTAATATGGAAATTTCAAGATATATTTGACAAAATTGTGGTGTTTCTGTTCTGTTTGATGCCATCTTTCTGATTGATATTCATTCTGTAAGAAGTAGTATCTTCAGACAAGGCAGACATTGTGTTGAACCGAAAATGATACCATCCACAAAACTATGCCACATGTACCCAAAATAAGGTAGGTGAGCTTGCAGCATGGATAGGGACCTTGGACTTCGAAGTTGTGGCTGTTTCAAAGACATGGATAGAGCAGGGTCAGGAATGGATGTTGCAGATTCCAGGGTTAGATCTTTCATTAAGAATAGGGAAGGCAGCAGAAGAGAGGGAGGTGTGGCCTTGTAGTCAAGGACAGTATAACGGTGGCTGAAAGAACTTTTGACAAGGACTCGTCGACTGAGGTAGTATGGGCTGAGGTTAGAAAAAGGAAAGGATAGGTCACACTGCTTGGAGTTTTTTTTAGACCTCAGCAGAGTTCACCGGATGTGGAGGAGAGAATTAGCAAACCGATTCTTGGTAGGAGTGAAAGGAACAGGGTGATCATTTTGGGGGACTTTAACTTCCCCAACATTGATTAGAAATGCTATAACTCTAGTACATTGGATAGATCAGTTTTTATCCAACGTGTGCAGGAGGGTTTCCTAACACAGTATGTCGAAGGGCCGACAAGAGGGGAGGCCACGCTGGATCTGGTGCTTGGTAATGAACCAGGCCAGGTGTTTGATTTAGTGGTAGGTGAGCACTTGGAGATAATTCAGTTATGTTTAGTTTAGCGAAGAAAGGAATAGGTTCATGCCACAGGGCAAGAGTTATCAATGGGGCAAGGGCAATTATAATGTGATTAGGCAAGACTTAGGATGCATAGAATGGGGTAGCGAAATGCAGGGAATGGGGACAATTGAAATGTAGAGCTGGTTTAAGGAACAGATATTGCATGTCCTTGATAGGTATGTCCCTGTCAGGCAGGGAGGGAGTGATAAGGTAAGAAAACAATGGTTTACTACAGAAATTGCATCTCTTGTTAAGCAAAAGAAGGAGGCTTATGTGACGATGAGATGAGATGGTTTAGATGAGGTGATGGAGAGTTACAGATTAGTGAGGAAGATTTTAAACAGAGAGGTAAGAAGAGCAAAGAGGAGCAGTCTTTAGCAGGTAGAATAAAGGAGAACCCTAAAGCTTTCTGTAGGTATGTCAGCAATAAAAGGATGACGAGGGTAGGAATAGGGCCAGTCAAAGACAGAAGTAGGAAGTTGTGTGTGGACCCTGTGGAGATCTGAGAGGTGCTAAATGAATATTTCTCATCAGTTTTCACTCAGGAAAAGGAGAATATTGTAGAGGAGAAGAATGAGATACGAGATATTAGACTAGAAAGGATCGAGGTTAGTAAGGAAGAGGTGTTATCAATTTTAGAAGGAGGGGGCCGGATGGGATTAATCCAAGGATTCTCTGGGAAACTAGGGAGGAAGTGTTGGAGCCTTTGGCTTTGATCTTTGAGTTATCATTGTCTCCAGGTTTAGGACCAGAGGACTTGAGGATTGCAAATGTTGTGCTCTTGTTCAAGAAGGGCGGTAGAGATGACCCAGGTAATTATAGACCAGTGAGCCTTACATCTGTTGTAGCAAAAGTTTTGGAAAGGATTACAAGAGATAGGATTTATAATCATCTAGCAAGCAACAATTTGATTGCAGATAGTCAATGTGGTTTCGTCAAGGGCAGGTCATGTCTCACAAACCTCATTGAGCTTTTTGAGAAGGTGACCAAGCCATTGAGCTTTTTGAGAAGGTGACCAAGCATGTGGATGAGGATAGGGCAGTTGACGTGGTATACTTCAATAAAACCTTTGATAAGGTTCCACATGGTAGTCTGTTGGAGAATATGCAGAGGCATGGGATTGAGGGTGATTTAGCAGTTTGAATTAGAAACTGGCTTTCTGTAAGAAGATAGAGGGTGGTGGTTGATGGAAAATATTCAGCCTGGAGTCCAGTTACTAGTGGTGTGCCACAAGGAACTGTTTTGGGACCATTGCTGTTTATCGTTTTTATAAATGACTTAGATGCTGGCATGGGTGGATGGGTTAGTAAGTTTGCAGATGACACCAAAGTTGGTGCAGTGGTGGACAGTGTGGAAGAATGTTGCAGGTTGCAGGGGTTCTTGGATAAACTCTAGAATTGGGCTGAGAGGTGGTAAGTGGAGTTCAATGCAGATAAATATGAGGTGATTCACTTTGGGAAGAATAACAGGAAGGCAGAATACTAGTTCAATGGAAAGATTCTTGGTAGTGTGGATGTGAGAGGTCTCTTGGTGTCCATGTACATAGATCCCTGAAAGTTGCCAGGTTGATAGTGCTGTTAAGAAGGCATATGTTGTGTAAGGTTTTACAACAGAGTTCTGGAGCCATAATGTCACGCTGCAACAATACAAAATACTAGTGCGGCCACACTTGAAATATTGTGTATAGTTCTGGTCGCCCCATTACAGGAAGGTGCAGAGGAGATTTACCAGGATGTTGCCTGGTTTGGAGGGAAGGTCACATGAGGAAAGGCTAAGAGACCTGGGTCTGTTCTCATTGGAAAGAAGAAGGCTAAGAGGGAATTTGAGAAATACAAAATGATCAGAGGATTAATAGGGTAGACATTGAAAGTCTTTTTCCTAGGATGATGACGTCAGCTTGTATGAGGGGCATAGCTACAAATTGAGAGGTGATAGATTTAAGACAGATGTCAGAGACAGGTTCTTTACTCAGAGAGTGATAAGGGCATGGAATGCCCTGCCTGCCAATGTAGTTAACTCAGCCACATAAGGGAGATTTAAACAATCCTTGGATAAGCACATGGATGATGATGGGATAGTGTTGGGGATGAGCTTAGATGAGTTCACAGGTCGGCGCAACATCGAGGACCGAAGGACCTGTGAACTCATCTAAGCTCATCCCCAACACTATCCCATTATTCTATGTTCTATGTAGACCTGGTCAGATAGCTATGTGGCTGTTTTACATTTGGTCAGATACCTGGCCTTCTACCCAACTAATTAGTCTGGAATCTTGTGAGGATATAGAGTCATATGGTGATACAACATGGAAACAAAACCTTTGGTCAAACTCATCCGCACCGACTAGATATCCAAATCTGACCTAGTCCCATTTTCCAGCATTTGGCCCATATCCCTCTAAATCCTTCCTATTCTTGACCCATCAAGCTGCCTTTTAAATGTTGTAATTGTATCCACTCTGGTAGTTTGTTCTCTACATGCATCACCTTCTGCATGAAAATGTTGCCACTCAGGTCCCTTTTAAATCTTGCCCCTTTTACCTTAAACCTATACCCTCTAGTTCTGGACTTCTACACCTCAGGGAAAAAAGACTATAGCTATTAGCTATGCTCTACATGATATTATAAACCTCTATAAGGCCACCCCTCAGCCTTTGACTCTCCAGGGAAAACAGCCCCAGCCTGTTCAGCTTCTCCCTGTAGCTCAAACCCTCCAGACCTGGCAACATTCTTGGAACTCTTTTCTGAACCTTTTCAAGTTTAACAACATCTATCCTATAGCAGGGGGACTAGAATTGAATGCAATATTTTAAATGTGGCCTCATATATATCCTGTCCAGCTGCAACATGGCATCCCAACTCCTAAACTCAATGTGAATGGTATATATGTATTTATTATTGCAACAGTCTGTCTAGACATGTTATTACATACCTCTAGGACAGGTAGGAGTTAACCCCAAGGCAACTGACCCAGTAGTGACACTCCCACTGTGCCACAAGTATTCTAGCTGGCCTGGTGACTGGTTAGTTTTATGGAAAGTTGCTGACAGCTGATTGATTGATGATCTGGTTGGCTGGTTTCTGATGCCCCAATTGTTTTTTTGATATTGACTTTTGAGTAAGATCTGATGCTGACAAGTCAGTTCACTGAGTGGTCAGTTTGGTAGCTAGCCAAATAATTGTCGGGTTAATTGATTGATATACCTGGTTAAGTAGGTTGGCTGTTGATTCCTTGGTGATTGATAAGATTGATTGAATAGTTGGTTGTCTATTTATATGGATGGCTACATTGTTCAGAATACAGGTTGATGAATATGGGCTGATTCTCGATAATGGTAGCACAAGTGGAAGGTAATTCCATTAAAGGTCAAAGTAGGGTTGAAGGACTCATTTGCTCGTAGCATCCTTCCCTCTGGACAGGAGGCCTTGATTCAAGTCCTGCCTGCTCTAGAAGTATATGACAATAATAGGTTGATTAAAAAGTAATTAACTGAGTATTGATCAGGAGCATTTGCTTTCCTCGTCTTTCTCAACTTTGATGGGAAATTGGCCACCATCAATTTGATTCAACAGGGTGTCCAACTAATCAAAACCCAAATTACCCCAATGTTTAAAATAGCTAGCAAGATATGGAGACAACATAATAAAATAAGAGAAAATAATTTCAGGCTGCTTTTCTAAGAAAATATAATGCATACTAAAATCAGTAGAAAGTTATTTATTTGAATTAGGTCAAAATGTAGTTAAAAATATTGAACATGAAATGTGACATAGCAGAGTAAACATTTGGTTAGAGGTAACATTTTTAGAACCATTATTTAAATATTGAGTTTAGTTTTGTAGAATTGATATATAATGACGTTTGTAATGATACCTGAGTAACATGGTTACTGCACTAGTACAATGTGAGAAAGAAAATAAACTTGTATCTATGTAGCATTTTCCATTACCTCGGGACATCCCAAAGTACTTTACATCCAATCAGGGACATTCTGAAGTGTGTCACTATAGTAATGTAGGAAATGTGGCAGCTAATTTGCACACAACAAGTGCCTGCAAACAGCAATAACATAATAAGTGGATAATCTGTTTTTTTCTGTGAAGATGTTTACAGAATACAAATTAACAGTGAAGGTAAAGTTGTCTTAGATCCAGAGGACCAGACAGCTGCTGTCTCATTAGACAGGGATGGTTGGTGGTGATTTGATCTGAGTACCACCATGCCTCAGACAACAAGTGAGGATGCAAATGTGCAACCTTTATGGTAGACCCATTAAACAAGACTTAAAGGGTAACTCTTCATTGAAATAACTATGGGGACCTTTTATATCCACTAGGGAGATGGAATCCCAGTTAGCATCTCCTCTGAAAGATGAAAGCATTGACAATGCAGCATTCAGCTGGTACTGCACTGTTGTGTCAGCCTTACTTTTTGTGCCAGAATCCTTGGAGTAAAATTTGTATCCATAGCCTTCTGCCTTAGAAACAAGAATGCCACCTATGGACATTTAATGTTTAAAACTGATTGGCTGAGAAGGATTGAGAGAAACTCTGTAATTTGCCAAGTGCCTCAAGTTGAGAGAACAAAAAGTTGCTCATCCGTGCAGGCCTTTCATCTTGTGATGACATTATCAAGTGTTCAACAGGCAGTGAAGATTTTTACAGTGGTCCTTGTACAGAACAGGGAAAGGTCAGTGCAGAAGCCGAGAAAGGATCTCCCCTCATTTCGTCAATTATATAATTCAAGAATCAAAATTTGATGAAAGGAAGGAAATTTATGTTCTGCTATTTGATGTATGCCTGTTTCATTACTAAAAGGTTCAGGATAACCTTTTCATAAGTCACCAATTTGGTTTATCTGTTTATTTGTAGAATGATGTTCAGTATTGGTTATGTTACAGAATTTAAAAATAAATTAGAAATTGTTTCTCTTTCTGTTCTTAAATTGCTGATGGCTAACACTGGTGATAGCGTTATGTGCCATATAATACCCTCAAGAAGGAACATTGGATTTGAGAACTAATATAATATAACCCTAAGAGTTGCAAAACAGAGCAACTGTAGTGAACTGAATTACCATGTCCCTGTTTTGCCAACATGGTGTATGTACACATTGGGTGGATATAATCAGAGTCTGACTCCTGGTAGATTTCCACCATCCACCCTGCCCAGTTCCAGCTTTTGATGCAAATTGTTGCGAACATACTGCCACCCCAGCCAAAGCATTCTAATCATTATAAAATGAGAATTTTGTTTAAGGCCCACCCTTTTATCTATGGCATGTTCCACATGACTATTACTCATTGATGTATTAGGGAAGTTTTCATCATGGCTTATTGAGAAATATAGGTGAAAAGGCAAAAGGATTATCACCAAGGTTTTGGAAAAGAAAAGCAGAGGAGAAGATGAAATAAAGTGCTATTAGGTGACACACAGCTTGGTTGTGATAGTTGGAGGAACGACATTCAGACAACTTGGAGGACGACTGTTAGCCAACCAGCTCAGGAAACCATGAACAAGCTGGAAATGCAAGTGTTCAGGTCAACAATGACACAACAAGGAGTGAAAAACTGTTTTATTGGACTGAATGAAGTGAGCAGGGAGCACATTTGCAGGTCAAGAGTGCAGATATATGTAAAAAACAAAGAACTGTGGAAGGTGGAAATCAGAAGCATAAGCTGAAAAACTCAGCAGATCCAGCAGCATCTGTGGACAAAAGGAGTGTTAACCTTTTGGGTCCAGTGACTCTTCTTCAGAACTGTTCACTACCAGTTAGGTACTGCTGCCTGTGGCTTGTGCTTATGAACAGCAACAGATATGGAAGATTGTCATTGAGTGTGATATAATGAGCTGGGTTTTCATATCCGGCGAATATCAGGAATGAGTTTGAGCTAATCAAAAACAAATCTGCAAAACAGCAATCTTGAATTTCCTTTCATACAACCTTCCCATAGTCAGATAGGGTGAAGTAAGGCTTCGGTGGCAACTCCACATGTATGTCCGCTGATGTTGGGATGGCAATTTACAGGTGTAGGAGAAATTTGTTTTTCTTACACCTCAGTAATTTCATTGGACTGGGAAAGTTTTGTGAGATTTCAAAAACACACCATTTTTGAGAGCTTATGAATTTTGGGTGAAATAACTCCACAGAGGCCAGTGTCCCATCACCAAGTCCCCCTTTATTTACACATGGAGAGTCCTTAACACTGATCCAGCATCCTCACAGCCAGCTCTCAGAGTGAACAGAACCTCTGACACTCCTGTTTATATCTGTCATTCAGGAGTCCCTGACTGGACCAGGTTAGCAGCCACAAATCTCAGAACTCATATTTATTCAGGTCCACCTGCTGAGCTTGTTACTATCATTACATCTCTTGCCTTCTGGGTCGGAGAACATAGGCCAGTTCTTTATTTTTGTAGCACCTCCTGGGACATTTTAGCACTGGGTCAGGTTCCTCCCAATCTGCCTCCGATACGAGCAGTGTGTGCCACTCAGTGGCTTGCCTCTTGTGCCTGGAGCATCTCAGAAGAAATTCTTTCTCCTCTTCAGGTGGCAAAGGCATTGAGGCAGCGATGGCCATTGTAGCAATCTCAGATTCCAAGGTTCTTTTATAACTTGATGAAGAGGGCGAACCCACAGGTTCCAGAACAGTTGGAAAGGCTGTCGAGAAGCCGGGTGGTTTTGCTCCCACACCGTTTGTGAGTTTGCAGCTTTCATATGGTCCTTGTGCTTGCTCAGGATCTACCCGAACTTTGTACACCACTAGACCTGACCTCAGAATGACCCTGCATCTTATCCATTCCTATAGTTTCAACACCAATTAGCATTGTGCAATTGTTAAGGTGCATTAGAGTACCTAACCCATTTGCAGAAGAATTATTATGGATTCAAAACTGAAGAAATCAATGTGTGTGAATGCTCCTGTGCTACTCTTAAATGAAGAAAATGTCTCCAGTTTTTCAAGATTGAAATAAAGGACTTCTGCATCCTTCACTTAAAATATAATTGACACCTACTGTTGGACTGCTTTGATTGACAGGTCATGTGAGGTCACTAAAAATATGGCTGGTCATTTTTGTAGTTTCAATAACTTTGTTGTTTGCATTTGGGAAGATTTAATTTAGACAGCTGGAGTCATTATGAAGGCTTGGCTAGGTTTGAAAAGTGATAGAACCAGTTATCAAAGCTGGGAGTTATGTGCACTTGTTGGATTGATAGTTTTAAGTAAATATGAAAGGAACACATTAGATCACATGGAATATAAGGAGAAGTAGCTATCTGGACATAAAATTGGCTCAAAGGTAGGAGACCAAGGGTGGTTGTGGAGAATTGCTTTTCAGAATGGAAGCCTGTGACCAATGGTGTGCTGTAAGGATCGGTGTTAGGTCCACTGTTCTTAATCATTTATGTAAATGATTTGGATGTGAACATAGGAGGTATAGTTAGTAATTTTGCAGATGACACAAAAATTCGAGGTTTAGTTGACAGTAAAGAAGAGTACAATGGGACCTTGATCAGATGGGCCAATGGAGCTGAGGAGTGACAGATGGTATTGAATTTAGATAAATGTGAGGTACTGTATTTTGAGAGAGATATGGGCCAAGTGCTAACAAATGGGACTAGATTAGGTCAAGATATCTGGTCGGCATGGACGAGTTGGACCGAAGGGTCTGTTTCAGTGCTGTACTTTTCTATGACTCTGAGTAACAGTTTTTAATGTGATTACTAAATTGAATATTCATTGTTTGGTTTTTACAATGAATAATCACTTCAGGGATTTACCTTTTTTTTCCCACAATGGATTAAGGATTTTTAAAAAGATAATAGCTGTTTTTAAGTAACTGCTCCATTAGATAGTTAGAGGTATACATTATATATAGTCATTTCAAAGGATTCCCATTGCTATGGCAAGGCTCTGGAGGAGTGTATATGTCAGATGGTTATAAAGAATACTTGGAATCATGCTGGAGGCATGGAAAATGAAAAGGCAGCATAGGAGGTTCCAGGGACCCAGGAGGAGACAAGGACCTGAATGGAGGTGAGCAGTGAATCCAAGGTGAGATGAGAACTGTGTGTGAGAGCTGGCTAGATGCCGCAGCAGATCAAGGTGGGCCTTCTAACTAGCTGCTTCGGGAGTGACACTCCTCCTCCTCCTTCAGGTATCAAGAAACTTGAACCCTAGCCCCTAACAAAGGACAGAAGTGATTGGCTCATGTTTCTGAACTTGGCAAATGGCCTGACTACATTGCCCAAACCCAACATGAAAATCCCACCCAGTGTTGAGTGATTGGCATGTGTTTGGTCAACATGTCTAAATGTGAGAAAGTAAGTGAACCTCTGAATGTGTTATTGTTAGTTGGTGAGTGAATAAGTTGGGGAGGCAGTGAGTTGACCTGTGTTTAAGGCTAATGGTGCAATTAGTGTGATCTAGCATTTTGAAGAAGAATTCACTGACTCTGACCATTCAAATGAGGTCCTGCAGTGCATCCAGGACCTTGGTGCTGTGCTGTTGGCATTGACTGTGACAGCCAAATGCTCCTGTTACCTTTGCAGTGTCTTTATGAGGCTCAGTTGGCCACCGTGGATGTGGCAGCAAAGCTGCTGTAAGGTTCTCCAACACAACACTGGAGGCCTTGGTGCAGGAGATGTATATCTCTCCTCCTGTCCATCTTGCTGCCATATGTTGTCATTTTTGTATATTTTCCAGTTTAAACTCATTCATAAAAAATGATTTCCAGCTCTGCATCCAGTTACTAAGATTCATGTTTGGTTTTAATGTAGTCTGGACTAGCTTCAACTTGAGCTAGTCTCTTATGATTTTTGTGACCTTGTTCAGGATTGCAACACTTGTCTGCATGTTACAAACATATGAATTAACAATGCAAGCATGCTAGGCAAAAGTGAGGACTGCAGATGCAAATGAAGGGCTTTTGCCTGAAACATTGATTTTTCTGCTCCACGGATTCTGCCTGGCGTGCTGTGCTTTTCCAGCATGACACTCTAATGTGAGCATGCTGTCTGCATCATGACTAGTATGAGTTCTCTCCTCCTCCTCCTCCTCCTGATACCTGTCCCTGTTTTTGGGGGCTACCACTTTTCACACCTTTGTTTGATTGTTCAGCCTAGCTATGAGATTGGCCATCTGAAGCAATGCAAATAAATTACACCAGTAAATACATTGATCTATCATAAAACCTATATCACATGATAAAGCTGGAGATATTACAATGTAATTGCTGCCATTTAACCACTTAATAAAATTCATCAGGATGACAGGGTTTATTGATTTTCTTTCTTCCTGGACTCTCTGTAATTGTCATTAAGTTGAAGTGGAAGATCCCCCTGTCACTCTGTTCCCAATTCCAATTCTAATCCCATGAATCAGAATGGAATCTTCTCTCAAGTGCTAAAGAATATGACGGTATTTGGCTTCCAACATTTCTGCATTGAATTGAGCTTCAGATTGATCAAACCATCAAATTTCATATCCAATTCACTAGACCACATACAAATTCAGGTGCTGACTTCATGAACACTTGATCAGTGCTTGGAATCAGTCTCCACCCTCCTTCCTCACTACTTACTATAAATCCATTTAAGGGCAAAGCAAAGACATTAAGTCCCAAGCTGAAAGTGTGAAAGGAGATAGATGTAAATTGAAAGAACTCTATGCAGTACTTTGACGATATGAGATTTGTTGCTGTCAAAAAGACACTGTGTAGATTCCTGGCTCTTTTCCTCAGCTGGAGAAGGAGTTGTATCCACCACGAGAAGAAAAATTAGCGTTTCTCACAGATAGCTGAGCAGAATTGTTGAATGATTCAAAGCTAAACCTCCTGCAGACTGTGTGCAATATGAGAAATGGAAGCGAGCAAAATACCTAAAATAAAGCAAGACTTTTATCCTCAACACTTCAGTCACTGGCTGTCACCATGGAACTATTGAAGGAGTACATGCAATTGTTCCAAGTATACACATAACAATGTCACAAATACAGATGATGGAGATGTTTATGAACATAAATGTAAATTGCTTTTCAGCTGAAATGTATCACAATCAGGTTTAGTCGAGGCTAAGTAAACATCTTAGAGTGCAGATTCACAGCTCCTTGAAAGTAGAGTCGCAGGTAGATAGGATAGTGAAGAGGGCTCCGGGGCAACATTTTCACGCAGAGGTGGTACGTATATGGAATGGGCTGCCAAAGGGAGCGGTAGAGGCTGGTACAATTGCAACATTTAAAAGGCATTTGGATGGGTATATGAATAGGAAGGGTTTGGAGGGGTAAGGGCCGGGTGCTGGCAGGTGGGACAACATTGGGTTGGGATATCAAGTCGGCATGGACTGGTTGGACCGTAGGGTGTTTCCATGCTGTACATCTCTATGAATCTCTTTGAATCTATGAATCTTGTTAGACATTTTATCACATGTTTGCTCAACATGTCCATTGTCACAGTGCCCCAATTACCCATCTCATTATTGAGCAGACTCTTCATTACTGAATTGGATGAACTGTCAATCTCAGCCCTTTCTTCTTCTTATCAAATATTTTTGTAATTAATACAAAATATTACTCAAATGATTTATCACCAATATGATGTCTCTAGGGTTGCCCACAGCAATGCCCTGGGTTACAATTCCTGGCAACCCCACACTTGGCATTGGCAATGCTTAGTTCTGATATCCCACCAATGACAGCCAGTAAGAGTCCTTGTGGGTCTGAGCTGTTGACTTTCAGTAGCCTGCCTTGTGTTGCGAAATAATTGAACAAGCTATCATTCCTGTAGAATTGAGCCATACTGATGAGGAAAGCAGGCAATTAAATCAATTGAAAGCCATGAGAAATCATTGTTTATTGGTTAAAAATATATATTTGAGATGAGGAAGAAAGAGCCTTGATTGATCACCAAGGATCATCCAATTCAATAATGAAGAGTCTGCTCTCTAATGTGTTGCATTAATCCAAAAATTTCCACAGTGCACATGTAATAACTTCTACTCTTCTAAAATTTCTAAAAACCGGTCAGTTTTAACTGATTTCATATTGGGATGATGGTAGACGTACAGTACACCAACTTGCTTCAGTACCAACGGATCTGTGGAATGGGAGTGGGAAATGAGAAAGTTCGGTAAAATGTCTCAATGCCAACTGAGTGATTCATGCTAGAGAGTATTTATCTGTAGCTTTGCAATGAAAACTCGGGTAAATGGAGGGAATTGAGCAATATAGCCCTTGAAAATAATGTTTTCCAAGCTACAGTGCACAAACCTATTCACATTTAAAAAAGGTTAAACAGCAAATGGATTCCACATAAAGTTCAAACTACTATTTGCAAAGCAAAATTTCAAAATGGAAGTATGTGGGTGGGCCGATAAGTCAGATTTATCAATGACGGTCTTGTTGTGGCTTTTTAATTGGGCGGCAGAGACCTGGGTTCGATTCCCGCCTCAGGTGACTCTCTGTGTGTGGAGTTTGCACATTCTCCCCGTGTCTGCGTGGGTTTCCTTCGGGTGCTCCGGTTTCCTCCCACAATCCAAAAAACGTACAGGTCAGGTGAATTGGCCATGCTAAATTGCCCGTAGTGTTAGGTGAAGGGGTAAATGCAGGGAAATGGGTCTGGGTCTGGGTGGGTTGCGCTTCGGCGGGTCGGTGTGGACTTGTTGGGCCGAAGGGCCTATTTCCACACTGTAAGTAATGTAATCTAATTCCTAAAGACTCTTATGCTCTGGCAGACAGGCAGGACGCTAGAGGAACACAGCAAGCCAGGCAGCATCAGAAGGTGGAGAAGTCGACATTTCGGATGTAAATCTTTTTCAGGACTGGGGGGAAGTGTGAGGAGAGCTGCAGAGAAAGGGAGTTGGGGGGGCACGGGAGTGAAGCGGGGATAGGTGAAGACAGGTAGAGGATACAACCTCGTTGGTCAATGGGATGAATGAATCCGGCTGGTGACAGGGAGGAGTGGAAGAGAGGGGGAGGGGCTGGGAAGGGAGTCGGGAAATGGGAAGGCCTGGCAGCCTACAGACCAAAGGACTCAACATTGAGTTCTCCAATTTAAAATAACCTCCCTTCCTATCCTCCGACTCCCTCCCCAGCCCCAGCCCTTCCCTTCCACTGCTTCCTGCCACCAACCGGATTCATTCCTCTGACCAAACCAGGTTGTACCGTCTACCTGTCTTCACCTATCCCAACTTCACCACCCTGCCCCCACCACACTCTTTATCTGCAGCTCCCCCCCACACCCACACCTAGTCCTGAAGAAGGGTTACACCCGAAACGTTGACTTCTCCACCTCCCGATGCCGCCTGACTTGCTGTGTTCTTCCAGCCTCCTGCCTATCTACTTTGGATTGCAGCATCTGCAATTTTTTTGTCTGTAGCACACAGGCAGGCAGCTGTGCTGGGAGTTTGGGAGAGGGAGGGACAGGACTTGAGTCCTGGACAGGCTTCAGTACAATGTAGCTAGAATAGCGAAACAACAGGAAACAGCACTTAAAACAATTATCTGAGCTCGAAGCAATGGATGCTTAGAGACTCAATGGGCCAGAGACAAGTCACTTGGAGCTGGCGGATAGGAAGTTAGTTAACACTTTCACCGAGCCTGAGAGAAATTCTGCTCCACCCTGACACTGGCCTTTAAAACAATCATCTCTAGTGAGCTGCAAAAGGTTTTGATGAAAAGCTGGAGTGTGTTGATAAGGATGTTACATTTTCTGTTAAGATAAAAATTGGTGCAGTGAAGAGAAAGGGGATTACTTCAAAATGATAGTATATAATCGCCAGGTCTCTTCCATTGTAAAACAGTCATGAAGGAGCAAAGTAGCTTTTATTTTCTTCTAAAGGAAGTATAAAATTATCTATTATACTGCAAAATCAAACCGGTTCATCCCTCTTTTTCTAAATTACAGTGGCTTATAGCTTCCCATCCTTATCTGGCTTGCCCTCTTTTTCTTCAAGCCAGCTGCATCTTCAGAAGGCAGACAGTTGCTCCAACACCCTTCAAAATACACGTTCCTTCGACATTCTACTCACGTTGGACAGCTTGCAGCCAAGTCCCTTATCTGCTACAGCACTGCTGCATTGTGGGACATGTCTCTCTGGCCAGCTGGATTCTTTTCAGGAGCTGAGTGTAAGAGAAGCAACCTCAGTGACCTTGCCTTCTGGCACTGTGGGCACAGAATCTATACTGAATAAAGCAGGCAGCGTGCCGCAAGGGAGAATGTTTTGTGAGGTTTTTTTCCACTTCAGACACTATATTAAAAAGCACCATTTTACCCCTCAGGCAGGGTTGTCGCGTGAGATTTTAATGGATAGCCCCAATAGCTACAACCCACATCGTCAGATGAGGAACTTTGCGCAGATCTGCCAGACAGTCGTGTTCTCTTTGGAGCGGAAAAGGCTAAGGGGAGATTCCATGGAGGTGTTCAAAGTTAGGAGGGAGTTTTGGTCATGTGGACAGAAGAAAGTTTCCACTGATAAGTGCGCAAATGGGAATGCACTACCTGCGGAGCACCAGATTCAACATGTTTGTTCCAGTGGAATTGAATATATAATTGACAAGGAATGATTTGCAGGTCTTTAGAAAAGGAGCAGCAAAATGGGGCTAACTGAAAACCTATGTGAAACAATAGGAATCAGTATTACGGCCAGAATGGCCTCCTAATGTGTAATTCTATGATGGTACACTTCGTACCGAGGCAATACTTTTTACATGCATCTTTTCATGGGTTTGTTGCCAATGATCTAATTATTTTTCTTTCCTTTTCCTTTGCTGGAAATATTCTTTGCTACGGGATCTATCCAATCCTGACCAAAATGGCGGATGCTTTCAATTTCTCTTCAGTGGTATTACCATGACTCACTTCTTCCAGGTGAGTTAAAATTTCTAATACTAATGCTAGCATAGAATATGTCCTTCATCCAAATGGTGCGAGTAATATTTTCTAAAGCGTGCTTTAACATACAAGGTGTTATGATGGAGTGGTTTGACCCAGCCTCTGGACCAGACAGGTCTCACTTGTCAAGGAGGTGTGTCATATCATGTTCAAACAGGCTGATTAAAAAAAATAGAGAATCTTGTAACACAGTGGTAGTGTTGCTACCTCTAGGCTAGAAGGATCGGTTTCAAGTCCCACCTGTTCCCAAGCTTTGCCTGAGCAAGTTGATTTGAAAATTGATTTTATACATGGAGTTAAGACCTGACTTCTGCTGGCTGCCCTGACTTGATTCAGTTTCTGCTCGCTGCTCCAATGCAAACCAATCCAGGTCCCTTGGGCAGTCTTGGTTTGACGTCTATTAGTAATTCTGACTCAATTCATAACCTCATGCCAGCTCAGCCCTAAAGCAACCAGCCAGCAGCTCAGAAATAAGCCACCTTTTATTTTTTAAAAGCAGTGTTTCTTTTTAGAATTCTCAAGAATTTCTGTTCAAGTATAGACTTCTGAAACCATTATTAATTTTGCTTATACTCAGCTTATACAGTCAGCTTTCTTTATATGGTTTGATGTAAATTATTTGCTTTCTGTCTCCAGGGTTCATATTGATTACAGGTCGGACAAAAGAAGGTAGATGATGGCCTAATGGTATTATTGCTAGGCTATTCACCCAGGGAGGAGAAAGTTCAGACTGCAGATGCTGGAGATCAGAGTTAAGAGTGTGGTGCTGGAAAAGCACAGCAGGTCAGGCAGCATCTGAGGAGCAGGAGAATTGACATTTCGGGCATAAGTCCTTCATCAGGAAAACACTTCCTGATGAAGAGGTTATACTCGAAACTTGATTCTCCTGCTCCTCGGATGCTGCCTGACCTGCTGTGCTTTTCCAGCACCACACTCTCGACTATTAATCCAGGGACCCAGGTATTGTTCTGAAGGTCTGTTGCCATGGTGGAATTAGAATTCAATAATAATCTGGAAACAAGAGTTTAATGACTGTGAAACCATTGCCAGGAAAAGCCCATTTGTTTTATTAATATCCTTTAGGGAAGGAAATCTGCCATCTTTACCTGGTCTGGCCTACATGTGACTCCAGATCTGCAGCATAATGGTTGACTCTTAACTGCCCTCTGACTAACTAGGATGGGCAATAAGTGCTGGTTCAGTGATGTCCACAATCCATGAACATTTTTTAAAAAATCAGTCCTACCAGTCATGTAGGTGGGATTACTTTGTTTACCTGATTGCTGGTAGGTTGCTATATGCCAGGAGTAAAAAAGTAGTTTCCGTTGAATAAGAGATACCTTCCTTGTTGAATGCTGGGGTATCTTCACCGGAATTTTGTCCACCAGAGTAATTTTGAGAACTATGATCTCTCATTCCTCTTACAACCTACGCAGCATGCTGTGCTATCATTTTCTTACCTCCCTGCAGAAATTCTGATTCATTGCGCTGTTTCCTACATTTACACATTTTTTGATTCTCTACCTTCCTCAGTCTATTCTTCCTATAATTTTCAGGCCTTTAAAACTTGGTTTTGACGACCTCTAACACTCGATCTTCCCCTTTGTCCTTTTCAATTCAGGCCAATGTGACTTACCGTGGTCACAACATTGGTACCAATTATCTGAAAACCATCACCACTCCTACTGAGAAATGACTGGAGAACTATCAATAACTATGATGTGGAGGTGCTGGTGTACGACTGGGGTGGACAAGGTTAAAAATCACACAACTGGCTTATTTGGAAGTACAAGCTTTAAGACTTAACAGCAAAGGTTTGTTGAATATATCATTTCTGTTGCATGACACTCTGATCTTTTGCTATAAATTCTGTGTCTTAGAATCCTGCTCCACAGCTACCTGATGAAGGAGCAGCGCTTTGAAAACTAGTACTTCCAAATAAACCTGTTCGACTATAACCTGGTGTTGTGTGATTTTTAACTTTATCAATAACTAGTGAGTAGATTCCTGTTTACTTTCTGACTTTATACTTTCTGAATCCATTCCTTTCTTACCCAGAGTTACCTGGACCCTTTAACAATGTTACATTTGTCTCAAATCCTTACTTTTTTATAAGTAGCAGGCTGAGATTTTCACTCTTTAAGATTCCTGTACAAAGCAGTTCCTGAATTTGACGACATTGATTTTTCAATGGCCTTATCTGAGAACCTCTTGCAGAAAGCAAAGATGTTACTGCTTTCTGTAGCTAAAGAATCTAAGTTTTTAACTAGGAAGGTGCTGGCGTCCATCTTGTGTGTGTTATGTGTGTCTGTGCTACTTTTTAATTACAACCTACTTTGTCTTTCTATTTTAGCAATACTACTACAGTCATGTTCCTCACAGGCTTCTTTATTTTTCTGTTCTGATGATCCAAGTACATTCTCCTACATATTTCTCCTTGTTGCCCACAAAACAAAATAATGCAAATGCTGGATAGTTGAAATAAAAACTGAGTTCTGAAGAAAGGTTGTGGGACTCGAAATACTCGCAGTTTTTACCTCCATGGGTCCTGCCAGAACTGCTGAGTTTCTACAAACCTTCCTCATTTAAAAATGTCCCTCAACAGCTTATATGTTAAACAAAAAATGCTGGAAATACTTGTCGGGGCGAGGTACATGGAGTAAGACAAACATTTAATGCTTCAGGCTTGTGACTTGTTGCTGGAATGTTGCTGTTAACTATTTTCCCCCTTCACAGATGCTGCCAGACTAGTTGAAAATTTTCTTCCTGACACAACCTTGCGATCTTGAAATCAAGTCACCCCTGCAATGCCTTCCAGGTACAAATTCAAAATTGTGGAGCTTCTATATTTCTATTTGTTCCTTCACCAGGACGTTGTGCTTGTCACAGTGCAGACAGAGCATCTCATTAGGATTTAACTTCCACAATAAGTTTAAGGCCATTCAGCCCTTCTGGAACACACGATCCAGAATCCATATATCAGTATTCATTCAGGATTTTAGCCCAATATCTGCATTGCCAATCAAAATCTATTCCAATCACTCTTTCTCAATTGACCCAGCTCTTTTTTTTTTAAAAGGTATCAATTGACTTGAAATCAAGAATCCTCCCCACCCCACTTACGTTCCAGTAGCTTCCTTTTAAAAAATGTTTATCTTTGTAGAAAGTTTGGGTGCTATAGTTGCCCAAAAATAAGCAGCTTTTAATTCCAATCTTATCCATATTGAATTGAATTTATTGTCATGTGTACCGAGGGACAGTGAAAAGCTTTGTCTTGCAAGCAAAACAGGCAGATCACAGAGATAAGTAACATGGATTGTAAATAATAGGTAAAAATGTTGCTTCTCTGGTGAAAATGCATTTAATCACTTGAAGTTCTCCCCTTAGCATTCTAAAGTCTGGAATCAGTGAGTTATTCTCCTTTCTGTTAATTTCTGGCTTGCTCCTGGGCTTCACTGAGTCTGTGACACACAAGCAGAAAAATTAAAGTGTTTCTGGTCAGGATTCCTCCTATTGCTGGTACACATTCAGAACCCCTGTTCAGGCCTGGGTGTTTTTAAACTAGAGACGTGATGCTGTATGATTGCCTCCTGCAGTCGATGGAGCCAACATAGATTATCCCTCTCGAATTTTCTCTTTCCTTATAAAACCGGTTTAGATAGGGCAACATTTCCCCAAGTTGAGGCATTGTCACTTTAAAGATGAGCATTTGTTTTCATGCAGCAAGACGGGCTTGTGAATTCAATAAACTGAATTTCAGCCAGTCCTTTCATGTCAGTCCCATATTATAAAAACAGTAGAAGTCCCAGAAGAGAGCAAGTTCCCTGTGGTACTCCATTGGTTACTTTTTCTGAGATAGAGCATTTGCCATTTAGCACAACTTTTCAGTTGCCAAACCAGCTCCCGACTCACCTTATCGATTTGTCAAATGTTCCACCAGCCTTAAGTTTCCAAAGCAGTCACAAATGAAGCATTGTGTCTTTTTAAAAAACAATCTGAGCAACATTTATCTACTGCCATGCTCTCTTCTGCTCATCTCGTTACCTCAAGGAATTCCAGTGGGTTTGGTGATGCATGACCAGTTACTTCGAAAGCCATGTCCACTATTCCTACAATAGCTTAAAAGCTCATGTATGGCATCTGCTCAATGACCCTCCAGCACTTTCCTGAAAGAGATGTTAGGCTAACTGGTCCAAGAGCTCCCTCTGAATTTTTGTCCCTCTAATTTTTGCACATCATGCTACTAACTTGAATCTGTGGATTCTTTAATCCCATTTACTCTGTCCAGTTAATTAAAAAGCTGAGATAAAGAATTCTATTCCTTAGATCTGTCATGTCCCGATTGTCAGTAATATTTTGACGTAATTTGTTCTGAAATAGATACTCTTATAGAGTCATAGAGGTGTACAGCATGGAAACAGACCCTTCAATGCAACTTGTCCATGGTGACCAGATATTTAGAACATAGAACATAGAACATAGAAAAATACAGTGCAGTACAGGCCCTTCGGCCCTCGATGTTGCGCCGATCCAAGCCCACCTAACCTACACTAGCCCACTATCCTCCATATGCCTATCCAATGCCCGCATAAATGCCCATAATGAGGGAG
>NC_057734.1:19090353-19095604 GCF_004010195.1 Chiloscyllium plagiosum
TTTCTGCGCTGGTCATCAAACATTCATTTGTTCTAATCACATTTTCTAGCACTGCATTTTGATTGTTCATCTAAATAGTTCATAAACTTCCTGAGTGTTCCTGGCTCTCCCATCGTTTCGGTAGTGAGCTCCATCTCCAGTCCGATTACACTTTTCCCCTAGTGTGGCAACCAGAACTGCACACAATACTCCAGATGTGGCCTAACGGACATTATCCAAATTTCCATCACAACCTCCCTGCATTTGCATAAAACAAATGGAAATGAAGCCTCATTAGCATAAATATTCAATTAATATTTAAAACCTAACTGTAGTCACCAAATGCAGCTGCAATGAAAAAATATGAAAATGTGTAAATGTAGATTAGTCACTCAAGATGGAATATTTTAGAATGATAATAGAAGCCAAATATTGTGAATGATGGAGAGCTGCAGGAAGTATCAGAGAAACTCAGCAGATCCGGTAGCATTGGTGAAAAGTGAAGTAGAGTTTATGTTTTGCTCCCGGTATGACTTACCTTCCAAATGTTTTTGAGTGACTTTCCTTCTTTCAGAAATATGCCCAAATTTGTGTAACAGTGTTGTGGATGGACAAGGCCCCTTTCTGTTTTCTGCATCATTTTCCTTCTCAAATGGATGACCCATACAATCCCATAATGTTTGCTCCATTTACAATTCATCAGGAGCTATGTAAGAGGAGGAAATCACACAGGCAGGAAGGAAACCAGAGGCAATGAGGAATACACAGGAATCACGGTTCACTTAAAGCAGATTGATGGAATTTGGCAAGTACATTGCTTTCAGAGGAATTAATATGATGGAGTTCTGAATCAGTATAGGATATACACTGAATGCATTGGATGGCCTGGGGCTGGAGAATGCGAGGGTTCACTGAACTGGCTTGCTTGGGCAATTGATTGATCGCCTACATTTGCTATGACACTGCTTTGTATGGAAGCTGCACGTTTTACTAACTCAATTGCCAGAAGTGAGATTTTACAATAATCTGATGCTAAATAAACAATTAATTATTAAGGCTAATCCATTTATCGATGTGGTTAACCTTACTCAAGACTAAGGCATGGATTGCTTGACCCCTGTCCAATGAATTATGCATTCTGATTTACCAGAGATTCCTGTGACTGAAATCCTCACGTTCTGATCCTATTTGGCTTTTAATTTGCTAGCCTGCCTATGATATGGTACTTTATGCTATTTATGTTTTTGGAAAGCCCATGTACAAAACATCAAATGTACTCTCATCATCAACTCTTCCTGTTAATTCATCAAAGAATTTAATCAAATGCATTAAACAGACACCAATTGGCATAAATCTGTGTTGACTGCCATTTGTTAACCCCAGCTTTACCAGGTGACAATAACTTATGCCCTGAACTATTGGCCCTTCATTTTTATTCGATTCAATATTAATACTGCTCCCTTTTGTACTGGTACATTGGCAGCATTCTCTTCACAAGTGAAGGCAGTTACAAAATCCTCTTTCAGTACCCCAGTCATGCCCTCTAGCTCCAGAATGCCCATGAATAAATACAGGATTTTATATTTGACACTTCTAATTGTCACAGTTGGGTTTCACAATATAAAGGTAAACTTCCCATGATCCCAGATAAAGTCAGAGAGTCTTAGAGATGCACAGCACGGAAACAGACCCTTCAGTCTAACTTGTCCATGCCGACCAGATATCCCAAACCAATCTAGTCCCACCTGTTAGCACCTGGTCTATATCTCTCCAAACCCTTCCTATTCATATATCCATCTAGATGCCTTTTAAATGTTGCAATTGTACCAGCCTCCACAACTTCTTCTGGCAGCTCATTCCATACATGTACCACCTTCTGCATGAAAATGTTGCCCTTAGGTCCCTTTTATATCTTTCCACTCTCACCCTAAACCTATGCCATCTAGTTCTGGACTCCCCCACCCCAGGGAAAAGACTTTGTCTATTAATCCTATCCATGACCTTCATGATTTTATAAACCTCTGTAAGGTCACCCCTCAGCCTCTGATGCTCCAGGGAAAACAATCCTAGTCTATTCAGCCTCTCCCTATCGCTCAAATCCTCCAATCCTGGCAACATTCTTGTAAATCTTTTCTGAACCCTTTCAAGTTTCACAACATCCTTCTGATAGGAAGGTGACCAGAATTGCACGCAATATTCCAACAGTGGCCTTACTCAATCCTGTACAGTTGCAACACAACCTCCCAACTCCTATACTCAATGCTCTGACCAATAAAGGAAAGCATATGAAATGCCTTCTTCACTATCCTATCTACCTGTGACTGTACATTCAGGGAGTTATGAACTTGCACTCCAAGGTCTCTTTGTTCAGCAACGCTGCCTAGGACCTTACCATGAAGTGTATAAGTCCTGCTAAGATTTGCTTTCCCAAAATGCAGTACCTCACCTTTATCGAAATTAAACTCCGTCTGCCACTCCTCAGCCCATTGGCCTATCTTATCAAGATCCCATTGTAATCTGAGATAAACTTATTCACTGTCCACTACACTTCCAATTTTGATGTAATCTGCAAACATACTAAATATACCTCCTATGTTCATATGCAAAACATTTATACAAATTACAAAAAGTAGTGGACCCAGCACCGATTCTTGTGGCACTCCACTGTGGTCACAGACCTCCAGTCTGAAAAACAGCTCTCAACCATCAATCTCTGTCTTCTCCTTTTGAGCCAGTTCTGTATCCAAATGGCTAGTTTTCCCTGTATTCCATGAACTCTAAACTTGTTAACCAGTCTCTCATGGGGAACCTTGCCAAACGCCTTGCTGAAGTCCATATACATCACATCCACCACTCTGCCCTCACCAATCCTCTTTGTTACTTTTTCAAAAAACTCACCAAGTTCGTGAGACACAAATTCCCATGCACAAAGCCATGTTGACTATCCCTAATCAGCCCTTGCCTTTCTAAATACAAGTACATCCTGTCCCTCAGGATTCCCTCCAACAACTTGCCCACCACCAACCTCCGGCTCACTGGTCTATAGTTCCCTGGCTTGTCCTTACCACCTTTCTTAAATAATGGTACCACGTTAGCCAACCGCCAGTCTTCCAGCACCTGATCTGTGACTATCGATGATACAAATATCTCAGCAAGAGGCCCAGCAATCACTTCCCTAGCTTCCCACAGAGTTCTTGGGTACACCTGATCAGGTCTTGGGGATTTATTCATCTTTATGTACTTCAAGACAGCCAGCACTTCCTCCTCTGTAATATGGACATTTTTCAAGATGTCACCACCAATTTCCCTAAATTCTATATCTTCCATGTCCTTTTCCATAATAAACACTGAAGCAAAATACTTGGTTAGTATCTGCTCCATCTCCTGCAGCTCCACACAAAGGCCGCCTTGCTGATCTTTGAAGGACCCTATTTGCTCCCTAGTTACCCTTTTGTCTTTAATGCATTTGGAAAAACCCTTTGGATTCTACTTAATTATATTTGCCAAAGCTATCTTATGTGCCCTTTTTGCCTTCCTGATTTCTCTTAAGTATACTCCTACTGCATTTATACATCTTTTAAGGATTCACTTGATCTCTCATGTCTATACCTGACATATGCTTCCTTCTTCTTCATAACCAAACCCTCGATTTCTCCAGTCATCCTGCATTCCCTACACCTACCAGCCTTCCCTTTCCTAACAGGAATATACTTTCTCTGGACTCTTGTTATCTCATTTCTGAAGGCTTCCCATTTTCCAGCCATCCCTTTACCTGCGAAGATCTGTCCCCAATCAACTTTTGGAAGTTCTTGCCGAATACCATCAAAATGAGTCTTCCTCCAATTTAGAACTTCAACTGTTAGATCTGGTCTATCCTTTTCCATCACTATTTTAAAAATGAGTAGAATTATTGTTGCTGGCCCCAAAGTGCTCCCCCACTGACCCCTCAGTTACCTGCCCTGCCTTATTTCCTAAGAGTAGGTCAAGTTTTTCACCTTCTCTAGTAGATACATCCACATACTGAATCAGAAAAAATTTTCTTGTACGCACTTAACAAATTCCTCTCCATCTAAACCCTTAGCACTATGGCAGTCCCAGTCTATTTTTGGAAAGTTAAAATCCCCTACCATAACCACCCTATTATTCTTACAGATAACTGAAATCTCCTTTCAAATTTGTTTCTCAATTTTCCTCTGACTATTGGGGGTCTATAATACAATCCCAATAAGGTGATCATCCCTTTCTTATTTCTCAGTTCCATCCAAATAACTTCCCTGGATGTATTTCCAGGAATATCCTCCGTAAGTACAGCTGTAATGCTATTCCTTATGAAAAACTTCACTCCCCCTCCTCGCTTCCCTCCCTTTCTATCCCTCCTATAGCATTTGTATCCTGGAACATTAAGCCGCCAGTCCTGTCTATCCCTGAGCCATGTTTCTGTAATTGCTATGATATCCCAGTCCATGTTCATAACCATGCCCTGAGATCATCTGCCTTCCCTGTTAGGCCCCTTGCATTGAAATAAATGCAGTTTAATTTATTAGTCCTATCTTGTCCCTGCCTGACCTGACTGGTTCACTTCTGTTCTCAACTGTACCCATCTCAGATTGATCTCTTTCCTCACTATCTCCCTGGGTCCCACCACCCACCCCCACCCCATCTTACTAGTTTAAATCCTCCCGAGCAGCTCTAGCAAATCTCCCTGCCTGTATATTAGTCTCCTTCTAATTCAGGTGCAATCCATCCTGCTTGTGCAGGTCACTTCTACCCAGGAGAAAGTGAGGTCTGCAGATGCTGGAGATCAAAGTTGAAACTTTATTGCTGGAACAGCACAGCAGGTCAGGCAGCATGCAGGGAACAGGAGATTCGACGTTTCGGGCACAGGCCCTTCTTCAGGAATGAGCAGAGAGTGTTCAGCAGGAGAAGATAAAAGGTAGGGAGGAGGGACTTGGAGGAGGGGAGTTGGAAATGTGATAGGTGGAAAGAGGTCAAGGTGAGGGTGATAGGTCGGAGGCGGAGAGGTCAAGAAGAAGACTACAGGTCAGGAAGGCAGTGCCGGGCTGGAGGGATTCGGCTGAGACAAGGTGGGGGGAGGGGGGATGAAGAAACTGGTGAAGTCCAAGTTCATCCCCTGCGGTTGGAGGGTTCCCAGTCGGAAGATAAGACGCTCCTCCTCCGACCGTCGGGTTGTTGTGGTTTGGCGGTGGATGAGTCCAATGACCTGCATATCCTCGGTGGAGTGGGAGGGGGAGTTGAAATGCTGTGCAACAGG
>NC_057734.1:19095872-19161516 GCF_004010195.1 Chiloscyllium plagiosum
GGTGGAGGGCGCCGTCGACCACGTCGGGGGGGAAATTGCGGTCCTTGAAGAAGGAGGCCATCTGTGTTGTACGTATTTTGAACTGGTCCTCCTGGGAGCAGATGCGGCGGAGACGAAGGAATGCCTCCATCCTACTCCGACCTATCACCCTCACCTTGACCTCTTTCCACCTATCACATTTCCAACTCCCCTCCTCCAAGTCCCTCCTCCCTACCTTTTATCTTCTCCTGCTGAACACTCTCTGCTCATTCCTGAAGAAGGGCCTGTGCCCGAAACGTCGAATCTCCTGTTCCCTGCATGCTGCCTGACCTGCTGTGCTGTTCCAGCAATAAAGTTTCAACTCACTTCTACCCAGGAAGAGATTCCAATGATCCAAAAATGTGAATCCTTCTCCCATACACCAACTCCTCAGCCACACATTCATCTGTTCTATCCTCCTATTCCTACCCTCACTAACTCGGAGCACAGGGAGTAATCCAGATATTACTGCCCTAGAGGACCACCTTTCTATATTCCTGCCTAACATTTCTATATTCTAGCATCAGAATCTCATCCTTTTCCCTTCAATATTTTTGGTTCCAATTTGGACAATGACATCCTGCTGGTCCCTCTCCCCTTTGAGAACATTCTGCACCTTCTTTGAGACATTCTTGATTCTGGCACCAGGGAGGCAATACACCATTCTGATTTTTAACTGCTGGCCACTGAAACATCTGTCTGTGCCTCTGACTAGAGAGCTCTATAACACAATTGATCGCTTAGAACCCAACATACCTCTCATGACATTAGAGACTGTCTTGATACCAGAAACTTGGCTGTTCATGCTACATTCCCCTGAGAATCCATCACCCCCTACATTTCCTAAAACAGCACACTTGTTTGAAATGGGGGGAGCAACAGAAGAAGGCCGGCACTACCTGCCTACCTCTCTGACTTTTCTTAGAGTTAAACCATCTATGTGAATGTATCTGTGACATTTTTTCCTTCCTATAACTGCCATTCATCACACCTCCTAGCTCGTGCAAATTCCTCACTGCCTATAACTGGCACTCCAACTGATCCATTCAATATGACAGGATTCACAACCAATGACATTTATTGCAGATATATTCCTCAGTATCCCATAAACTCTCTCAAAACTCCCACCTCTGACAAGAAAAGCGTATCACTCTACTAAAGGCGATTTTGCTCCTTCCATCTACAGACCCAGAAAATAGCACCATCTTTTTGCTCTACAAAACAGTGCTTCAGGCTAACTTAATACTTATAGTTTATATTATTAAAGTTTAATCAAGAGACAGATCCCAACAAAAATATATAATCAAAAGAGAACCCACTCTACTCTCTATTGTAGATATACAGCAAGGCTATACCTAAAACTATATACGTATCTGTTTCTGTGCTGTGACCTTTACCAAACAGGTTCCTCCAAGATCAGTTGTGAATTTCACTGTTTAAGTTTTCCCAGACACACTCCAATGTCCAGCGATACATGAATTCAAACAGCAAAGACAATAACTGCGCAGATTCACTGCTGTGTCAGTTAGCAGTGTAGGCTTCTTTCTCTCTCTCTCCCTCACAGACCATGTGCTCACTGTCTTTGACTTTCTCCCTTTTAAAAGTGCTGCTGTTTTGATTTTTTTTCTCTCCAAAGTTCCAAAACAATTGCAACAGCATATAAAACAGTAATTGCTGCTTCTGGAATTTGAGGAAATCACCTCAAAAAAGGAGCAGCTGTTACAACTACAAATTTTTCCATCCTCCATCTTGGATTACCCAGAATCCAGCTTGCTTGACCTTTTCTCTTAGTTTACCATAATTTCAAAATTGTTGCTCTTTGTCAATGGGTCTTAAGGTTCTTTATTAATCTCACGTGAGGAAATGTTTTGTGAAAAATTCAGAATGTTAATTTTAACCTGTGCACTTGACAAGACACTGACTGGATTGGATCAGCAACCCATTTTATATCTTGCCCTATTTATATTCCAACAACAGGTGTTGTTTATACCTCCCAGTTATTTACTGCATTACTGTTTACTTAGCTCTTACTTTTGGTAATATTGTATTTTTGGCAATCTTTGTTTTGTCGGAATGGCAATCAGTCCCACATTTTATTTCCTTTTGAAGTATGTCTGTTTTTAAAAAATCTTTCTTCTAAGCTGCTTCCTGAATGCTGACATCTAGGGCTTACTATATTTTTCCTTTTTGATGTGTGGTATGCATTTTTCCCTTGTTCTACATAAAAGCCTTAAGTGCATTCCATACTTCTTCTGCAATTCAATTTTAAAGTTTGCTTTCCTGATTAATATTACCTATGCCTCCTTCATTACATCTGGGCTCAACTCTTCCAATGTTCCCCTCACTGGCATCCCAACTCCAAAATTCTAACTGATTCAAAACTACTGCCAACACTTCTTCCACTTTAAATCCTGCTGACTAATGTTTTCCTATTGCCAATGTGAGCTCTGTTAAAGCAGAGTGGAATATCTAGTCTGTGAAATATTTGTCTTTCTGATAAGTATTGTATGACTCTTCCTTTCTAGTCTGGGATCATTCTGAAAATCCTCTGTACCATTTAAAGCATTTAGTAGGCAGAATATTTTCTCTGTGACAATTTTTCGGATTATTTTGTCATTGGGACAGGTGGGAAGATCAACTCCGGATTGCATAGAAGGGAGAAAGTCCCTGAATGGGCCAATGAGTAGCCAGTGAGGATGAGTCTCCTGACTTGGACAAGGGAAGCACAAAAGCCAGCAAGTAGCTCTTAACTGGACAGTAAAATAGCTCAATTGATTGCCAGCATCCAACTGACTCAACAATGTCTACATTGTCAGTCATATGCTGTCATGCTATAGCTACAGGAAGATATCATTCATCCCTCTGGATGTACAACTCCCCTCCCACCATCATTTTCCAGTCATCTTTTCTCACCTCCCAACCTGTCAACAATGGGCCAGGAAAATCCATTCCTGTGTATGTGGATGCGCTCCTTGACCTTGTTTCTTAAATGCAGTTGCCTCCTCCAGTTTTCTTCACTTCTCTTCTGCAATCCAACTTGCGCTCCTCCTCAATACATTCTGTCGGTCCCTGTGCAATCACTAAATCTCCTCAAATGGTTTCTACTCTTGTCATTGTCAGTGTATTCCAGAACTCCTTCCTGTCGATCCATTCAGATATCAATCAGTAGTTCCTGTGGGAATTCTCATGATCATCCACTAAAAGTCCAGAAGAGGGTTGGCAGAAACAGTGGAGAAATGACACAAATGATCATTTATACTTTTTCACAAGGCTGCCCGCCAAAGCTACAGCAGTTGGTTCTAGAACATAGAACATTACAGCGCAGTACAGGCCCTTCAGTCCTCGATGTTGTGCGAACCTGTCATACCAATCTAAAGCCCATCTAACCTACACTAATCCATGTATGTCCATATCCTTGTCCAATGATGACTTAAATGTACTTAAAGTTGGCAAATCTACTACCGTTGCAAGCAAAGCATTCCATACCCTTACTACTCTCTGAGTGAAGAAACTGCCTCTGACATCTGTCCTATATCTATCACCCCTCAATTTAAAGCTATGCCCACTCATGCTCGCCGTCACCATACTTGGAAAAAGGCTCTCCCTGTCCACCCTCTGATTATCTTATATGTCTCTATTAAGTCACCTCTCAACCTTCTTCTCTCCAACGAAAACAGCCTCAAGTCCCTCAGCCTTTCCTTGTAAGACCTTCCCTCCATACCAGGCAAAATCCTCGTAAATCACCCCTGCATCCTTTCCAATGCTTCCACATCGTCCTTATAATGTGGAGACCAGAACTGAACACAATACTCCAAGTGCGGCCGCACCAGAGTTTTGTACAGCTGTAGCATAACCTCATGGTTCCGGAACTCGATCCCTCTATTAATAAAAGCTAAAACACTGTATCTTTCTTAACCACACTGTCAACCTGGGTGGCAACTTTCAAGGATCTGTGTACCTGGACACCGAGATCTCTCTGCTCATCTACACTACCAAGAATCTTACCATTCGCCCAGTACTTTGCATTCCGGTTACCCCAACTAAAGTGAATCACCTCACACTTGTCTGCATTAAACTCCATTTGCCACCTCTCAGTCCAGCTCTGCAGCTTATCTATGTCTCTCTGTAACCTATAACATCCTTCGTCACTATCCACAAGTCCTCTGACCTTAGTGTCGTCTGCAAATTTACTAACCCACCCTTCTACGCCCTCATCCAGGTCGTTTATAAAAATGACGAACAGCAATGGGTCCAACACCGACCCTTGCGGTACACCACTAGTAACTGGACTCCAGGACAAACATTTCCCATCAACCACCACCCTCTGTCTTCTTTCAGCAAGCCAATTACTGATCCAAACTGCTATATCTCCCACAATCCCATTCCTCCACATTTTGTACAATAGCCTACTGTGGGGAACCTTATCGAACACCTTGCTGAAATCCATATACACCACATCAACCGATTTACTCTCATCTACCTGTATAGTCACCTTCTCAAAGAACTCAATAAGGTTTGTGAGGCATGACCTACCCTTCACAAAACCGTGCTGACTATCCCTAATCAAATTATTCTTTTCTAGATGATTATAAATATTCTTTTCTAGATGATTATAAACTCCCTTTTGGAAAGACTATTACATCATCAAGAAGCATATCATTAGCTTCTGCCTAAATGTTTGTGAGCCCAACTCTACAATTAATATAAATGTGACAGAAACTGACTGCTTCCCGAACATCAAGCCATATTGCTTTGACCGTATTGAAAGCTTCTCCAAACTATCTTGTCTTTGCCATGGCTTCTCATTGCTTTCACAAGACCCCTGCAATTGAACTCTGCTATTTGTTTCTGTCTCCAATTCCACTGTCATAATAGTAGATCAGAATGCTGAATTACCATTGGAGTTTTTCAACTTTTAACTCCAAGATGTGTCTTTTAAAAGAGGTCTGCTACTGATTAAAACACAAGGCTGCAGCTGTAAATTGAGTGCTCAATGGCAGGGTTCTGTGGTGGACCCAGAGAATGTTGTGTCTGTAGAATGTCAGGGAATCTTCAAACAGAGTGAAAATCATAACTGGAAGAGATAATAAAGTTGTTGACTATTTCCCCAATTGACTATTCCCATCAATAAAGCCATGTCTTGCAGAGCGTTTTTTTAGTGTTTTGCCCTTCGGGGGAATATAAAGCTTCAGAAAAGAAAGTGGTTAAATATCAATTGCAACCCTATTCTGTGTGTTCTTAATGAAAGAAAGTGTGCTAGTGAACTGAGGATCATGTGGATTAGTCTGGGTTTGAGCATTACTTTTCTATGAAGGTCATAATTGAAAAGCCACTAAGTGGTCATACCTGCGTGTCAGGTAAAAATAACTCTTACTCTAGTGCTGGATGTCAACTGATCAGTCAAGAGAAACAGGACAAACAAATTTCAACAAACCCTCAAAAATTAAGAATCCTGAAATCTACTATTCGACTATTGTTATCTATTCTTCTCAAAAAAACACAGAGAAACTTAACTGTATAATGTATAATGTTTACCATTTTGGACTTCTTATTCCCATCTGTATGTATATGTGCTGCATTATTATTTCTTACAACTTTCAACAACTAGTAAACTCACTCTTTTGTTAACTCAAGAGTGCCTGGTTAAACTGACCCTTTTAAAGACATCAATTTGTCTGCTTTGGCCCTATAAGAGATTATTCTTTTGTAAACTAAACTTACTACAACCAGCAAAGGAGTTGGGTGAACAAAAAAAGGGAGTTAGTTTATCCCTCTTCACCTGAGAGTTTAGCAATTTGAGGTATGTATCTTGAACCATAATAATTAGAAAACGTCATCTAATGACTTGTTGTGACACCACCCCTCTCAATTCTCTCCTGACAATACATTTCTCTTTCCCTCATAACTGCTATTAGATGGTCCTAAAAATGAGCAGTATAATTCTACTGCTTTTGTTGTTAAATGCAATATAGATACTGAGTACAAAGTCTGTTGGCTTGTTTACTAATAACATCTCTCTGGCTCTGCAGGTTAAAGAGAGAATTCATTATTGCCAGCATCAGGAGGAGAGCAAAACTAAAATCAAACCTAATTATCGATCATATTTAGGGTAATTGTGTTTAGTCAGGATCGTAGAGACAATTACATTGCCGAGTGTGTAAATGTGTGTGTATGCTTGTGTGTCTGTGCAAAAAAATGTAGAGTCATTGAACAGAAATGGATTGAAGTTGACAGAAAGTTAAGCTGAGGATGGAAAAAAATGAAAGAAATAACTGGGTGGAAATTTTTTGTGAGAAACGGGCATGTGTTTAGTCAGGATCGTAGAGACAATTACATTCCCGAGTGTGTAAATGTGTGTGTATGCTTGTGTGTCTGTGCAAAAAAATGTAGAGTCCTTGAACAGAAATGGATTGAAGTTGACAGAAAGTTAAGCTGAGGATGGAAAAAAATGAAAGAAATAACTGGGTGGAAATTTTTTGTGAGAAACGGGCATGGGCGATTATAGAAGAGAGTAAAGAAACCAGAGAGTCCGAAAGAGTTCATAAAAAGATAGAAACACAAGAGGCAAAATGAAGAGCTGGACTTTCATTTCCCTCAGAGTTAGTGCAGATCAGCGATGCCACCTTCAGATGCTGCAGTCAGGGAAGTTTGAATATTCTGAAGGAGATCTGCAAACAGTGGTTCTCCTCCACATAATAACACAGCTACTACTCTCAGGTGTTTTAATGTAATGACAAAACATTGGTTCCAGTGCAGCAAAAGGCTACAATTGCAGAAAATAATTGGGTAATTGGCATATCCTGTCAAGCACTAAAGGCTAAAGGGTTAACTCGACAGAAGAGTCAGTTGCTTGCTGTTCAATATTTACTTGTTAACCAGATTCTCTTCGAACATTTGTGTCTACCATAGAATGCATAAGTATAGATGTTGGGTGAGAGAAAAATAATGATTGGTTGTGATTATCTTCGTGAGCAAATAGCCAGTCTGTTTACTCACACACTGCCTTGGTTCACATATGAAGGATGGGCAAGGAGAGTGAGTTGTGCCCTTTCCACAATCCAATGACGCGCAGGTTAGATGAATTGGTCATGATGAATTGCCCATACCGTTAGGTTAGGTGCATTAGTCAGGGGTAAATGTAGAGTAATAGGGTAGGGGGAATGAGTCTGCGTGGGTTACTCTTCAGGCGGCCAGTGTGGATCTGTTGGGCTGAATGGCCTGTCTCCACACTGTAGTCTTTCTATGATTCTATGATATCTCAATCCATTTTGAATGAAAGGATGAAAGCTGGACTGGAGATTGGTGCTCATTCAGTATGATCAAGCCTGCTGCTGTGCTGTTTTCTTCCACAGCAATACGTAGTTGTGTTCCCACCTCTCATCTTCCATCCCCCAAAAAGACATTGTTCTAAAACTCCATCTGGTTCACCAATCATTTGTAGTTGTATTGGTCACCATTTCTGAAATGCATTTTTTTAGATTTATTAATTTAATTTAAATTCCATGAGCTGCTATGATGGGATTTGAATCTTGACATCTGGATTACTAGTCCAGTGACACTACTTCTATTCTGGTGGCCTTCATTTATGCATTTATGGTCTTCATTCCTGATGAAAGGCTTTTGCCCGAAACGTCGATTTTCCTGCTCCTTGGATCTGCCTGACCTTCTATGCTTTTCCAGCAACACTCTAATCTAGACTCTTCATTTCTGCAGTGATGACCTCAGGGTCTGATGACTGGCCTCTAATAACCACAATCATTTTTCTGGGTGTCAAGTAGGGGACCTCAGTCATTGAAGTGTACTTTCATTTCCCCATGAGTTCTCAGTTTTGCAAAGGTGTCTTACTGCTATTTTATGGTTGAAGGCAACTTTGCCAAGTGCTCCCTACTGATGCTGGAGTCAAGAGCTTTGTTAATGCAGTGTGAGTGAAGTAGTACGCTGAATCTATTCATGTGGCTATATCTGACGTGAAATGCTTGATTGGCAGGCATAGGAGAGCTATGTTTTACATTGAAACCATACCATTCTTCACATGGGTGTCACTATGTCACCAATTACCTGAAATGCATGTGCTCCATTTGACAGCAATGACCTCTCTCCTGCATTTCCCCACCTTCCAGACTCTCTGTGAACTTTGCTGAGGAAGAAGTCCCAAGTGACACAACATTCCTGGATGAAAACAGATCCGGGGAAGATGCTTGATAAAAAGTTCTCAATTTAGCTGCACTTCTCACTTCTCTTTGTCACCATGGTTGTTTTCTGCACCACGGGTCTTTACCCTTCAACTGTGTATCTAAATAGTGAGAGAGGAAGTAACAAAAAGTGGAATTAATTGAACATTTTGATTGCACATTAAGTGAATAAGCAAAAGCTGTATGTGAAACTTGCAGAAGCAGTAGGCCGTTAAATTAAGGAGATTGAGCAACATATGTCTGTGTGGTTAATTGGCTTAATTGCTTTTACTTGGACTATTAACACACTTGATCCAACCCAGCGATCACGATACTGCCTTTAGTGGTGCTTACTCTAATCAACGGCAAGCGGCAGGTTCTATTACAGTGAAATTTCCAATTGCAAGATTAACTTATAAATATTAATTGTAATCAGAGACCAAATAAAGCCAAGGGGTTATTAATAATGAATAGCTGGGATGGTTGAAGTTTGCGTGGGAGTCATGGAAAGTTTTCTTGTTTAACTCTGAGTTTTTTAACTGATGGTTCTATGTTATTTTTGGATCTGGTGCTAATTAGATGTGGTTGGAAATGTTACCTGAAGCACCTAATTACTCGCCCTCCAAAACTAGCTACATGATTCTTTGGCAGTGCAAATCAGAGGCAGCTGTGGGAAAGACATAGGAAGCATGGGCAAGAGAATTCATTGGTAAATTTCTGCCATATTTTTCTCAGCTCTCTTTGACTAAAGAACAGTATTTGTGCAAACAACAGATGTATGTGACACTCTCCAAATTAGCTAGCCTCGAAATTAAAGAGATTCCTCTCACACAGTCCTAATTAGTTACGCTCCTAATACTCTTTCCGCTGGGATACATCTGGGTCTTGACTCAAGTATGCCACCCCTTTTGCTTCCACTGTGAATTTGGAAGAGTTTAAGCTACATGACTCTTTCACATGAATGGAAGGGTGGAGAAGTAGCCAATTTTGGCATAAGTTTTTAAATCTCCTAAAATTTATATTTGAGTTCTGTGCACGCCCAAACTTGGGTTTATCCAAAACTGTTTACTTTTGCTTTAATTCTCATGATTATTCAGATCTGGTATTACACTGAACTGCCCTTGGCCAGTTCTTTCCTATGATTCAAGTTACTTTTATATTGGGTTTTCCTGAGATGTTTTCAATATCAGGGCTGATCTGCTTCAAGAGCTGCATTAACAGTGGCAATATTGTCTTCGGCAGAAAGCACCTCGGTGCGATTCACTATTGTCACTGCTGTAGTGGCTGTTTCAGACATTCTGTTTTTCTAAGCTCACTGAAGAACAATTTGACCTGGAGCAAAAATTTATATTTTTTTTCAATTATTCTCTTCAACTGTGTAACTATGCATGAGATTTCTGCAATTGACCTGTAGCGAGGTCAAATCTTCACTGTGTCTTTTTCAGGAGAGGCTAATGTTTCTATATGTGCATGAAGACCGTAATATATTGGACAAGAAGTCAGTCTTTCAGCCCATCAAGTCTGCTCTCCCTATTCAATGAGATCATGGCCAATCTAATAATCCCAGCTCCATTTCCCCATAAATCTTGATTCTCTTACTGATTAAAAATTTATCTCTGCTTTGAATGTACGTAATGACCAAGCCTCTGCAGTAAAGTATCCCATAGATACACAACTCCCTGAGAGAAGAAATTCTTCCTCACCTCTGTCTCCCATGCGTGACCCTTAATTCTGAGATACTGCCCTCTGTTCCTAGACACTCCAGCAAGTGGAAACAACTTCTCCTTCTCTACCCAGTCTAATCCCTCAGAATCTCTTATGTTTTGATAAGGTTGTCTCTCATTTTTCTATATTCCAATAAGTACAAGCCCAAACTATTCAAACCTCTCCTCATAAGACAATCCCTCCATACCTAATATTGGCTTAGTGAACCTTCTCTGGGCTGTTTATAATACTTGTCTATCTTTCTTTAGATAACAGGATTAAAACTGTTCACAATATTTGGCTGTGGTCTGACTAATGCCTTGTATAGTTTTAGCAAATCCTCCCTACTTTTACACTCCATTCCTTTTGAAATAAAGGCCAACATTCGATTTGCCTTTTGAATTGCCCGCTGAACTTGGATGCTAGCTTTCAAATCCCTGTGTTCCGTATATTCGCTGCTAACCTTTGTTACAACTCATGAAAGTTTGAAAATCTAACCCAAGACTTGAATTCCAAACTGAAATTTATGGGCCGGTTTGGTTCGCAACTTCTTAGTGTTATTTTTAAAAATGATTTCCAAATGTTGATTCTTGCTAAAATACCAAAGCTGCAGCATGTGGGCAAAGACCAGGGTAGAGCTGAGGAGTGGGGGTTGATGAGTGTTGGAGGGGATGCAGAACCAAGCAAGAAAGTAAAAAAAATCTAAAATCTATAATATGGTGCCAAGTAAAACTAACCCTGCTCTTTACCATCTCTCCTAACTAATAATAAGGTCATGAAGGTTGGTAGCTTCTTACCATACACCGCGAGTGAGGCAGGTATAGCATGCTTTCTGGATAGGGGAGAGTGTTGGTTTCTTAAAATTAATTGCAAATGGTAGAAATACACAATACGTCATATTTCCGTCAAGCCAAGCATTAGAACTATCAATGTATTCCTGGCAACTAATGTTGCTATGACAAAGGTTTCAAGGGAGTGTAATTGATCACAGAGAAATCAATTCATCCCTCCAGTCCTGTAATGTTGATACGTTTCAAACCCCTCAATGCACAACTCTTTTAGATATATCACTCCATTTCAGAAGAAAGCAACATTTCATTCGCCTACCTCAGAAGCATATAACATGCGAAAGCTTGCAATAGTGATTTTCCCCCCTCTCTCTCTAAAGCAGATTACCCTATGCAGGAAGAAATCTTTCCTGAAGCCAGTCCAGCATTCTCAAATAACTCTGCAATCTCAGGGAAAACTGGCCTGAGCCATGGAGCAGATGTGAAGTGAGCAGAAATTTTACCTGGCTACAGTTCTAAATACAGGAGCACTCGTTGAAGAATTGCTTCTGAGCAAAAAAAAGGCTGGTGGGGTTGATATATCAGAGTGTTGTGACGGTTTTGAAGGACATAGAGAGAAATTACAGTGTTCCTTGTGAAAGTTGTGGGAGATATAGAGTTTGTAGCAATCACAATGTTGGGTACTTTTTAAACTTTATTCACAGAATGTTGGTATCAATGGTTAGACCAACACTTACTGCCAAAATCCTAATTGCCTCGAGGGCAGTTAAGAGCCAACCACATCACTGTGAGTCTGGAGTCACATGTAGGCCAGATCAGGCAAGGACGGCAGTCCCCTTCCCTAAACAACTTTAGTGAACCAGATGGGTTTCCTGATAATGGTTACATGGTCATCATTATTCCCTAATTCCAAGTTTGATTTTTAGTTATTGAATCTGCCATGATGAGATTCAAACCTAGTCCCCAGAACATTACCTAGGTCTCTGGATTAATACTCTAGTGATAATGAAACTTCACCATCACTTCCCTTCACCTATCAAAAGGTTGCTACAGTTAGGAGTACTTTCAATGTAAGGAACAAACACAGAAATTGCTGGAGAAACTCAGCAGGTCTGGCAGCATCTCTGAAGAAAGAAACAGAGTTAATGTTTCAGTTCCAGAATGGCTCTTCATCCAAACTTTTGTTTCATACCAAACTCAGCATTAACTCTGTTTCTGTCTGCACACATTTTAACCTCCTATCTAAAAGACTGCACACCAAAAACTGCAACTCTGCTGAATGCTATATTCCAAGGTGGGCTTGGATGATGCATTGAAATTCTGTGATGGGGACTTGTATCCACGACCTTCTAACTAAAAGGGTGGCGAGCTGACAAACTGACTTTGAGGTATTGGAGAATCTACAATAAAAGTGATGCCAACAAAATCTTAGTTTGAGGAAATGCAATTCATAAACTAAGGTTTTATAATCCCTTGTGAGCTTGCTGTGGTAACAGGATAGCATCAAACAGCCCAAATTAGGGGAAGTTTGAATGCTGGGAACTCGATGCTGGGTGTGGTGTCAATTGTAAATACAGGTGTCTGGGAGCGTTCTTTGAGACATTTCTGGTGTTTTTCTTCCCAGGCGCCTTCCAGCACAGTCTTGACTCGCTAGGGAGCACAGCCCTCTGAGCAGAATGAAGTCTGACCTCTCACTGTCATCGGTTATTGAGCTCAGCACAACAAATAAAGCCCCATTTACAGGAGATTATCAGGAGCTGTAACCTGAGAACAAGCACGTGACCTTCACAAAACATTTTCTTTTTCCACGTCCCCCTCAGTGGATTCATACAGCTGAGCAGCTCTTATGTCTAATTTATTGTGGTGAGGAGACTTTGGTGTCGAATTCAGATGAATAAAACCGACATGATCTATGCTAATTGACCCCGACCACCGATTACTTTGTGGAGATGACACACTAATCTTTAACACTGCTGCAATTCAATCCCAAACACTTTCCCATTTTATATTTGAAATTCTAAGGAAACAGCCAGCACCTGGATGGATCTGTGCGAAAAATGTTCCTGTAAATCTCCTTTGCACGGTCTGTAAGTCCTCCAGAATGTTTTATAATATGCCAGACATTGATATATCTATCCAACCCATAAATAAGCCCTATGATTTGGGAAATCACTTTATATTTTATTTATCTGAGGGCTAGGTTGTAGATTAGTGGGCAAATGCATGTACCATGACTGTGCAATGTGTAGGCTTGGTGGGATTAAAACAGAGTTTATTTAATCCAAGGAGAAACCTTGTCTCCCTGTCATGTGCACTGCCGTGGAATTTACCCCAATTAATGTTCCTTAGGAAAGGAAATCTTTTACCCTTATCTGTTCTGGCCAACATGTGACTCTTCATCCACATCAATAAGATTGATTCCTAACTGCCCTTTGAAATGATCTAGCAAGCCATTCACTTCAACTGCAATTTGAGAGAGTCAACAAATACAGGCTTTGCCAGCAATGCCCACATCTCATGAAGGAAAAATGAAAAAAAAATCAGGCTGCACTCTTGCTCCTTATTCTGTCCACCAGATCCATTGCTTTTCATCTGCTGCCTGCCACCTACCCAGGCTTACTTACTTCGGTACAGCATCATACAGGATTTTGAAATCAAGCCCAGAATTTTCAATGAAGACCATTAAGTCACTATTTTGAGAGCTGAATTTGTACCAGAGTTTGGAGCTACCGATAAATCTATTAGCACTATCCCAAAGGATTTTGAATGAAACTTTGTTCTATTTTCATCTCAGTATTTCTCCCCGTTTCTCCTAGGGGTGCCTCCAGGTCACTACTGCCATCCTGCACACCCACTCTTATCCTGTTTGTCTTCCTCTTCCCTCCCTGAGTGTGCTTGCCAGCCTCCAAACCAAGTTCATTGTGAGGGTCTTATACTGCTTCACAGGGTCAAGGCATCAATTTGGTGTCAAGAATGAACCACAAGAACTAAATGAGGATCTATCCTCCAGGACCTTAACAGAGATGGCCATTGTTCATTTAAACCTACCATGAATTATTGTGAATTAGCCAACTGAGATGACAGCATGGCTGGCTGCAGTCCTTAGGTCATTCAACATCAGCACACTCAGGCTTTCAAGAAAGGCCCTTGGAAATTGGAGCCAATTGTCGTGACTATTAACCCTGATCAACATCAGTTAACTTAATGCACATCACAGAAAGAATATGGGAGCATCTTGTGCTGATGTCCAATGCCCTGCTTTCTACAATTGCTGCCTATTTTAACTTTTGGATAAAATTATCTTATATTGGTAAGCGCAATGCAGAAGCTAAAGTCTCAGGTTAAACAGACGGTCAGAAGCAATGATATAAAATTGGGATTTATATTAGAGTGCCAGACAGGACCAACAGCTCAACTGCTTGATGAAGAGTTTATGCCTGAAACGTCAGCTCTCCTGCTTCTCGGATGCTGCCTGACCTGCTGTGCTTTTCCAGCACCACCTTTTTCAACTCTGATACTCAAGCATCTGCAGTCCTCACTTTCTCACAGCTTTAGTGCTAAAGTACACACAAACAATGAGGCAAGCTGACCTAGTTCAGAAATGGGAGACACCCAAACAATGTACAGGAGAACCAAATTAACAAATGGAGAAGACTATAGTCACATCATCTGACTGTCCCAGACTGCATCAATTCACACACACACTCTCTCTCTCTCTTTATACCCTCCAGAAGGACAATACTAAATCTCTGCATTGCAGTTACTAAACAGTAATATAATCGTGTGGTCTTTGCCTATGTAATACCATGAAGTTGTAATTGATAATGAAAATATATATGAACTGTGCTCATTTGAACTTCAGTAGAGAAGCTCCTGCCACTGTCCAGCGTTGGGTCCCTGCATGCATAATTAAGACACCACTTGACTATTGCAACTGGACTCTGCATGTTAAAATTTATAACAGTGTATTTTTGGACCTTTCAGAAGTACCTTTCTCAGTTCCTTTTAACAGGGCTTCATATGACAATGACCCTCAAACCACTGGATCCTCCATGACATGACAAGTTAATATAATAGACCTCCCTCAATAAATATCTGGCTACAACCCCAGTGGCCTTCCCACAATAAAATGCCATTATCTACAGACGCTCGTTTGTGTGAATGTAATGCTTTATACCATCCTGCCTCTTTGCCCCTCTTTCCTCCTTTGATATGGTCCTTAAAACATATGTCTTTGGACAAGATTTTGGTCATCCACCCTACTATCCCCTTCCCTGGCTCAGTGTCAAACTTTGCTTCAAAATATTCCTGTGATGCACCTCAGGCTTGTTTATTCTATAAGCTTTTGTCATTGTAAAAGTTGTGTGCGTGTGTAAAGGTCTTTGTGCAGCATCCAGGGTCTTCATTTAAAGAAAGAAAGTATATTAGTGCAATGTGAGCAGGGAAATCATTGCAAAGACACATATTTAATGTGCATTCTTTGAAGGGTTAGCTATTGGCTTATTTCGTTCCCACAGACATCTGGGGATCATTGGCTCAAGATTGTCCGAAGTAGAGGAGGAGCATTCGGGAAGGTGTCCAGCACCTTGCGACTTGCCATCGGGAAAAAGCAGAAGCCAGGCGAAAACATTGCAAGGTGCGCGGTACCACAGCAATGCCCCACCCACCCCTTCCCATGACCACCAAGTGTAACAGAGCCTCCTGAAGTCTCATCAGTCTGTATATCTACCTACAGAGACTCCCGCTGAGAGTGGAAGAGAATTACCCTTGTCTGTGAGGGACTGCAAATGATGGTTAACTCATTGACTACTTTCCTGCACTGAGTGGGACTGATATGGTGTTAGAGTTGACATTGTCTGGCTGACTGACTAAGCATCTTTTCCAGGAGGGGTTTGCATTGTTCAGTGCCAAATAGGGCTGCCTTCTCTGCCTGACACTCTCCAGTGCCACACTTCAATGGTTGCAGTCCTGAAGGTTGTCTGCCCTCAGTTGTCATCTCTCAGCCTCTTCTCTTCTAAAGAAAGCCCCCCCAAACCTCTCCAAACTTTACTCATATCCATATTTTCAAACCCTCGCAGACGTTATAAATTAATCTCTATGTTATGCCAGGTTGTGAATGGGATTTGGTGGGTGCCTGGAGCTTTAAACTCTGTAGTCTCCTGACTAACATGCAATTTCCCCATTTGTGGTGCTCCTGTGGTTGGATTGTTTAAAATTAGACTGACCACCGAAAGTATGCTGGGCTCAGTCTACTTCATACCTGGCAATTTTTAAAAAAATCACCATTATCCACCTTCTGCTCAGTGCCACATCTATGTAAATGAAGATTATATTTTATAAAGAAGATTAATTTGTCTTTAAAATGGTCACAAAATCCTAAAAAGTGTCTCCCAGAAGTCACATGACTACCTTTTCAAGCTGAGACTGTACACATCTGAGGAAGAAATCACAAGAGACCTTTTTATGAAATTCAATGAACATTTCCAAGTGTAAACAGAAAAATCACTGACAATAGAGCTGTGAATAATTCCCAGCTCACCAGAACCCGACAATGTGAACAACCCAAATTAAAAGACAGTGGATTGCCTTGATCAAAGACAATTTGGAGTACAATGGAGAAAGATTGGATAGGCTACTGTTGTTTTCTTTAAAACAGAGGAGGCTGAGGGGTGAATTAGTTGAGGGTGTACAAATTACTGAATGACTTGGATAAAGATTCCCCATGAAAGAGGTAAATTACACAGATTTGTGGTAGAAGGATTAGAGGTGACATGAGGAAATTCTTCCCGAATGCTCCTCCTCTACTTTGGACAGTTTTGCGATGGGTGTCTGGAATTTGCTGCCTGTTTGGTTGATGTGGAAATCTCTCAACTCTTAAAAAGAATCTGGATCAGCACCTGACATGCTGTAACTTGTAAGGTTATGGATCAGGTACCGAACAATGGGACTAGATTGCATCACACACACACACACACAATGCATTAGATAGCACCTTTCTGTGTAGTAACTTTTCTCTGGTTCTGTTGTCTGTTCCCCAGTATGTGAGTAATACCATCCTAAATTTTGATCTGTGAGGTGCCAGTTTGAACTGAATTCCATGAAGAACTCTGAGAGACAGCATCAAATAGAGAGGATTCTCAACAGGAAAATGCAGGGAGGTAAACCAGCTGAAAGATTGCTAAAACGTGTCTCCCAGAATTCACATGGCAAATTGGATGCTGGCTGACTTGCTGTGCTTTTCCAGCACCACACTCTCGACTCTGACTCCAGCACCTGCAGTCCCCACTTTCTCCTCCCTGAAGGATTGCTGTACTGAACAAGGGAAAAAACTTGCAGTGTTGAAAAGTAACAAAGTAGCCCCCCCCCGCCACCCCGCAGAACCTATTCTGCTCAGTCCACCTGTGGGAGAAATCTCCAACTATTTGACTCCAAAAGCCAGAGCAGCTGCTGAATGCTGTCTTCAAAATTTCAACCCCTTAATCTCAGAAACAAAATCTTCAAGCAAACCACGCCCATGACAAATGATCCTACTTCTGATCCTGCTTCCATCTTTTATAAGTATCTCTCAACTGTCCGAACCTTTGCCTGTATACCTTAATGACATTGAGATTTCACCCAAGCAGAAAATCTAGGTTTGTCTTTTTGGGGTTCACATTTTAGAAACATCTCACCAGGCCAATAAAAAGAAGACAGTTCATTTGAACAGTGATAAACCTATTCCAAAGACCTAGGCTTAAACATATTGATCTGATTCCATTTGCAGGCTCCATATGAATTTCTTCCCCTTCCTGCCTCAAGACGAAACCTAGTGCTTATTTGACTCTTACTTTGATCATGTCGGTTCCCTGATTATCTCAGTTGTCTCAGGATAATGCCAGACTTGAGACCTCAATTCCTGTCCGGAATTGGCACCTTCCTCCTCACCCTGCCTCTCCGAAAGCAGAAAGCATCGGTAAACCACTGAAAATCAATCTGAATGAAAGATTAGCAGAGAAATCAGTCAAGGGCCAACCTTCAGCCTAGGTACATAAGGTGACGATGGCTATTAGAGTGGAATGAGGGGATTGCTTGAAATACTTAATTCCTTTGTCAGCACTTACAGTACGTTTTTAACATTGTTTTAAAATTGTACGACAATCTAAAATGGGAGATAATGGAGCAACCATTCATTGTGTATCTCTTCCACTAGTGAAAGAGAAAATGGGTGATTGATTTCACTCTACTTGTCTTATGATAAAATTCAAATTACATACTTACACTTTGCATTGAAGTCAAGACTAACTTGAACAAATCAACCTTTATTGTTTAATCTTGAATAAATACAGTTACATAACAGGATACCCAAACCTGCATTTACTGCAAGCTCAACAAAGGACCATTGATAGCAGGGGTGTAACCCAAAAATCTTCAAGCCGCAAAATTATGTTCTAGTTTTCTGAAGTAGGTGCTGACAGGACCGCAGGCTCTCACCAGGCTGTAAGGCTGCAATGAGCTTCACCCTCTGACATGCTTCTTGTGGGAATGCCTCTGGGCTGTAGGCCTTATACAGGCAGACTTGAACTGGGAAAACAGAGAACGCCTAAGTATAACACATGAATAACTAAGCTGCAAAGTGAAATTTGAGCCACGGTGGTTGTGTGGGTGCTGGGGGAGGATGAGTGGGTGGGGGAGGTGCAGTCATTGACACAATCCAAATAATAAACCTGGCAGAGATTTTTTTGTGTTTCTGGAGAATAATCCATCTCAGAACAAAGAACCCTTTTATCTCACCTTAAGTACTGTGTATTAAAGGCTGGGTCTTTGTACAAAGTGATGCACCACAATTCATTATTAATTCACAGCATAGATGGGATGTGTAAGAGTTAGCCAGATGTAACCTTAAACTCTACCTGCAATGTTCGTCCAGGAGACAGAGAGAGTAAACCTTCTCAAATTGCATTAGGCACTAGTCATGGAAACTCACAGGAAGAAATTAATTTTTAAAAATGTCCAGCAACTTTGAGAAATGTTTTACAAAATTCTAAGTGGTAGGAGAAAAAAAATGCAAATTATTTGAGAGAGGCTGCATGTTTGGGAGAGGTTTGGGAATGTTTTAATAGTTTTGCAACAAAATTTTGATACAATGGATATTTGTCACACCAACAAATCTGCACGAGGCCCAATCCTTCACATTCTTGTCATTGTATCAACCTGTAAAAGAGCAGTTGTGTTAAAATGGTAACATTTAGGCCCAAGGCTGATGTGAGCAGCTTATTTAACTGACTAGATACACATTTTGCATTCCTGTGATAGTGGGATGGCATGTTGGCTCAGTGGTTAGCATTGCTGCCTCTCAATGTCAGGGACCCAGGTTCGATTCCACTCTTGGGTGACTGTGTGGAGTTTGCACATTCTCCCTGTGTCTACATGGATTTCTGCTGGGTGCTCTGGTTTCCTCTCACAGTCCAACAATGTGCAAGTTAGGTAGATTGCCCATAGTGTCCGGGGATTTGTAGGTTAGCCATGGGAAATTCAGGGTTAGCCATGGGAAATACGGTCGGGGGATGAGTCTGGGTGGGATGATGTTCAGAGGTCAGTGTAGACTTGTTGGGCTCTATGGCCTGTTTCCACTCTGTAGGAATTATATTCTATTCAGAGAAACATGGAATCCTTACAGTGTGGAAGCAGGCCCTTGGCCCAACAAGTCCACAATCAACCCTCCGAAAAGCATCCCACCCAGACCTATTTCCCTACTCTACATTTACCCCTGACTAATGCACCTAACCTACACATTTCTGAACACAGCAGGCAATTCACCTAACCTGCATATCTTTGGATTGTAGGAGGAAACTGGAGCACCTGGAGGAAACCCATGCAGTCACGGGGAGAATGTATAAACTCCACACAGACAGTTGCCCATGGCTGGAATCGAACCTCTGTCCCCGGTGCTGTGAGGCAGCAGTGCTAACCACTGAGCTACCATGCCACCCTAAACACTATTCTAGATACTGTTTCACAAGCCATATAATAACAACAAGGGCAGTCAAGAACCCAAGCTAAGTAATTTTGAGCGATTCATTTTGGATAACCTGCTAGAGGTATGAGACTTGGCCAGGCTCAGTGTACAAGCTGAGTTTCTTTACAGTTTTATCGTTCTTGTTTCAGATTTCTGATATCCATAATACTTTGCTTTTGCAAATGTTCAAGGTCTATCAGAAATTAGGACACAGCTCCAAGGGATTAGCTGAGGAGGCCTTCCTTTTTTTGAAGAAGATTCTTATCAACTAAAGAAAAGCAATTTCAGTCCATCAAGCGAAGTGTCGCATTGAAATACAAAGGGTCCTCAATTAATGTTATGGTTGAGTTCCTGAAAATTGTGACTTTAAATCAAGTGGAAATTGAGGATACAGTTTAGCAAAGTGAAGAAAGATAGCACAGATTAAAGAATACCAAGACAAGCAGCAGCCCACATGATTGGGATGTTTTCTCAGTTCCTGACAAATTAGAAGATTAAGTAATAAATGGTTTTAAATTCAAGAATTACAAAACTGGAGAGAGTTTGAGGTGCACACATAGATGCCAGAAAGGGGTAACCTGCTCTATCACATAGGTGGATGTATGGTAAAGGGTTTTTATATACTCTCAGTATATGGGTGTCATTGGCTGGACTAGCATTTATTACCAATAGATAGTTGTCCTTTAGAAGGTGGTGGTGAGCTAATCACTTGAACCACTGCATCCACTTGGTGCCCATAGATTTGCAAAGTTGTTGGAGAGGGAACTCCAGGATTTTGACCCAACAAAACTGAAGGAACAGAGATATATTGCCAAGTCAGAATGGTGAGTGACTTGGAGGGAAACTTACAGATGGTGGTGTTCCCATGTATCTGCTGCTCTTGTCCTTCTGAATGGAAGTGGGCTTTCAAGATGCTGTCTAAGGAGCCTTGGTGGATTACTTATTGCACCTTATAGATAGTATATACTACTGAGTAAAGGTGAGGTCAGGAATGAATGTTTGTGGATGTTTCTTAATGAAACAGAAAGCAAGGCTTGTGACATGAGGCGTTAAAGAAAAAAAAACTGGGAAAGCAAGTTATGAGTTGGTTCACCTACAGCAGGAAAAGCAATTTGGAAGATTTCCTTGGCTTTATCTGATCAAGATCCCATTGTAATCTGAGGTAAACGTATTCGCTGTCCACTACACCTCCAATTTTGGTGTCATCTGCAAGCTTACTAACAATGTTCACATCCACATCATTTATATAAAAGTAGTGGACCCAGTACCGATCCTTGTGACACTTCACTGGTCACAGGCCTCCTGGTATGAAAAATAACCCTCCACCACCACCCCCTGTCTTCTACCTTCAAGCCAGTCCAGTATCCAAATGGCTAGTTCTCCCTGTATTCCATGAAATCTAACCTTGACAAACAGTCTACCATGAGGAACCTTGTCAAATGCCTTACTGAAGTCCATATAGATCACATTCACCACTCTGCCCTCATCAATCCTCTTTGTTACTTCTTAAAAAAAACTCAATCAAGTTCGTGAGACATAATTTCTATTCACAAAACTATGCTGACTACCTATAATCAGTCCTTGCCTTTCCAAATCCCTATCTATCAGGATTCCCTCCAACAACTTGCCCACCACTGACATCAGGCTCACTTGGTGACACCACGTTAGCCAACCTCCAGTCTTCCAGCACCTGACCTGTGGCTATTGATGATACAAATAGCTCAGTAAAAGGCCCAGCAATCATTTCCCTTGCTTCCCACAGAGTTCTAGGGTACACCTGGTCAGGTTCTGGGGATTTATCCACTTTTATGCATTTCAAGACATCCAGCACTTCCTCCTCTGTAATATGAAAATGTTTCAAGATGTCACCATCTATTTCCCCGCAGCCGACATCTTCCATATCCTTCTCCACAGTAAACACTGATGCAAAGTACTCATTTAGTATCTCCCCCATCTCCACACAATGCCCACCTTGCTGATCTTTGAGGGGGCCTATTCACTCCCTGGTTACTCCTTTGTCCTTAATGTATTTATAAAATCCATTGGGATTCTCCTTAACTCTATTTGCCAAAGCTATCTCATGAACCCTTTTTACATGACTGATTTCCCTCTTAAGTATACTCCTACTGCCTTTATACTCTAAGGATTCACTTGATCGATCCTGTCTCTACCTGACATATGCTTCCTTCATTTTCTTAACCAAAACCTCCCTACACCTACCAGCTTTTCCTTTCAACTTGACAGGAATATATCGTCTCTGGACTCTCATTATCTCATTTCTGAAGGCTTCCCATTTTCCAGCCATCCTTTTACCTGTGAACATCTGCCCCAGTCAACTTTTGAAAGTTCTTCCCTAATACCATCAAAATTGGCCTTCCTTCAAATTAGAACGTCAACTTTTAGATCTGGTCTATCCTTTTCCATCACTATTTTAAAACTAATAGAATTATGGTCGCTGGCCCCAAAGTGCTCCCCCACTGACACCTCAGTCACTTGCCCTGCCTTATTTCCCAAGAATAGGTCAAGTTTTGTATCTTCTCCAGTTGGTACATCCACATACTGAATCAAAAACTGTTCTTGTACAAACTTAACAAATTCCTCTCCTTAACACTATGGCAGTCCCCATCTATGTTTAGAAAGTTAAAATCCCTGACCATAACCACCCTATTATTCTTACAGATAACTGAAATCTCCTTACAAAATTTATTTCTCAATTTGCCGCTGACTATTAATGGGGTTATAAAACAATCCCAATAAGGTGATCATCCCTTTCTTATTTCTCAGTTCCACCCAAAAAAAACCTCCCTGGATGTATTCCCAAGAATATCCTCCTTTATTACAGCAGTAATGTGATCCCTTATCAAAAATGCACTCCCCCTCCTAACTTCCCATATTCTTCCTTCAGAATGTCATGCTTTTCCCTTCCTATGTCATTAGTTCCAATGTATACAATGAACTCCTGCTGGTCCATCTCCCCTTTGAGAACTTTCTGTACCCTCTGAGACATTCTTGATCCTGGCACCAGGGAAGCAACACAACATTCAGATTTTTCGTTGCTAGCCGCAGAAAATTCTGTCTGTGCCTCTGACTAGAAAATCCCCTATCATAATCGATCGCTTAAAATCCAATGTACCCCTCAATTACATTAGAGACAGTCTTGTTACCAGAAACTTGGCTACCTTCCCCTGAGAGTCCATCACCCACTACATTTCCCAAAACAGCATACTTGTTTGAAATGGGGATAGCCATAGGAAACTCCTGCACTATCCCTCCTAGCTTTTCTGGAGTTAACCCAACCTGACTGTGTCTGTGGCTATTCTCCCATTCTATAACTGCCATCTATCTCACCCCCTAGCTCTTGTAAATTCCTTATTGCTTCTAACTGCCTCTCCAATCAATCCATGTGATCTGAGTGGATTCACAACCAAAGACACTTCCTGCAGACATAATCATCAGTAACATGAAAACTCTCCCCAAACTCCCATATCCGACAGGAAGAGCATACTAAAGGCCATCTTTGCTCCTTCACAATCTACAGATCCAAAAAATAGCACCATCTTATTGCTCTAAAAAACACTGCTCCAGGCTAACTTAGTACTTATAGCTTATATTTTAAAAATTTAATCAACAGGCAGATCTCAATAAAATATATAATCCAGGAAAGAACCCACTCTACTCACTGCTGTAGACTTACAGCAAGGTTACGCATGAAAAACTATGCACTTATCTGTTTCTGTGCTGTGAGCTCTCCCACAGATTCCTCCAAGATCAGTTGTGAATTTCACTGTTTGTTCATTTTTCCCAGATGCACTCAAATGTTCAGAGATACATGAACTCAAACAGCAAAGGCAGTAACTATGCAGATTCACTGCTATGTCAGTTGGCAGTGTAGGTTTCTTTTGCTGTCTCCCTCACTGACCTTGTGGTCACTGTCTTTTGTCTGTCTTTTCTCCCTTTTAGAAGTGCTGTTGTTTTGACATTTTCCCCCAAAGTTCCAAACAACAGCATTTAAAACAGTAATTGCTGCTCCTGGAATTCGAGGAAATCACCTCCAGCACCTAAAATACCTCAAAAAAGGATCAACTCTTACAGCAACAATTTTTTTCCTCACTAACTAAATCAAAACTTGCAAAATCCTAGGTCTGTGTGTGTCTCCACCCAATCACGCTTCTATTTTTCCAACATTAATAAAAATCACCAAGGTCTCACAAGTTGCTTATCCTCTCATAGACTGCTCAGTGCCTGTCCCTTAATCTCTCTCTGAAAGAAATCAGGTCAAAACACACCCCCTAAAGCCACAGTATCATCACTGCAGTTAAAAGTCGACCCTGTCATGTTTCATTGTCACCACGGAAAGGGAAACTTTCCGGTATCTTTATGATGCACATGGTTTGTTTATGAGGTGGCTGGTGAGAATTTTAAGACATTATTATTAATGGAGGTAAAGCAGAATTCATATTGGAAGTCAGACTTCAGCAGCTTTAAATATTTTGGATATTAGATAGAGTTGGGAATAACTCTAATTCAATACTTTAACCTAGTGAATGTTAATAGAATCCTGATAAATTGGACCAGCTCCGCATCAAAAGATTCTATAACTAAGGCAAAAGCATACCAGTTGAGAAGTTTAAAATGAGCAATTAAACTGATTATGCAGAGAAACTAGAAAAACTAGACCAGATGTGTGTTAATAGAATTAAGAACCAAGTTGAAATACATTCCTGCTGGTGGACTGAAGGCAAATAAGAAATTGAAAAAATATATATATTCAGAACAGTGTACATTCAGGTTTCCAGCTCCAGGTGACTCAGAAGGAGGGAAATTAGTCACTTTTAGCAATACTTCACACGCTAATCTTGCCGATTGGTTCTACAAGCACATTAGGGTTCACTCTATTTTTAGTGGGAAAAAATGATGAATGATTTCCATTAGTTTGCAAATGGAATAAGAAAGAGTTGTTAAAAGCACCTTAGTAGCAAAGACTTGCATTGCAAAGAATGATAGATATGGCTTTATGTATTTATCTAATATTTTGAAGGAACTCATATAAGGGCCATTCTATAGGATCTGCCTATAGAATGTTATATTGATAACAGTTTATTCTGGGTCAATGCCAGCTCAATGAAGAATATTACAGAAAAGAAATGGAGGAATGATCCTGTGAGTATAAAAGGCAGGTTAGACAAGAAATGTAAAGAAACAAAACGGGTTGATGCAAGTAATCAGTCATCAGATTGCAATACGAACAAAAATTATTGAAAACGTAGTCGGCAGTCTGCAAACATGGGTACCCGTGTTGTCACGAATTGTGAGAACAAAAAAATATTCATGCCAGAATTTTATTGTTTTCAAGAGGTTTTTGGCTTTCTCGCTAATGAATCAACTAAAACTAGAAAGCTAGCTGGAGCAGACCATCGAAGCAACAGCTGTACTCAGACCCTTGCTAGTAAATGGTTTTATAGCTGCAATGGTAGGATTATGAACTTTTGTCCCTGGAGAATTAGCCCGATCCACTGAGAGTAACACTGAGAGTATTCCAGTGAGAGTAACAACGTCATCTTCACGCCTTGATGCCACACAAAGTAACCTTGGACTCAGTACATGCAGCTAAGTGCTCATTTTAGTTGCTGTTTTAGTCAGTGCAACAAATCTTACAAGGATACATTGCTGCAGATTGATTGGCTGAGTGGGCTTTCCCTCGCACCCAGTACAAATTGATTATGTAATTGTTTTTGTCCCTGTTTTTGTCTTAGCGAGTTTTGAGAAGATTTGTAGGTCAGGTTGAGGTTCTGGATGGAGGTTTGCTCATTGAGCTGGAAGGTTCATTTTCAGATGTTTCGTCACCATATGAGATAACATCATCAATGAGCCTCAGGTGAAGCTGCTTTATCCGGAGGCTCACTGATGATGTTACCTAGTAGAGTGACGAAACAACTGAAAATGAACCTTACAGCTCAGCAAGCAAACCTACATCCTGTTTTTGTCTGTATTGATGAGGAACCCACCATCTCCAAGTCAGGAGTTGGAATGGTGACCAGTGACCCAACAGTTAGTCAAATGATTCCTTCATTTTTTATATATATATACAAAGTGTTTTTACACACACACATCTGAATTTGTTCCCCACCCCCAACTACTTTGCCTTGTTATCCACCAGAACTAAATCATCCATGTTTCCTATTAATCAATTTACCTGCAGAGCCATTAAGGGCAGTAGCATGGTGCCAAAGGTGACAGAGATAGATGTTTTACAAGATATTGTCTATCAACCTGTTCGGCAATGTTATTATACCTAGCTGTAGCAGGTGGGACTTAAACCCAGGCCTCCTGTCTCAGAGGCATGGACACTACCACAATGCCACATGAGCCCTTATTACATTCTTGATAAGAGCCATCACCCATTCATTCCCATCAGGTGGAGTGGGTTAAAATAGAATCAAGAAAATCATCAGGTTTGTCAACTTGTTGTCACTTGTCATAACCTTGCTGTTTGTGGTGGATTGACAGCTGTGGCTTTTGGGTCCCCATAGGACTGGTTGATAATGTAAGCTGCAAGAGTTCCATCCCTTTTAGGTATATCAACTGTATCTCCCCATCTTCTTATATTTAATCCCTTCTCTCTCCAGGTCTTCACTTCCTTTTGAACATATTTATCCAGTCTTCTTAAAATCACCCTCCTTGATAGCAAACACTACACCACTCTGTAATATTCTTTCGATGAAAAGGCTGCCTGACATTTTTTTTTATTCTTAGCTTCCTGATCTTCAGCTCACGTCCCCCGGTATTTGAACCCTTTTGTCAGAATGAGCAATTCTCCTGTATCAGTATTGTTAGCCAGTCCTTTTCAGTCCTTGCCAGTGAGGATCATAGTATATTTACAATGGCGTTTTATTAATAGGAGAGTTAATTAAAAGCAATGGGGTCAATCCCATCAAGAGATCTGTCTGCACTTTATCACAGACACAGAAAATAAGGGATTAGTGGAAGGGAGTCATGAGGAAGTAGCAGTCGATGGGTTCAGATGATCTCACAGACAGTAAGCATGCAACTGAAATGGATTCATCCGTGATATCAATATCTTTTACTACCTGCCTATTTATTAATTTCATATCCCATCTGCATTATTCAGATCCTACTACATTATGTTTAGAAATTTCTAGTAGCAAGTATTCAGTGCAGTTTTGATCAATTACTTTCATCAGTCTACAGCTGTTAGACAACATTATAATCTAAGCAAATATGCAATGCTGATAGTCAGAGACATGGCTAATAAACGTGTTATTGTTTAAAAATAATGCTGTAGCATAGGAAGCATTTCAGCCAAATATTTAAAGACAGATGATTATAACTAAATAATATACCAAAGATTACGATTCAAAAAGTGTTCCAGAGGTAGTGATCACTCAGTGAAGATGACATAGAGTTCCCTCAGGGGCGGGAGGAAGACAGAATTCATTGAAGGTGACCATAAAGGTCAAAAACTTGTCATTGGTTATTGATAACAATAGAACATTAGATTTGAATACTTAATCACTTCCTCATCAAGCACAGTTTTTGTGAAAGAATCTCAGAAGTGAAGAGAAGAAATTTGAAGATGATGAGGAGCTCAAACAACCTGTTGCTTTGGAGAAGTTATCCTGCCTACCTACGCTTTCTCATCATATCCTCTCAGCCTTCAGTTTTCTAGAAGCATGTCAATTCATCTCTGTTACCAAAATTAAACCGTTTACAAATGCATCTAATTCTTCAACCTTTTTTTTCCTTTTAGAAAAGACATACAGGTTGTTCTGTTATAATTCATGTTTTGTCAATGCAAATTCACTGTAATGCAACGGACAAGTTGGGTTTGCTATTTCTACAGCACAAACATTTAAAATGTGTGTTGACTGTAATGTGATTACATCACCAACACATTAAGCACTATTTCTAAAGCGCAATTTTTCTACAACACAGGGTTCCACAAGAACGCAACCATCGTGTTATAGAAGAACTGACTATACTAAAATATAATGTCAGAAATGAGGTTTGTAGGCCAAGGGGCTGAGGGATGAATGTGAGAGGTTGTAGCTGGGGGTAGGTAGCTGGGAAAGTGATAGGTAGATGAAGGTGGGGGTGAACGTTATTGGTGGGAGAGGAGGGTGGAGCAGATAAGTGGGAAGGAAGATGGACAGGTAGGACAGTTCAAGAGGTTGGTGCTGTGTTGGAAGGTTGGGACTGGGATAGGGTGGGGGGAGGAGAAATGGGGAAACTGGTGAAATCCATGTTGATCCTAAGTGGTTGGAGGGTCCCAAGGAAGAAAATGAGGCATTCATCCTCCAGGTGTCAGGTGCTTAATGTTTGGCAATGGAGGAGGCCCAGGACCTGCATGTCCTTGGTGGAGTGGGAGGGGGAGTTAAAGTGTTCAGCAATGGGGCAATGGGGTTGGTTATTGCGGGATCCCAGGGATGTTCTCTGAAACGATTCACAAGTTGGCATCCTGTCTCCCTAAGGTAGAGGAGACCATATCGGGTGCAATGGATGCAGTAGGTGACATGTGTGAAAGTACAGGTAAATTTTGGACTGATATGGAAGGATCCTTTGGGACCTTGGATGGAGGTGAGGGGGCAGGTGTGGGTGCAGGCTTTGCAATTCCTCTGATGGCAGTGGAAGGTGCCAGGAGGGGAAGTTGGGTTGGTGGGGCGCATGGACCTGACAAGGGAGTCATAGAGGGTGTCCCTCTGAAATGCAGATAGGGGTGGGGAGGGAACTATATCTCCAATGGTGGCAGAAATGGCAGAGGATGATGTGGTGTATCCAGAGGTTGGTGGGGTGGAAGGTGAGGATTGGGGGGGCGGGGGGAGGGGTTCTATCTTACAGGTGGCAGGGTGGAAGGAGGTGTAGTCCAGGTAGCTGTGGGAATCCGTGGGTTTGTAATGGATGTTTGTGTTGAGTCAGTCGCCAGAAATTTAAATGGAAAGGTCCAGGAAGGAGAAGGAGGAGTCTGAGATGGTCCAGGTGAACTTGATGTCTGGGTGGAAAGTGTTTGTGAAGTTTATGAACTGTTCAACCTCCTCGTGGAAACACGAGGTGGTGCCGGTACAGTCATTGATGTAGCGGAGGAAAAGGTGGGGAATGGTGCCGGTGTAGCTGCAGATGATGGACTGTTCCACGTATCTGACAAAGAGACAGGCATAGCTGGGGCCCATGCAGGTGCCCATTGCTACCCTTTGGTCTGGAGGAAGTGGGAGAATATGTGCCACAAGCATCAGTGCTGGGTCCACTATTTTTCGACACTTATATAAATGATTTGGATGTGAACATAAGAAGTAAGTTTGCAGATGATACCAAAAATTGAGGCATGGTGGATAGTGAAGAAGGTTACCTCAGATGACAGTGGGATCTTGATCAGATGGGCCAATGGGCCAAGGCGTGGCAGATGGAGGTTAATTTAGATAAATGTGAGATGCTGCATTTTGGAAAAGCAAATCAGGACAGGACTTCTACACTTAATGGTAAGGTTCTTGGGCGTGTTGCTGAACAAAAAGATCTTGGAGTGCAGGTTCATAGCTCCTTGAAAGTGAAGTCACAGGTAGATAGCATAGTGAAGGCAGTGTTTGGTATGCTTTTCTTTACTGGTCAGAGCATTGAGTATAGGAGTTGGGAGGTCATGTTGCAGCTGTACAGCACATTAGTTAGGCCACTTTTGGAATATTGTGTGCGATGCTGGTCTCCTTCCTAGTGGAAGGATGTTGTGAAACATGAAAGGGCTCAGAAAAGATTTACAAAGATATTGTCAGGGTTGGAGAGTTTGAGCTATAGGGAGAGTCTGAATAGGCTGGGGCTGTTTTACCTGAAGCATCGGAGGCTGAGGGGTGACCTTATAGAAGTTTATAAAATCATGAGGGGCATGGATTGGATAAATAGACAAAGTCTTTTTCCTGGGGTGGGGGAGTCCAGAACTAGAGGGCATAGATTCAGGGTTAGGGGAAAGATATAAAAGGGACTTAAGGGTCAACTTTTTCACACAGAGGGTGGTGTGTGTATGGAATGAGCTGCCAGAGGAAGTGGTGAAGGCTGGTACAATTACAGCATTTAAAAGGTATGAGGATGGGTATATGAATGTGAAGGGTTGAGGGGGATATGTGCCAAGTGCAGGCAAATGGGACTAGATTAGGTTGGGATACTGGTCGGCATGGACGAGTTGGACCGAGAGGTCTGTTTCCGTGCTGTACACATCTATGACTAAGAGGAGGAGAAATTTCTTCACTCAGAGGGGTGAGCCTGTGGAATTCACTATCACAGAGTGTAATTGAGACAAAAGCATGATGTGTCTTCAAGAAAAAGGTAGATATAACTCTTGTGACCGAAGAGATCAAAGGATAAGGTGGGTGCATTGGAATTTAAAGTATTCAGCATGATGATCATACTGAATGGTGCAGTAGACTTGAGGAGTCAAAAGGCCTACTCCCGGTCCTAGTTTCTATGTTTTCACTTACAGTTTTATGGACTTAAGGGTCTCTTTCTATGGTGTAGTTTTTCAAATAAGTTTCAGTATGTGAATTCTGAGCCTGACAGGAGTTGTCCATGAAATCCAGTGAAACCACAGCTGGTTCTGAACGTCTTCATTGACTACTGCATTCCTATTGCCATGAAGAGTTGAGAGAAACCTTAATCAGAAGCTGACACCAATTATTATGTTAACTCAGTGATGACACTGTCTTGTATCATCTGCTTAATGAATCCAATGATGATTCAGGGATTCTGAATGTTTTTCTTTCCTCAGTGTTATGATTTTACCATTTCTTGTTAAAGTTCAACAGTTTATTTTAAGTTGGTTAGTCATGTTTGGTTTCAACATTCATGAGTCTCACAATCTGTTTCCCTTTGCACAATGGATGTATTTCTTTTGGATGCAAAAGGATTTCTCATTTATGAGTGCATGTTGCTTGTGTAGATTGGAAACCTCTGCATATCAGGTACTCTCCCCCACCACCAATCCTCTGTGATACTTCATCTACATTGCAGCTAGACAGAGAGAGCTCTTTCACTCTGCCCTAACAACATAACTCAAACACAGCCATGGACGAGAACTCCATTCTGCCTCACAATGATGTTCTTTTCATTTCTCTTGCTTACCCTGCCTGATTGAGTGGCATTACTTGCCACTTGCTTTGTGCTGTAGAAGTCTAGGGGGGAGCTAGTTTGCAATAACCCAGCCACATTTCACATACTTCAGACAGCAGACAGAGCAAACTTTCTTCCTGGTTGTCTGAGTTGGATTGGAATCCCAAGCCTGAGGGGTGAAAGGTCAATGTCTAAGCCACTGAAATTTTCAGTTCCTTTAATCAAAGATTACTCATACTTCTTGTTTATTCTTTTAATGTGAGTGCATCCTGTTCATCTCAGGTTAATATCCCAGGCCCTAAAATGATGGCATGGGATTCTTTTTAAACAAACACTTGACATTTGTTGAAAATTCCTAGTAGTGAAGGCTTTTAAACAGAAGACAGAGATATTCCAACAAATGTATTAAGCTGTATGATAGTAGCCTTTGGGATGATTTGAGGGGCACCGGTTTGAAAAAAAATACACATGAATAAAGTTGACTCGAACGAAATCCAAATATCGGCCTGTAGCTCAGTGAAGAAATGCACTGTCTGCTTCCACAAAGCACTCAGTCAAGATGATCTCAAGTTCTGTCAAGATTGATGAATTTAGATGATCTTAGCCAGGGTTGCGGTGGAAATATGGATTCTAAAAAAAATGCAGCTGATCCTTGGGCCAAGTGTTGCTATGGTAGTAATGATGAAAAATATGTTGCACCACTTGGAAACACCTGTTCATATTTGGGTGGACAGATCAATCGCCTGTCGTCACTTTAAGGAAGGCTTAGGAAAGAGAGGGAGGCTCGATTATTTTTTCCTTCCACTTTTCAAAGCATACCAGATTTTAACTGGAGAGATGAAGGAAAATATTGAACAGGAATGGAGGGAACTACACAGAGCGAAAAACTGGTGCTTTACTTGGCTATCGTCAATAATATGCAAGGGCTTTAGGGAACAGAGAGTAATGATGTTGTGAGCTATTGGCTGCAGATAAGGCCCTCATATCTGAAGCTATAAGAGTCACTCTCCTTTCATTGCTGTGGACATTATTTACCTGCATCTTATCACATTTCATACTCTTTTCCAGCTGGGCATAGCTGACCACAGGTAATGCTACAGCTTTTGTTCACTAAACTTGGTTTAACATGATAAGGAAAAGGAAGCCTTTTGTGTGATCTGTATTGATACATGGAATTTGTTGATATAGTGGGATGATTCATTTCCCTCCATCTGTTACTACCTGAAAAAGGCAACTCTTGTTGGGCCCAGTTACCTGGACATCAGTCACTCAGAATGACAGAACTGTTCCAGTGCAGAAAGTGGCCATCTGACCCATTGCGTATGCACCAGCTCCTCAAATGAGGATCATTACTTAGCTGCAATCTCCTGTCTTTTCTCCATACTCTGGTACAGTATTTCTATCCAAATAATCATCCAATTCCCTCTTGAATGCCTCAGTTGAGCCTGTCTCCATTATGCTTCCAGGCAGTGCATTCATAACCTAACTCAAAGATCAAGTCAGCATCGTCCTATTTCTTCATGAGAGAGAGAGAAAAGAAAATAACTGGTGGGGGTTTAACCTGAGCATAACCATGTCTCAGGTGAGGTGAGGGATTGAGAATGTGAATCCTCCATAGTAACCTCAGCTGGTGCGGGAATTGAAACCACGCTGTTAGTGCCACTCTCCAGTAATCCAGTCAATCAAGATATTTGCTTCTTCTGCACATCCCTTTAAATCTATGCCCTTTCATTTTTGTTCACTTTATGAGCAGGAACAACTTCTCCCTATTTGTCCACTCTTGATTTTGAAAACTTTTATCAAATCTCCTCTCAGCCTTCCTCACTCCATGGACAACATTCCAACTTCTTTAATCTGTCCTCATAACTGAAGTTTCTCATTCCTGCAACCGTTCTTCTAAATCACTTCTGCACTCTCTCCTATGCATTCACATCTTTCCTATAATGTGCCACCCACAAATCTACACATCTCCTCTCAGCCTTCCTCACTCCATGGAGAACATTCCAACTTCTTTAATCTGTCCTCATAACTGAAGTTTCTCATTCCTGCAACTGTTCTTCTAAATCACTTCTGCACTCTCTCCTATGCATTCACATCTTTCCTATAATGTGCCACCCACAAATCTACACAGTACTCCAGCTGATGTCCAACAGGTGTCTTATACAAGGTCAGCTTAACCTCCTTGCTCTTGTATTCTATGTCCCTATTAATAAAGATGAAGACACAGTATGCTTTTTAATTGCTCTTTCCATTTGTCCTGCCACCTTTAATTATCTGAGCACATAGACATACAGGTCCCTCTGCTCCTGCACCCCTGTTAGAATTGTACCCCCTATTTCATAACTTTTTTAACGCTCTTCCTACCAAAGTGCATCAGTCACCAACACAGAAGCAGTGGTGTGCATCATCTACAAGATACACTGCAGCAACTAACCAAAGATCCTTCAACAGAACTTTCTAAACCCACTTCTACCATGGAAGCTTTTTCCTTTTTAACTTTTGCTAATGTGCTCAGATCAGACATTAGACCAATGTCTGCTCAAAGGATCATTAATAAACTCTCACATGATGTGATTACCCTATTCACTAATAATCTCAACACTGAAACATTTGTCTTGTTAGCTTGTGAATTATACGCAAACACACCACGAGCAAAGTCGATTCTAAATTGTTCACTTCACTTGGTTGCTCGCCCTCTCTACCTCAATCAGAATGTCATGGACTTAAATTCACAACTCTGAGCTAACATTTCATACAGTACTGAGGGTATGCTCTATTATCAATACTGCCTTTTCAAGTGTAATATTAAATCAAGGCCCTGGAGGGAATAACTGCCTGATGGCCCTGTTTGAAGACGAGGGGAGTTCTTCCCAGTGTCTGGGTCAACATTCTTCAAGTGTTTCAACGTCTTTCACAAATGTACAGGAAACAGCAAATGCTGGAGATCGCAGTGAGTCAGGCAGTGTTCATGGAGAGAGAGCAAGCTAACGTTTTCAGTGTAAATGACTCTTCATCATGGTGGTGAAGTGTGGAGGGGGCAACATTTATTCAAAATAGGAGATTGGGTTTGGTGCATTGGGGAAGGAAGGATGTTGATAGTTCAGATTAAATGATTGGAATGTGGGAATAGCAGAACAATGGTGTGCCTAATTGCCAGACTGGAAAGAACACAGTCCCATTGGTGTAGGAGGGAGGGGAGAGGAGAGAAGAGAGGATGGCAGAGAATGTAACAAGCAAAGCTAAAGGAAAGGGAAGGATTCACAATTTGAAGGTGTTGAATTCAATATTAAGCCCAGAAGTTTGTAAGCTGCCTAGTTTAAAGTTGAGATGTTGCTCCTCCAGTTTATGCTGTGATTTGCGGGACAATATTGTAGCATGCCGAGGACAAATGGGGAGGACGCTGTGAGCAGGATGCTGTGTTAAAATGACCGGCTATGGGAAGCTTAGGGTCATGTTTGTGCATGGACTGGAGATGTTCTGCAAAGTGGTCACCCAGTCTATGTTTAGTTTCTTCACAAATATAGATAGCTAGGGAGAATTGATGCCAAGCTCAGCAGCAAGGGATTAGGAATGGGATCCATGAACATAGTGCATCAGTTGGATTTTTCGACAATTTTTTAAAGGGGATAGCAGCCTGAGGATGAAAGGGATAAATGAAGGCAATTAAGCGAGTGATGTGAAGCATATGAAGGTTTTACAGTCATGGAAAGCATCAGAAGAGAGGGTACAACAACAAAAAAGGCCATTGTTGGAATATTGAAGAGTGATACAAGAGTGAGTGATGAGAAATCAAGTCAGAGAAGATTTCAGGGGAAAAGTGGAACAAGTTAATGTATAAATGTAAAGAGATATGGAAGAAGATTAAATTTAAAATTTACATTAACAGAGCATGGTGCAGATGGAAATGCTGAGCGAATGAGTTAAAACAGGATTCTGGCAGCAGAAATTCAGTTAAGTTGAAGTTTGTTGAGGATGAGAGGCCAGCAAGGAGGCCATTGAGGTAACTGGATCTACAAGTGAAAAAGGTATGGTTAATTCAGCAAAGTAGCAAAAGCAGGGATGGAAGCTGGAAACATCACACAGGTAGGTACAACTACCACTGTAATGGATAGGATAAAGTGTGTCAGGCAGGTGGCAAGGTTTTACACAGTCAGAATCATCCTTAATGAAAGGTCGGGGAGGGGGAGGGAGCCAATGCCATGGGAGCAGAACCCCTGCCAAGGGAGGAAAATGATGGCTGCAGTCTTCCTGATAGTTATTTGGAGGAAGTTCTCAGGTAGAAAAAAACGTACTGTTAACCTGTCAGTTGGACAGCATGAGCATGGTCCGAGTGTGAACCAATGGAATGGAAAGATAGATGTAGATATTAACAGTGTACGTAAGGGAACTGAATCCGTGCCTCTGACAATGTCATCAAGGCACATCATGGAGTTGGGAGAGAGAAGACGACAAAGCCTTTATCCATAATGGGTGTGGTGAAACAGTGAGCAATGCTGCAGCAAGGCTATAAGAGGAGGGGGAGAAGAGCTTGGGTTAATGTAAAGTGTGGAATTGAACACCTCCCCTCCACTGGGGTGGGCTGGGAGGCAGGTCCAGTAATATAATCACTTTCTTAACTCCCTGATAAAGTCAGGAATGGCAATGGTTAAGGACAGATTCATTACCACCCACACTTCCACGCCCATTAAGAATCTCGAACAATTAAAAGCTTTATCTCACCACTACGGGGCATTCTGTCAAACGTCAGTAGTGGCTGGGGAATTTTAAAGTCTCAGGAGGCAGATACAGGCAGCCACCTCTTGGGATTGAGTCCAATGTCCTTCTGACTGTGCACTCAGTGCCTCAAAGGAGGCAGAAATTGAGGCCTGCAGATGCTGGAGATCAGAGTCGGTAGTGTGGTGCTGGAAAAACACATCAGGACAGGCAGCATCCGAGGAGCAGGAGAATGATGTTTTGGGCATAAGCCCTTCATTGGATGCTGCCTGTCCTGCTGTGCTTTTCCAGCACCACACTCTCGACTGTGCCTCATACAGGTCACTGTTGGTGCAAAGGAATGTTCTTGCTGGAGGAGCCAATACAGTCCAGCACGTAGACCACAGCAGCCCCCCAGCCTAGAACCTGCTTTCCTCACACTCTGTGGGGCCTAGCCAACTGGTGCAGAAAGCTTGCCTCACTTCCCTCCGGGTCCTCCCTTGTTCCTGGTGCTGCTGCTGTTCCGGAAGGCCTCGTGCAGTCCCAGCAGTGGCCAGCATAGCCAATGGCACAGCTGGCCCACTGATGGGCTAATAGCCTTTGTACATTGTCTGTACACCTTTTACAGGCCCAGGATACTTCTGGATATATAAAACGAATAACTAAAAAAGGAAGAAGCAGTAAGGAAAAAAATGACAAATAGAAACCTGAAGGCAGGTAGTCAACTGTATAATATCATTGAACCACGTTTTGAGTCTTGGAAATGATAACATTTAACCTCATTTGGAGACTCAGACATGGCCACAAGCACGGTGCAGGCAGCTTTCAGGTCAGTACTTGACGCCACTGAACTGGTAATTCAACTCAGACCATTAACTTTAAAGTCACAATGTGTTAAACTTCACAACACTACCTTTACATAATTCAATAATGATATTCTATCCTTATTTCTTTACCCAGCATAATCAGAAATGGTACATGAGTATGAGTTACACTAATACAACAATGATAATTTATTGTCTCATTGAGACACAGAATAATATACTTTCCATTCATAAATTCTACCTGGTTACAAAACAGCCATACACTACTGACTTCTATGCTGAAATATACTTTTCAGTAATTAACCCTACACTTGTAAGGGTTACCAATAAACGCTACATGGATAAGTATATCCAGCAGATTAATAAACTCTACACCAATACACATGTAATGCTCACCCGTAAGCTGTACACTGATACATGTACATGGCTCATTATAAGCTCAAAGCTGATAGACTTACCCGACTTAACCTAGATTTTGTATGATGGATGTAGCAAGGAGTGAATTCTGATTAAATCTGAATTCTGAGTGGCAGATAGTTTCATGGGAGACCAGCCTGAATTTTGTGTGATTCCATTGTATATACATCACCAGGAAACAGAATGAGTAAATAAATAACTGAAGACATCCTGGGTTGCTTTGCATCTGAGTCAGGCGAGGTGAGAAAGAGTCAGTGACCCTGCAACATTCTGTTAGTGAAGTGAATTCTGTTTCTAGCCTCAGAGTGAAGAAATTGAATGCTTTGCTCTTAACTGCATTCAGCTGAGATACTACGTTTTGTAATCTGCTCCAGATACTCATTTCTCTCATCAGATGCTGGTAATGTGTTGGAAGGATTACACCTTGTGGATCTCAGGCACATCTCTAAGCCATGGCTCAGACAGAGTTCCAAGGCAGGAGGAATGGAAATAATGATCCAGAGGAATAACTCACTGCAACCTAAGGTTCCAAATAATTAGGGCAACAGGTTAATAAAGGAGTCGCAGATGAAGGGAAGTCAGACATAAGGGTAAAGGAATTATAGAATAAATAATGTTATTTATTCGAGACACACAGACAGCAAGCTCATATGCACTTTTTTTTCACTCATCCTTCTTCCTGTCAGCAGTGTGCAGTAATAATAAACTGAAGAGACAAAGGGTAATCTGCACCGAGAGAGAAAAGGGTGAAGATATGGTGAGACAGCAAGTAGGTGATGTGGATGTAGGGATGGATTCATTGGGGTTATGGCAATTTTCCATTCCTAAACCGTCTGTTTGAATTAGTTTAGATTTAGTCAGTTTATCTTATCCCGAATAGTGAAACAGGTGAATGGCATTTGGCTTACTCTCTGTGGGCTTGGAGAAATTATCTTTCCTACCTGGCCAGGGGGTAGTGCTGGATTGATTCTAGTCCAGTTTATATTCAGTCAGAGACACCATAATAATGATTGTAGCTGTCCTCTGGATGGTGTGGAATACAGCAAAAACAGAAGGTGGGTGCCTTTCCTTAATGGCCCAGTGCATAAAGGCTGGAACAAATCTTATGCTGAGACATTTTAGAACAGGAATAGAGTTTTGGTCATTAGTGTATGTTAATTTTAGCCAAAACAGCAGCTGGACACTGCAATTAGTTTCAATGTCCCTGAATTCAGTAAGGGAAATGCAGTAAGTTATTTTCTTCCTGTTTTAATATCTATGCACCTCATGGATAGCATGTGTGGGAGAATATTGGAACCAGGTTTGCTAGTGAAAACCATGGATGGTACATTAGCTTCCAATTTCCCTGCTTTGTGTTCACACATGATGAATAGTCTCCAAGGGTGGCAGATGGAGAGAAACATGCATTTAGTTGGAATTATTTACACTATAAAAGTTCACATAAACCTACTCTGCAAAGGAAGAATGGAAGCACCACCTCTAAGTCCACCATGTGATGAGTTGATTCTGATTGCATTAGCTCCATGTATGAGTGGGCCTGCCAAAGGAACATCAATAGTGCCTAGACCTGTTATTGCCAAAGAATTTCCCATGGTGACCTGGTGCTTTGGGAGTTCAGGTACCACCTGGTGAACCAATGTGTTTCTCAACCCTGAACTCCTGATGGAGTCAGTGGACCGTTATTTAGAGTTCATTGATTGGGGATTGATTGCTTGAGTGATTGTCTTTGGTTCATGATTGGTTAGGACCCTGCAGAAATTGTCAGTCAATCATTTTTAAACCAGTTGTTGAGATTTCTGCTGAGGTGTACTTGGCAGAATTCTTAAGCAAATGTCTCAGGGTTACCCCTTTATATGTCAGGGAGGAGAAATTGAGGACTGCAGATGCTGGAGATCAGAGTCGAGAGTGTGGTGCTGGAAAAACATAGCAGTTCAGGCAGCATCCGAGGAGCAAGAGAATCCATGTTTCAGGCCTTAGCCCTTTATGTGTCAGGAGAGGGCTATTGGAAGAGATGTCCATCCATCATCCTTCTGGAAAATGGCTGCCTTGTGGGATAGAATTTTGGTGGAGTTGAATACCGTCCAAACTTCCAACTGTTGACAGATGACCTATCTAAAGCAGGACCTTGGTCAAATGTTTTTCTTAGAAAGGGCGGGGCGAATTTGAAAAAGAATCTGTGCATTACTACTCTCTGTCATTAGATGTCACTAACACAACTGGTAGAGCCAGTAACATAGCATGCTGAGGACATCTAGGGGTGAAGCATCAACACTGCAACTGCCTGATTTCAGCATTGACTCAATTGGTTTCTTGGGGCAGGGCAATTGATTCTTCAACTCCCAGATGTGTGTCTGGGAACACTCCAAACACCATCAGCGGCTTGAAAGAAAAGCCCAGTGTGATTTTTTAAGCACTGAGTAGTTTTTGTTGTTGTTGTCAAAAAAGCTGTAAAATTAAAAGGAGTTTGTAAAAAAAATTGATTGGCAAGAGCGGCTATTTGCTAATGGTTGGATCTCAGTAGCTTGGCATCTGCGATTACCGCCATAGTTTTAATAAAGCTCTGGGATATTTAAAACACCAGTTAAACACTCACTGTTTCCTGTTCTCCTCTTTTTATGTAGACAGTAGTGCTGCCTGTAAATTTGTAATTGAATTAAGCCTGGAGAGAAACAGCCCACACAAATGCCAAAGTCAAGCAATAAAAAGACATGTTACTATGCCTCTGAGATCAGTTTAAGCTGAGCAGACGAGCTGACGGAGTGTAGACTAGTGATTCTACATTGCAGCAGACAGAACAGCATGAACAGCATGTGGTGAGGACACATGGCTTCATAATCTCTTACTGCAGGGTCAAAATGCATTAAATTTTTCTTTAAAAATATCATTTCAACTAACCTTTGCACTGAATACAAATTCATTTTAGTACAGGAGTGTGGAATTCATTGGTGTCTGTAGCTTCAGATTTTTCATACAGTGTTTCCCCTGATCAGATCCATTTTCCTTTTGGGACATTGAGGTTAGAATTTAAACAAAATATATACATACATATGTGCGCATACATTTAGTTCAAATGCACCACAACCTTGGATTCATTTATCTAAGGACAGTCTGAGATTGTTGGAGAGAAGCTGGAAGCAACTCTGTAATCTCCATAGTCACAACAAGAAGTCACTGCTCCAAGAATGAAGCTCAAATCAGAGTTGACCAGGGTTTCTGCTGCTTCATAAATAAAATGAAAATAATAAGGTGTGCCAATGCTCATAGCAGGTATTGAGTTCACTTCTAAAAAGATGCAAATGGTCTAGAAATGCAGGGAATACTTTAAGGGTATGCTTTAAAGATGTTCATGGTATGTTCTCGAGAATCCACTTTGCAATTATTTAAGGGAAGTTTAGATAAACCATGAGTGGGAAAGTCATGATGAGGATGTGCCGCTGCTGGACCAGGGTGGACAAAGTTAAAAATCACACAACACCAGCTTATAGTCCAACAGATGTATTTGGAAATGCTAGCTTTTGGAATGCTACTCCTTCGTTTGGTAGCTAGTGGGGCAGGGTCATAAGACACAGTGGGAAAGAAATACAAGATGATACTGATAGGGCCAAATGATGAGGGTTGGGAAGAGGCTTGTGAGGACCATAAATGCAGCATGGATCAGTTGAACTGAAGGCCTCTTTCCATAGTGTAGACTCTTTTGCAACAAAACAGTTGGCCTGAAAAAGTTAACTTTAAAAACTTTCTATAGCTCTGTCCACCAGGGTATAATGGACTGTCTCTGGGAAAAAGCTGGTTAATTCTTGTTGTTTGCTGTGATCATTCTACTGTTAGCCTTACCTCTACTTTTAACCACGCAACTTAAGTTAGCCTGGTATCTCTGAGGATAGCCATGTCACTTACTAAGTGTAAGTTAACTATATTACTAAGTGTAATATAGTTAACTGGTTCTAAATTAATGTGATCTGTAATCTTGGTTAGTACATAATTATTTACTTCATGTTACTCAAGTATGTGCATTTTCCACTGAAAAATTATTAGCGGCTAATCCTTCACCACCTAAATTTAGTAAATCCCGTTGACTAATATTACAAGAAGGATTGATAGTCTATATCTCTAAAATAAATTTGAGCAAAATCAAGAGGAACTGCGGGCATATTTTACTGTAGATTACATAATTCTATTGAGTATACGATGAAGAATAAAGCTCATTTTAGGTGATTATTTGGGTGGGAAGTTGGTTTGAGGACACACTATGGCAACAACAGAAGATGGTTAGGTTAATTGCTTCATCACATACACAATAGAGGCTCCCACAAACGTTTACAGGCTTGTTCTTTTTCAGACATTATGTGGTGGATGCCAATCTAGATTGTTTTGGTTTTAAATGTGTGGTGCTTAATGGAGCAATTCTGGGATGTGTTTGGGCTCAATGTTGGTATCACAGATCTGACTGTGTCCTACAAGGTGTCCTACAACTTGTTATGAAGGTGCACATGGCCATATACTGTACATTCAATCTGAAGGGCAGATCTCAGATAATGCAGCACCTCCTTAGATCAGAACTGGAGCGCCTGCCTAGATTTTGTGCTCAAGTCTCATGCAGGGCTTAAACCAAATCCCAATTAAAAAAAGACAACTTTTGAAGTTTAATCTCCTTATTTGTCACTTTTTATTTGCCACTTGCAAAAAGAAACTCTTGACTTCTCTTAGTAGCAGTCTGTGGAGGTACTGGGAGTGAGATGGAGTTAAGCCTGCAGATGGATCCCCCTCTGTGAATGTGTTTATAACAAAACAGCTTTGTTGAAAATGAGATCGGTGTCACTGAGCTCTATTATAGAGCAGTTGTCTCCTGAATGAAATTACTGCCTTGATACAGCCATTTAGGTTTATAGAATTTCATGTGAATTACACACCAGTGCTATCTGTTGAGACCTGCTGTGATCAGATGCTGACTTTTGGCTGTGAAACTGAAGAATCTCCCTGTGCTTTAATCAGAAATCTCCTCAGTGAATGAAACGAGAAAAGGCTGCTAACACTCAGCAGGTCTGGCGATCCCTCCTGCACATTTCTGATCAAAGGTCATTGACCTGAGACTCTAACACCGTTTCTCTCTCCACAGTCACTACCTGCCCTCCCAGCATTTTCTGATTTTGTTTCAGATTTCCAGCATCTAGAGTGTTTTACTTTTCTCTGTCAAGCTACTACTTTGTACTTGGTGTATTGCTTTTCTCTGGCAGATTTTTTAAAAAAAATTGATCACCGAGGTGTGAGAAGAATCATAAAATCCAATGCCGGAGACATGGCTGTGCTAACTCTTTGGAAGAACTAGCCAATTAGTCCCACTCACCTGAGCTTTTGCCCACAGTCCTATATTTTGCTTTCTTTCAAGTACTTATCCAATTTCCTTTCAAAAGTTACTATTCAATTTGTTTCTAGGACTTATCCAAGCAATGCACTCAGATTCAAAGAGATCACGAAGTAAAAGAATTCTCCTCATCCACTCTTGGTTTTGCTAGCGACTTTTACCTATCTATCTAGGTCATAAATACTAACTTCATATGTTAATTACACTGTACAAGAGTGTCAAAACTTAGCAGTTCAGTTTCTATTTGAATATCAAATATATAATTACTTTACACTTTGAGAGGTACAGGACATTCTGATATAACGGCACTGTTACATTCCTCTGCAATCTCGCACTATAGAGAATCGCATTATGGAAAACTGCTATAGAAAACCGCTGTACCCAGGCAGTAGACAGATATCCAAACAGCGTCCACAATTTGTTGGTTGCTTTATAGCCAATTTGTGTTAACGAAACATACTTTATACCAGAACAACCTGTAGGTCTTTTGCTTGTCCCATGCTGAGAAAAAGCAACTTGTGTTCTAAGTATTAAAACAAAATGCAGCCAATAGTTGAATTCGGAAAGAAGGAGAATTCTGATCTGACAGGGAACTCCAGTGTGAAACAGTAATTTTCTGAATGCTGTCAGACCTGCTGAGAATTTCCATCATTTACTGTTTGTATTTGAGGCCAGAAGTATACAATCAACAAACCCGTCACAGTCACACATTGCTGTGTTGACCAAGTTCTTGTTTCACAGGGTCTCGGGTCACTGACCACCCATTACAAACTTGATTCTTCACAGCCGTCCACCTTCTCCTTGGGACTGTTCATCTCTTCCTCACTGCTGGAGTTTTCATCAAAGCCTTCTGTGCTTTTTGTAAGGTCTTGCTTGGCTTTCATTGCCAACAATTTCTTCTCCTTCAATGTCTGATCTTTCTTCTTGCATTTCAGATTCTTCTTTTCAGCCCCTCTTTGATTATTGTCCAGTTTCTTCTGGAATTCCTCCTCGAAACATTGTTGTGTTGCATAAATTCCTCCCTCATATATTCCTTATGCAGGGGTCTGAGGACATGAATTCTCCAATGCCTGCACCAGCACTTGGTCCCACCACATTGCAAACTAATTCTCCAAAGGAAATGCCACCATAGTGAAAACAGACCATTCAGCTGCTCTCTCATTAGAGAGAGACAATTGGTGGTCATTTAATCTGAGGGTCAGCTCAGGTGAAAGGTGAGGTCAAGAAGATGGGACATTCAGCGTAACCTCAGGAGGTGTATAAATTGAACATCTGCTGTTGGTGTCATTCTGCATTGCAAACCAGCCATCCAGCCAACTGAGCTAAAAGCTTAACCTAGCAGAGAAGGATCCATGCCTAATGTACGAACAATTCCTCAACATTATCAGTGTCTTTATTTCTTGTTGTTAGGGCAAGTGAGTAGATAACACCTTCCACGATTACATTATTTTGTGAATGGTCAATTAGGAGGATTTATGTGAGAGCAGAAAGATATATAAAGGAAATTTTTGGAAAGAGATAAAGAAATATATTGCTGTCACCTCTCGTTCTAACACCATTCCCATTAAAGCCACAATATAATTTCTGGAAAATGAAATGTTTAGTGTTTGTGTTCTGTGATAGAAAGAGATTGATTAACACTAAAATGAATTGACAGAAAGAATTTTGTAATTTTGCTGTGACTTGAGGTGTAACTGAGTCATAGCCAGAAGGTCCCAGGTTCCAGTTTGGTTTGTGGTAATTTTACACTCCTATTTAACACAGCAGTTGGGACACACCAAGCGATTTCACCTTTCTGCATACACTTGTTCACCTCTGTGTACACAGATGTGAAAAACGTTATGGTGCCCAAATACTTAACTCATTCGCTAATGCTCCAGTGTAGACAAAGGAGCAGTTACCCGAGGGAAGATATTTAATTGGGGAAAAGGAAATTATGAAGCTATCAGACAGGAGTTGGGAAGTACAGACTGGGAGTATTTATTCCACAGAAATGGCACAGCAGACATGTGGAGACTATTTAAGGAGCAGTTGTTGTGAGTGGTACATGAATTTGTTCCTCTGAGACAGGTGAGAAGGGGTAAGGTTAAGGAACCATGGATGATGAGAACAGAGGAGCTTCTTGTCAAAAGGAACAAGGCAGCTTATGTGAGGTAGAGGAAGCAAGGATCTAGAACAGCTTTAGAGGATTACAGGCTTGCTAGAAAGGACCTCAGAAATGGATTGAGGAGAGCCAGGAAGGGGCATGAAAAAGGCTTGGCAAGAAGGATTAGGGAGAACCCAAAAGCATTTTACTCATACGTGAGGAATAAGAGAATGATCAGGGAGAAGGTAGGGCCGATCAGGGATAGCGGAGGGAACTTGTGTGTGGAGTCTGAGCAGATAGGGGAAGCCCTAAATGAATTTTTTGCATCGGTTTTCACCAAGGAAAGGGACCTTGTTGTGAATGAAAGCTTTGAGGAGCTGGGATACAGTCTTGACCAGAGCAAGATTGATGAAGTTGATGTGCTTGAAATTTTGAAAAACATTAAGATTGATAAGTCCCCAGGGTCAGACCAGATGTATCCCTCGACTGCTCCAGGAAGTGGGAAAGGAGGTTGCTAAGCCTCTGATGAGGATATTTGCCTCCTCACTCTCCACAGTAGTCATACCGGAGGATTGGAAGGAGGCAAATGTTGTTCCTCTTTTCAAGAAGAGTAATAGGGAAATCTCTGGAATTACAGACCAGTCAGTCTTACATCTGTAGTTAGCAAGGTTTTGGAAAGAATTCTGAGGGATGGGATTTATGATTATTTGGCAAAGCATAGTGTGATTAAAGGCAGTCAGCATAGCTTTGTGAGGGGCAGGGCATGCCTCACAAATCTTATTGAGTTCTTTGAGGAGGTGACAAGACAGGTCGATGAATGTCAAGCAGTGGATGTGCTGTATCTGGACTTCAGCAAGGCATTTGATAAGGTTCCCCATGGTAGGCTCATTCATAAAGTCAGGAAGTATGGGATGGGAGATTTGGCTGACAGAAAGCAGAGAGTAGTTGTAGATGGAAAGTATTCTGCCTGGAGGTCAGTGTTGAGTAGGGACCGCAGGGCTCTGTTCTTGGGCCTCTGTTCTTTGTAGCTTTTATAAATGACTTGGGTGAGGAGGTTGTGGGGTGGGTTAGTAAATTTGCAGATGACACAAAGGTTGGAGGTGTCGTCGATATTATTGAGGGCTACTGCAGGCTGCAGTACGACATAGACAGGATGCAGAGCTGGGCTGAGAAATGGCAGATGGAGTTCAACCTGGATAAATGCGAAGTGATGCATTTTGGAAGCTCGAACTCAAATGCTGAACATAAGATTAAAGACATGATTCCTGGCAGTGTGGAGGAACAGAGGGATCTGGGTGTGCAAGTACATAGATCCCTCAAAGTTGCCACCCAAGTGGATAGCACTGTTAAGAAAACATATGGTGTTTTGGCTTTCATTAACAGGAGGATAGAGTTTAAGAACCGCGAGGGTTTTCTACAGCTCTACAAGTCCCTGGTGAGACCACACTTGGAATATTGTGTCCAGTTCTGGTTGCCCTGCTATAGGAAAGATACAGAGGCTTTGGAGAGGGTGCAAAGAAGGTTTACTAGGATGCTGCCTGGACTGGACGGCTTGCCTTATGAAGAAAGGTTGAATAAGCTTGGACATTTCTCTCTGGAGAGAAGGAGGAAGAGAGGAGACCTGATCGAGGTATACAAGATAATGAGTGGAATAGATAGAGTCAATAGCCAGTTTCCCAGGGCAGAATTGACTGGTACGAGGAGTCATACTTTGCAGATAGTAAGAGGAAGGTATAAAGGAGACATCAGAGGCAGGTTCTTTACACAGCGTTGTGAATGCATGGAATGTATTGCCAGCGGTGGTGGTGGAAGCAGAATCTTTAGGGACATTTAAGCAACTGCTGGACATGCACATGGATAGCAGTGAGTTGAGGGGTGCGTAGGTTAAGTTACTATATTTTACATTAGGATTAAACCTCGGCACAACATCGTGGGCCAAAGGGCCTGCTCTGTGCTGTACTTTTCTATGTTCTATACTATGTGCGGGCTGATCTTGTAGCGTGAACTTCACTTATAGCAGAAGCAAACTCCACATCCCGAAATGAACTTGAAAAATGGGACTTATTAGCAAGTTGGATGGAATACTATCTATATACGATTAATAAAGGATGATTTACAATAGTAAATATAAAGCGTTGCAATTGATTCAAAGACAAAATGCATCCCGTCAGCTTTTATAAAGGTTCTTGAAATTCTATTTGCAATGTTTAATTAGGTAACATATTGTCTGCCAAAATCATAAAACCCCTAGTGTGGAAACAAGCCCTTTAGCCCATCAAGTCCACACCACCCCTCTGAAGAGCATCCCATCCCTATATTTCCCAAGGCTAATCCACCTGGCCTGCACATCCCTGGACCCTATGGGCAATGGTACCATGGCCAATCTATCTAATCTACACATTTTTGAATGGTGGGAAGAAACTCATACAGACAGAAGGAGAATGTACAAACACTGCACAGACAGTTGCCTGAGGCTGGAATGGTACCTGGGTCCCTTGCACTGTGAGGCAGGAGTGCTAATCACTGAGCCACCAAAAGGGAATGGCTACCACAATGTAATGTAGATGCCATCTATTAAACTTATAGTCAAGTGATGACTGGTAAACTGGAGGCGGGAGCAAATTAGATTGAAAAGAGAAAGTATGTTGTTTGCAACCTCAGTGCACCCTGTCCATAAGAGAGCATAACAGCACAAGTTTGCTGTTACTGATACTGTAGGCCGGCGATACATATTAATAGATCTAGAATGTTGGACTAGATCGTATGGTTTTGGTGAAATTGAGGTGACTCTGCCTCTAACTACATGCTGTGACAAAACAATTGCAGCAAAGCCTCCTCATTGACTGAGTGGAAACAAAATGCAAAACAGAACGAGAACAACATTGGCCCATCTGCTTAAAGGTAAGATGAAATTGGGAGGCATGTGAATAGCCCCTGTTCTGGGATTGTTGCTCCCATTCCCATTTCTGACATTTTTGAACAGCAATGGATAAGGGTACTAGCAAGCCCACATGCAGCACTGTGCTATTGCTAGTTCCATTATGGGGTGGGCATTTCAAACGCCACTGATGCTTATATATTTATTTGTATAAGAGGTGTGAAATGAACTGAAAGTTTTCTTGAGATTTTCATTGCTTGTGTTTGGCACATTTATGAGAAGGCAGAGTCTCAATGCTTTTAAAAGGGAACATTGAATTGTTGTTTTTATTCTCACAAATATTTCAATGCTTGAAAATGTCATTATATGGCTTATTAGTTGTGATCCTAGAGCAGTGGGCATGGAGGGGGCATAGATATTTGAGCAGTCATTGATTTAGGAGAGTATATGAGTGAGCATGGGTGGGAGTGAAGATATGAAGGGGTTATGGAGGAATCATGGGTTTATGATTGGGTATGTCAGAGCTGTGGGAGATGCGTGAGGGGATAATGGAGTGAGTGCTAAAAGCCCAATGGTCATTAAGATAGCTGGATCAATATCAAATGGAAACTGATCTTCTCATCTACTAGCCATGCCATCTGCCCACCTATGTTGCCACCTTGGTTCTTTCTCAGAGATGGTGGGCACCGGAACAGCCCAAATTACTGATGAAGGGCTTATGCCCGAAACATTGACTCTGCTGCTCCTCGGATGCTGCCTGATCTGCTGTGTTTTTCCAGCACCACCCTTTTTGACAGCCCACATCAACTTGATTGACATGAAAATGGGATGGATGAGATCTTCCAGGGTGGAAGTGGGATTGCAGAGTTAGGAAAACTCAACTCCTGATCCCAGCTTCCTCATAAAATATTTGACCCAATTCTTCAGAAGTAGACACAAATATGCCGTTGTAAATCTTATTGTAGGTCTCTGAACAATTCTGTCTCCAGCATCCTCAAAGCCCAATTTATGAATGGGGTGAGGAATGAGCATGACACTGAAATCAATGCAGGGTAAATACAATGACTGCAGATGCTGGAAACCAGATTCCGGACTAGAGTGGTACTGGAAAAGCACAGCAGTTCAGGCAGCATCCGAGGAGCAGGAAAATCGACGTTTCGGGCAAAAGCCCTTCATCAGGAATACTGGCAGAGTGCCTGAAGGGTGGAGAGATAAATGAGAGCTTTTTTTCATTCTCTCACTGAAGAGGATCATTCTTACCCAAGTCTGGTGATGAATGCTGACAATTCAGGATTTGAACTTGGAACTTTTAGGGCTGCATTGGTATGGAATACGCTGAAGAATACCTTCACCATAAATGCTTTACTAAAGGAAAATTGCAGCTATGCTTATATCCTGTCAATATTTTATAATAAGTTCTATAACCACATTTATAATGGTACCAGATAGATGGAACTTCAGGTAGTGGCGATAAGAAAATCGCTTTTCCCCTGGGGTTGAAGTGTTCCGAGGTGGAAAACGAGGCGTTCTTCCTCCAGGCGTCGGGTGGTGAGGGAGTGGCAGTGAAGGAGGCCCAGGACCTCCATGTCCTCAGCAGAGTGGGAGGGGGAGTTGAAATTTTGGGCCACAGGGCGGTGGGGTTGATTGGTGTGGGTGTCCCAGAAATGTTCCCTAAAGTGCTCTGCTAGGAGTAGTCCAGTCTCCCCAATGTAGAGGAGACCGCATCGGGAGCAACGGATACAATAAATGATATTGGTGGATGTGCAGGTAAAACTTTGATGGATGTGGAAGGCTCCTTTAGGGCCTTGGACGGAGGTGAGGGAAGAGGTGTGGGCGCAGGTTTTGCAATTCCTGCGGTGGCAGGACAGGAGGGTGGGTTGTTGGGGGGCGTGGACCTGACCAAGTAGTCACAGAGGGAATGGTCTTTGCGGAAGATGGAAAGGGGTGGGATGGAAATATATCCCTGGTGGTGGGGGTCTGTTTGGAAGTGGCAGAAATGTCGGCGGATGATTTGGTTTATGCAAAAGTTGGTAGGATGGAAGGTGAGCCCCAGGGGGGTTATGTCCTTGTAACGGTTGGAGGGGTGGGATCTGAGGGCGGAGGTGCAGGATGTGGACAAGATGCGTTGGAGGGCATCTTTAACCACAGGGAAGGGAAATTGCGGTCTCTAAAGAAGGAGGCCATCTGGTGTGTTCTGTGGTGGAACTGGTCCTCCTGGGAGCAGATAAGGCAGAGGCGGAGGAATTGAGAATACGGGATGACATTTTTGCAGGAGGTAGGGTGGGAAGAGATGTAATCCAGGTAGCTGTGGGAGTCGGTGGGTTTGTAAAAAATGTCGGTGTCAAGTCGGTCATCATTAATGGAGATAGAGAGGTCCAGGAAGGGGAGGGAGGTGTCAGACATGGTCCAGGTAAATTTAAGGTCAAGGTGGAATGTGTTGGTGAAGTTGATGAATTGCTCAATCTCCTCACAGGAGCATGAGGTGGTGCCAATGCAGTCATCAATATAGCTGGGATCTGGTGTGGGTGTGGAGCTGGGAGTGAGGGCGGAGCCAGTAACTGGAGTGGGTGTGGTGTTGGGGGAATGGGGGTGGAGTCATGAGCAGGGGTGGTGTTCCCCTCAGGGTTTTGGGGGGCGGGGATGGTGACAGTGGGATCTGTGGGGTGCGTGTCAGCAGAATGCAGGTGAGTGGCGTTGGTGGGGGGGGAAGTGGTGGCAAACACGACAGTAGGGGGGGCAGAAGTCACTGAGAGTGTGACATCAGCGATGATGTGAGGGGTGGAAGTGATGTCACGTGTGATGCATGAGGAATTGTGAGGGACGGAAGTGGCTGTGGAAGCGGTCGTGATGGGGGCAGAAGTGACGTTATCAATCAGCATGGGGATGGTAGCTGCACCAGCCGCATGGCTAATGGCGTCCAAGCAGTTCCAGAGGCCGGGGGAATCTTCTGAAATGTTTGAGGAGTGCTGGTTATGGAGGTGGATAGATAAAAGTTTGTTGTACTTACAGTTTTTGATGTTTGAGACGGAATTGAAATACCATTTGTTGAGAGTATGAATTTTCCTGAGTATAATGAAACTGGTGAGTTCTTCACATACTAGTAAATGAGATAAAATCCAGAGTAATGGGTTTCTGCCTAATTCTCCAACAGTTCTGCCATTCTACACCCACTTACAAAAGTGTAGCTCAACAGAAACCTATCTCCAATGTCTCAACTTACATGGAAAGGGCAGCCCATTGTGCAAAACCCTGGATGACTGCTGTATGTCAAACGCCAGCAATATCAATCAGCATTTCCAGAGCCGGAAAGAAGGGAAGGCACAATGGGAATCGACCATTATCTTCAGTCTTTCAGCCATAGTATACTGAGGAACTGGAGCTAAGTGTCTGACATATCATGAACCTTATGAGTATTAACTGTAATTCTAAGTGGTATAATATAAAGTTTACAGAGAGGTTCATTCTTTTTTGGTCTTTCTGTAATATCAGCTTTGAATTAAGTAAAGTACTTTGACAAATTATATTAATTAGGTATTTTTTGAAGAAAACATGGGGGGAGGGGGGTGGGAAGGACACCTGAAAAGAACATGCCATGCAATATCGTTCATTACCTTGATAGGACTGTGCAATGTGAAGTTCTGTTGGGGATGCAATATTAATCCTGTAAAATATAAGACTCCTGATTGCTTTCGAAATAAACAATTGCTAACATTGCCCAAAATAATTTGCACTGTCACTCAGATTGTTACATAGCTTGTTGTCTCCAGTTATTTTTCGGCGAGTGTTGTGTTGGTCATGATGTATGATGTCATAAAGCTAGTCCTTTTTTTTTCTAGAAGCGATTCCTTGGCTCATAGATACTCTGATTTTTTTCAGTGGTGTAATAAGCCAGACTGGACTTCAATCAGGAGGTTTGGTACAGAGTTGAAAAGGATTTTGAGAGGTCTTTTGTTTATATGGAAACGGATGAGACTTCAGGCCAAAGTGGTCATGTCTTAGAAGCGACCTGCAGAATGAAAAGGGAGTGGTCAGCTCTCAAGCTGAGCAGTTTAGTTCAATCCAGAACTGATAGGGAGTTCAACAGTGAGCTGTGTGAAACACTCTTCTGCCCTTCTAACTTCAATTTGTAAGTATCGGACCCTGTTTTGTACTGTCTTTTAAAGAGGGTTTGCTTATTGGGACTGTTGCGTATATTTGGAACAGCATACTTAAGTCTCGTTTGGATAGACTAAGTTCTGTAGGGGTTCTTTATTCTGTTCTTTGTGTTTCATTGTGTAATTTTGTGAATAAATTTTTTGTCTGTTTTTAAACCTGGTAGTCAACCTTGCTAACTTAATCCCAGTAATTCTCACTGTCCATTTATGGAAACAAATTGCAAAATTATGGTCTGAGCTGCCTGCTTAAGAATGTTTTAAGTGGTCTGGCCTTGTCCATAACAATGAGAAGCACTGAATGATGGTAAGTTGCTCTTGGTCTGATGGTACAGTACATGCAGAAGCTGACCACATCAGTTGTGGTCAGGCTACCTGCGGATCAATTGTAGTTTCCTGCCGGTAATTTTTACATTCATCAATGTCAGGGGATAGTTGATTAGATGAGACAGCTACAGGAGGTACAGGGATACAAACTCCGTCTCTTCACTGACAGTCACTGTGCTTGTCCTGACTTTGCATGGGAGACATCATGTTTCAGGCTTGTAATCTAGCTCTCGATCTGGTTTGAACAGCTTGTTTCATTTAGCCATTTTGATGCTTTTAATGGCTGTGCCTCAGGAAAGCTGAATTCCCCTTTCAATAGCAATGTCTACATGGGAGTTAATATGGCACCCATTGAATTTTCTTTCTTTCATCAAGGTGAATGGTGCCAACTGGGAAGCCCTTTATTAGACACAGTGCAAGTGTAAAATTCTCTGGAGGTCACATGCAGGTTTGAGAAGTGGAAAGCAAAGCTCCTTCTACTCTGCCCAAACAACATACCTCAGCTCAAATAGACCCTCTTGTGGCATTCTCCATTTCTTACAATTGCCAGCAAGTGACCTGAATACAATCAATCATTTTCTTCCCAAATTAGTCGCATTTTGAGTTGGAACTTCATTGCATTAAACCCAGCCAAGAAATAACTGAAGTGAAAAGTCAATGGTGACTTAAACCTTCTTGGTTTTGGGATTGCATCCTGCAGAACAATTTGACTGGTGTTTGCAGGGGCAGTATGAGTGCACCTCAGAAACATGGTAAGGAAATGAGAATGGACGCGACTTCAGACAGAATTCTTCTAACTGCCTGCCTTCAGTAACTGTAATCCTTTCCTCCCTTTCTCCACCCCAGACAGCCATGTCTTTTTCAGCACTGTATGTTGGATGTAGATCTCCATTTGTATTTTTAAAAGCCCTTTTGAGGCTTTTGGGGCTCCTTCATTGGTCTAAGAAGCCAGGAGAGAGGCTTTATTATTTGGAGGCTCCTATGTGCAATTCCCAATGCACACTTTCCTGCACTGAGTCAGGAAATAGGAACATGTGACACAGTGTGTTCATGCCCCTGTCTCTGCCCCTTTGCCTTGAATTGCCTTGTACTGGGAGGATGGAGTGTCTGCTCCTCTTAAAGCTCTCGCACAATAGGCATCAAAACCAGCTGAATCCATGAGGAATTTCACCCTCAATTCCTGGATGAAATTCACCCTGGTTTGGTTTCTATTTGTGAATGAAAAGAAAGAACTCTCACTAATAATATGCTTGCATCTCTGTGGTCTGATGTACAACAATACGTATGTGACCCTTAGTCATTTTAATGCAATGCTAAATGTTGACCTTGTCCCAGCTCAGGTTTGTAGTGACAGAATCCTTAGAAGGAATCAAGGAGACATGTAACAGCACAGTGTGATTGGAAAAAATGTGGATAGAGAAAGAAGGCAGAAAAGAGGAGGGAGGAGAGAAAGAGGGACAGTGAACAATTGGATATGGGAAGGAAAGAGAACCAAGGAAAAATGATAGAAACTCTGTAATGTGTACTTTTGGCCTGGGAGCAGTGAATCTGCTTCCTATACTGCATCTCTGCTATGGATATTTAAATGTCGAGATTCATGCCTTAGTAGGCATTCACAAGAACCTGCCACTTGCAATATGTGCTGCTTTACTGTTGCAGTTATATAAAGGGCAGTCACAATTAGAGCACATCAAAATTTCATATCTAAAATATCTCACTAAAATAGTTGTGCTGTTGGGGTGACAAAGCAGAAATGTTAAGCAACTAGATATGAACTCTAGCTGCTCCATATATCTTAATATTTAACAAAATACCCTACAACCCATGTGGCAGGACACAGATTTATCTTGAGTCACCTGGGAAGCGAAACAAGTCTGCATCTCCCCCAGATCTTTCAGCGGGATAATGGGCCAGTCCAACTATACCATCCTGACGCACATTGTCAGTGGTGCCTATTGTTATACAGATGCATTTGGAACTAAAACTGAGTGTGCAAAGTTGTACAAACGAGTTCTCCCACACTTTTATGTTAATGATGTAAATAGTTAATGGAGGTTATTGTTCACCAGGATGAAGACAGATTTGCTTCTCTCTCATTACACTATCCATTGTCCTTTGAGTGATGAAGTGCTTCATAATTTCATTCCTAAACAGTCTAATCTCTAATTTTAACATGCTGTCCCCTGATTTTAAGTAGCATAGTGGTAAGGTCACTGCTTTAGCAATTCAGAAGCTAATGTTCGCGGGAATACGTGTTCGAATCCCACTGTGACAGACTGTGAAATTTGAACTAAATAATAATCTGTAAGAAACAGCAACCCTAATGGTAATCCTATATCCATTGTTGATCATTGTACAAACCCATTTGCTTCACTCATGCCCGTTAAGGAAGAGAATCTGCTGTCCTTACCTGTGACCCACAGCAACGTGGTCGACTCTTAACTGTCCTCTGGGCAATTAGGGATTGGTAATAAGTCCTGGCCTGGCCACATCTCATGAATAAATAATGAATCAAAAAGCATTATATTACTGTGGAAACCATTAGGAGTACACCAGCTCCTGGAAGCTCCTTCTTTACTCTGACTATGTCCTCGTAAGATCATCAGAAGTGATGGTGTTCATAGGGCTCAAATCATTATTTGTGTTAATCAAGTATTAAATCACTTAAAAGCCCTTTTCTGACCCATATACAAAATAGAATCCCTACAGTGCAGGAAAAAGGCCATTCAGCCCATCAAGTCTGCATCAATCTTCTGAAGAGTATCTCACTCCATCCCCATGACCCCACATGGGGTTTTTAAACATGGCTAACCCATGTAATCCCTGCAATTACAGGGCAAATGTTAACTTGGCAATCCACCAAATGTACATATCTTTGGACTGTGGAAAGAAATCTACACAGAGAGAACTTGCAAACTCCCACACACTGTTGCCTAAGGCTGGAATTGAACCTAGGGGACTGCAAGGCAGCAGTGCTAACCACCGTGCCACCCTTGCAATACAGTGATTTGCACAAACGTTTTTCCAGTAAATTTCCTGGCAGACCATGAAGAGTTTGGATATGTATGGCCACTCTTTTTGACATGGGCGTGATATACCCTGACACCAGCACCCGATGACAACAGCTTGGCGTTATTATACGACTTTTGTCTGGCTTTGTCAATGAATGACTCTGTTTCTCCCTCTGTTTCGTCCCGTCTCATGTCTCTTGCAGGGTTTATTTCATCCAACTCGATGTCACAATTAAAACTTCCTTCCTTAGTGGTGTTGCCTTCCCACTCTAATACTCTTCGAATATCTCCAAAATCATATACATAACCTGATAATAACTCAGCAGTGGGCCCAGTATCTCCACCTCCTTCCTCCTTTCCCTTTCCATTTTAAAATTAAAAAAAAAACACAAGCACATTTGAAATCTTCAATCGCCAAGCCTTCTCGGTCTTTTTAATAAAATTCTCATCTTGAAATGATAATCACAAAAGATTTCCTAAAAAATTGTTATCGGGGCTCGAGCCGATGTAATATGCTTGCGTGACATTTGAGGTTTGAGTGGTTGCTTGCTGCCCTCTCTCAGGGGCCGATCTGTTTGTCGCCGTTGGCAATCGTTCAGGCCGCCTGGTGAAATAAATTGATTTTTTATAGCTGCTATGCCGCAGGTTTAATGAATCTGTTAGTAGCTGCTCTCTGCTCAAACTGTCCTGGCCTTCTGTAAACCTTGATTTCATTAAACAGAGAAAGACGAGCTCATCCGTTAAGAAAAAAAAGCCACATCTTCCTTACGTGAGATTTTTATCCCTGGGAAAAAAAATTTCGTTGTGCTTACTTAATAGAGTGTACAACAGCTGCTGGGTTGAAGCAGGCAGCACTGCGTTCTGCACAGGATTCGCACATTGCTGGCAGCTTTGCTCTTTTTGTACGAATATGAATATAAGGAAACCCTTTAAGCCTAAACTCCATTGAAAATCCTTCTTCCACTCGCGCTGTGGAATAGTAAAATATAGGATAATATAGTAAAATATATTTTCCCGGTTATATCTGAATCACTGTGGGGAAAAAAAATATGTATCAAAGGTGCACAGATTCTTGTGAAATTATATAATAATTTCATGCGTCCTAAATTTTCACCCATCCTGTCCCCAAAATGTTGACTCAGTTGAACTCCTTCTCTCTAAGTCGCTTGGCAAGCTATTTTTGAGTGGAATCTTTTAATGTGGAGAGGCGATTGCGCCATAGCTGCCACATGGCTCTGGCCGATCAGATGGCACTCACTAGGGTGAAAGCGAGGACTGCAGATGCTGGAGATCAATGTCGAGAGTGTGGTGCTGGAAAAGCACAGCAGGTCAGGCAGCATCCGAGAAGCAGGAGGGTCGACACTTCAGGCAAAAACCCTTCATCAGACAACACTCACTGCCTGCCTCGGAAGGATTAACAGACTGACATTCAACCTGTCTGACCACACACTTCCAATGGCTATCAAGTCCGAAGCTGGGATTTGAAGTTGGGGCTAGTGACACAAAGGAAGGGGGCATTGGACCATTGTGCAGATTGGACACATGCATATTACCTGGCACATTAGATGCTTCAGGATGTTTCGCTGGTGTGGCCTCAAACAATTTCTAGCTATAACTATTTGATTATAGAAGATGTGGTCATTATGATCATTGAATTTGCCATGACTCAGTTGGTAGCACTCTTGCCTGTGGGTCAAAAGGTTTCAGGTTCAATCCCTCTCTGGACTTGAGCACAGAAATTAAGGCTGGCATTATAGTGCAGGACAGGGGAAGTACCATCCTTCAGATGAGATGTCAAATCAAGGCATAATCTGCCCTCTCAGTTGGGTGTAAAATATTCCACTGCACTACTTTGTAAAAGAAGTAGGGATTACCTCCAATCTCCTGGAGAATTTTTATCCCTCAATCAACATCGCACAAACAGACTATCTAGTCATGATCCTGTCTGTAGGATCTTGCCATACACAATTTGGTTGCTGCTATTCATGCATTAAAACATTGAGCTATTTTTGAAGTATAATCAATGGTTATAAAACATTTTGGGATAGCCTATGTTTGCGAAAGAGGCTAAATTAATTTACACGTCTCCATCTTTTACTGCATCAATTGCTAGCTGGCTTGAAGTCAGCTAACAGCATGTTGGAGACTTGCCAATTTTGGTTGCCCATATTTGATACCAATAGTTGTTGTCCACATAGAGAATTGTTAAATACAGATTTGCATTCTGCTTTATCAGATATTAAACAGTAATCAGCTAGTAGATCAACTGATGCCAGAGAATAGTTCTGACAGAGCATGGATTGACCCTTTTTGTTATTGACCCTTTCCTGAGGAAGGGCCTGTGCCCGAAACGTCGAATCTCCTGTTCCCTGGATGCTGCCTGACCTGCTGTGCTGTTCCAGCAATAAAGTTTCAACCTTTTTGTTATGCCTCATGGTTAGTATAAAGTATATCATTAAGAGACATGATCAACGTGCCCTGATGGTTTAAACACTTCAGACTCCATTTTAACTGGAACAAAAACTGAAATTGCTGGAAAATCTCAGGAGGTCTGACAGCATCTATGGAGAGAAATCAGAGTTAATGTGACCCTTTTTCAGTACTGATAGTATTTCGTAAAAGGTGGTATTTATACTGATGGCAGGGGAGGGATGAGAGGCAGAGATGGAGTTCAGAGAGAGAGAGAAAGAAAATGACAGTTGACAGACAAAGGGATGTGTTAGACAAAGGGAAGGAGAAAAGATGATAATATGGAAAATAAGTAGATGAAAATATTTAGTTTAAAGCATAACAGATCTAGGAGTGTGCGGGTGCGTAAAGGATTTAGAAGATGGTGTTGAGAGTGTAGTGCTGGAAAAGCACAGCAGGTCAGGCAGCATCAGTGGAGAAGGGGAATCAATGTTTCAGGCATCAGCCCTTCATATTCCTGATGAAGGGCTTATGCCCAAAATGTTGATTCTCCTGCTCCACGGATGCTGCCTGACGTGCTGTGCTTTTCCAGCACTATACACTCAACTTTGATCTCCACCATCTGCAAGTTGTCACTTTCTTCATGGAAGGTGGTGTGTCAGGCACTAAATATAATCGAAACTCAACATTGAGCCCTAAAGGCTGCAGGCTCCGCATACTGTTCTTTCAGCTTGTGCTAGGCTAGCTGGAGCATTGCAGCAGACCAGAGGCAGAAATGTTGGCCAGGGAGCATGATGGTGCGTTGAAGTGGCAGGGAACTGGAAGCCTGTGATTGTTTTTACAGACTGAACATAGGCATTCTGCAAAGTGGTCACCCAGTCTGCATTTTGTCTCCCCAGTGACTCTCTAACTTTGTTTCCTCTCCACAGGTGCTGCAACATCTGCTGAGTTTCTCCAGCAAATTCTGTTTTTGATTCAGAGCTTCAGCGTCTACAGTTCTTTGTTTCGTTTTTACTCCATTTTAACTGGGGGCACTTGAAGCTTGACACATTTGTAAAAGCATGCAACACTTTGATACTGAGTAGCCTAGACACTGAAGTGCCTGTGTTTGTAATGTATTTATATCAGGACCTCTAATATTCCATTAAATCTTTCAGTACCAAATTACCCACAACTAGTGCATAAGCATTGGCTCAACATGTACAAATACTCGGCTAGAGGCTAAGTCTGGACAGTAGTGGTTCCACCAGGTATGCATTTTTCCTTTCTTGTGCATAAAGTTTGTTTTAAGTTCTTGATTTTTCCAAAGTGTCTCAGCAGCAAGTAAACAACAAAACTAAATATAACACAGAGCGGTAAACAATCAGCTATATATGTCAGGCAATCAGTTATCTCTTCAAATCCAATATAATCCAAATCAATTTACTCACACATAATCACAGTTCCTGCTTTATCTCCATACTCAATTTGACCTCCAGGACTGGAGGAAGGGGGGTGGGACTGTAGGAAGTAGTGGGGCGTTGATGGTGTTTGTTCAGGATGGGGAGAATGATATTGATCAGAGCTCAGGTGGTTTAAGATCAGTTTCATTTTATCCTGGTGATAGAACCCCTTTAGATTTCATGCATTTGTAGATTAATGGAACACACAGAAGAATTATTAAACAGAACATAACTTTTCTCTGAGATATTTCGAGTAATAGATGAAATATCAATTATGGTTTTAGTTCAAGTTACAGGCTTCAGGATTATATTGTGTCAAGACATGAAGAAGTTTGCAACATAGTGAGGGAGTGCTAATGATAATTAAAATTTTAATAACATAAACATACATTATAAAAGAAACCTGGAGATTAATGGACTTGGTAAGTAAGCCAGATGCTTAGCTTACGTGGGCATATTATCATGTGAAAGATGGCTCTTTGTTTTACAAATAACAGGACAGAAGATCATGGGGAAGATGATAGGAAGTTGCATCTACAGACAAAGGTGCCACAAATCGTAATACATTTTATAAAAGTGATCAGTAACTGAACTGAGGGCTGTCTACCTTCACAAATGGCCATTAAAAATCCTGCGGGATTATGTTGATGCAGAGCAGAGAGTTCATGCAAATTGTCCGCCACACTTCCTTCATTATAATGGTGAATACACTTCAAAAGTACTTTCTTGACAGTAAAAGACATTGCTGTGTTGAGATCATGAAAAACACTGCAGAACTGCAAGTCATTTTTAAAGTAAATGAGGAAAATGCCATCTCCCTTCAGTACTGATTTCTGCTGCAGTATTTGAGTGTACTTGTTCTGCACCAAGTAAGCCTTTCAGTGTGGATCAGAATACAGTGTAAGATGAGCAGCTGAGCCTTGAAGCCAGAAAGACCAGCGTCACCTCTTGACCTCTGAGGCAGCAGGACAGTGCAATCACTATCCTCTTTATCACAAAATTAAAAAATAACCTTTTTAAAGTTATTCTTTATCATTATCTTTTGATTCTTGCTGCAAAGTTTTGTGCCTGGATGTCAGACCATGACAAATGCAAGCTTACTTATGGTGTTTCTCTGATAGAACAGCCCAGCAGCAGTTACCATCTTGAACAAAGGACCATAGACCATCCATTTTCCCTGGCTGGGCGTAAAGCATCTTTTTGGCATGCCACAGAAAAGAAAAGAGGGCAAGTCAGGAATGAAGTCAGCACAGGGAAAGCTGGAGAAATTCAGCAGTTCTGGCAACACCTGTGCTGAAAGAGAGACAAAGTTAAAATTTCGAGTCTGGTATGACTTCTTCAGAACCCTACAGTTACGAATGAAATCTTCCCAAGCTTTTTGCCATTTTGTGGGCATGTGTTAATCACAGATTCCTTTTTCACACTTCGCCCAATTACCATCTGAGCTGGCATAAATGAAAATCTATAGCAGTGTCTCCTGCGGAAAACTGAAAAGAAAATTAGGATGAGGGGGGTGAAAGGAGGGCGATGTTGGGGGGAGTCAAACCTCCTTTTAAACTCTGTAAAGGCTTTCGCTTTAAGAAATGCAGCTGACAGATGTTTTATTCTCTTATCATTGGATGCACGCCTAAATATAAAATGGGCTGACCTGAAGGAATTAGTTTGAACCTACCAATTTGCTCTTGTATTAAAGCCTTCTGTTAGTGCAACTGGAACCATCATTACAATGTGCTCTCACTTTCTAGCAATTTTCCCTTTGTACATGGATTGCAACCCAGCAGCTTTATGGAGATAAGAAATCTGAGAACAAATGTACATGGGAGAAACAGAGCAAGAAGGCTGATCTCCCAAGACAGGGACAAAGGAGGATAAAGGTAAAGCAACTGATGTCTCAGAGGGTCGATACAGCTCAGCTTCATTTAAGTTGTTCTTTATGGTGTGGAAGCAAATATTTTTTCATTAATGTACTGTAGCATAATGATTTTAAAATGACAGCAAATTTATCCTATCATTAGAAGGTATTAGGCACAGGACATTTGATGGTTGATAGTCTATCTTGCTGCGTGGATGTGACATTGTGGCTTTAATTGGCTGAGGTGGCTTGCTTTGTCTACAGCCGAGGGAGTAATAACTTTGAAGCAATCACTCTTCAGTTTGGGAAGGAGCCCTGTGGTGAAAAAAAATCTTCAAACCGCAGCTACCACTGTACAAAGGGATTATGTCAAGAGCCATTCCAAACCCATAATTCATCACACATCCTTGCAATCACGCTCCTGAGGATTTCTGGATAGCAAAGATAGACGAAGGATTTTTGAAACACAATTTTAAAAATAAGGTCACTGATCAGACCTAGTTTTAATTATTTGTGATGTCACATTTCCTTCTTATGTCAGGAAAGGACAACAAATTGCTAAGTGTAATTCATCTCTAATCCAAATTGAACATCTGATACAAAGGCTCACCACACTGTTTAGTATTGGGTCATATATTTATTGTAAACTCTCTTGCTGACTGATTAGGAGTCTACCATCGTCCTTAGAAGTTGAGATTGACTGAATAGGTTAGTTCAGTGTGTCCACTGCTTCTGATGCCCAAAATAGTTCACTCCAGTTTATTCCTCAACACGCTGACAGAATTGCAGATCACTATACTGCGATTCACCAGTTTGGCTAGTTGTTAGCAGCCTGCAGAGTTTAAAGGGTAGGTTGTGTTGTAAGGAGTACAGTATAGGCCATTGAAGTGGCAAATTACTAGACAATCATATGCAACCCATTGCCACTTGTTTCACTTGAGCTGGTGTGAATCATCCTTTTGTTGTACACAGTACTTATACCCTCCCTCCTCCAAACATCTTATCATAGAGGACAGAAGATGTGAGTTTCAGTAGATCGAATACAGCCTTTCTCCTTCATGCAAATCAATTAATCAACTTTAAATTCCAGCACTGGTCCATTTCTTTAATGAGATAAGCTTAGAAATTAAAACTGTGCATCCTCGCCTCAAAATAGAATCAATCCTCTTCCATAAGCCCTAGAGAAAAATACTTTGATCGTTCAGGCTATTAGACGAGATTATATTGCATGTTCTTTCCTCACTCAATACTTCTGACCAAAATTTTTGACAGGGTCAATTTTGTTATACGTTATGCAAATCTGTGGCCGCGGATGGGAGGGAAAATGTGAAGGGGAGATGGTTACAGAGGCAGGCAAAAGAGTGCAGTAATTATTTTAAATGAATTCATTGCAATTCAGTCCCAACTCTGACTGATTATAGTAATCCATCATCTTGCACCCCATTGCTGACTTTGAAATCAAATAATCACTTGTTAGTCTTTTACAAAATTAAAACCATTGACTTCACCAATCATTATGGGCAATTATTGGTCACATCTAATTGATCAGTCATCCTCTGAGATCTATTCTACATTGTCAGCATGTCTGTGAGATTATGAAAATTTCATTTAACTCTCACAAGAATGGACTCCAAGAAATAATCGCTTTGTTCTTTGCTGTTTGCCTATTTTTGTTTTAATTTTTTTCAGCTTCCTGGCCCTGAAATTTTCGACATTTTAACTCCCTTTCTTCTCTTAAATATATGTGTGGTGGCTGTGTAGAGGAGAGGGTGTGAAATGGTCTGAACTATCGGATTCAACACAGTGATCAGATTTTATCAATTGGGTGGGTACGTGAGGTCCAAGTGACAATTGTCAGTAGCAAACGGAAATCCCCATCCCTGTTGTATTAATCATTCTTTAGATGTCTTGTTAGCAGAGTGAGAATCTGTGGTCTCAGAATTATGAGCTGTTCTTTCTTGCCATCCCAGACTGTTTGGTGCTTGTCTTTAGAGCCGTTGGGATAATTTCTTTCTTAGATGGGAAATTTTCAATCAAATCAAATCAATGTGTAACATAAATATTGACACTTGTGAAAATCATTGAACAATCCCATAGGGCAAGCATCCAATTGGCAATGGAAGTTTTAACATGAAGGCTAGTTAGTAAATTCTGGTTTTAAGCAGCGAAAATAGCAGCTAGTGTGTGACGTGAAGACTAATGTACCTTAACATAATAAAAAGCTGCTGAACTTCCAAAAACATTAGTTAAAGACCAAATTCTAACATTCCGCTATCAATACGTGAATAAATATAACCTAATATTAATAATAACTTTTGAAGACCTGCCAAAAAAAAGTGAACAATTGAAGTAACTAAAATGCGGTTACTAAATTAGGTTAAATATAGAGGTTAATGATAATTTAATATTCAGGGAAAATCTGCATTAAAATCAATAAATAATAACTGCAGGAAATAAGTAAGTAAGTAAAGTGGATAATGGCAGCACAGACCATGTGTGAGCTCTGCTGGGTATGTAAAACTATGGTCAGTGAGATTATATTGCATGGCACGTCCTGTAGGAATGCTTAAGGCTTGAGTCATTCTGCTACTGAATTATTAAACTAGGTTTCTCAGAATACATTTGCACCACATGGAGTGACACGGGGCAGTGAAGGAATAAGGTACCTTAACAGTCGGCAGGGCAGGAACTGTCCAGTGTTGATAGGAAGCACAGAAGATAGTCCTACCAACTGTGATAATGTACTTGCTAACCCTGTAGAAATAGGGAAGAAGGATGGTCAGAACCCTAACCAATAGGAAAAGACACAATTCAAAGGGATTTTGGGGTGGAATAAAAGATTGAAGTATAAATAATTCAATAATTACAGGAAAGAAGACAGCTTCTGCAATCATAATTGAGAATTCAAATGAATCTGTTGTGTACCCAGTACTATAATAAGCCGCATTTCAAAGTGGCTGCATAGGAACTCAGTGAAAGCAAAGGGAGGAGATCCTGCTAGAAGAATAAAAAGCAGGGTAAACGGTAATGATTCAGATTACTATTGTAACCAGTTGTATATTGATATAAAGGAAGAGTTGCATTTGTACAGTGCATTTCATGCCAAATGAATGTTCCGAAGTGCTTGAGTAGTTTTTGAAAAGCTGTCACTGTTGTTGTGCAGGAAACACCACAGTTAATTTGCGCACTGCAAGTTCCCACAAACAGCAACACAATAAAGGTGAGATAATCTACTTCAGATCAGAAAAATGAATGTATGATTGTAAGACTTCAGTGTATTAGAGTGGTTCTGCTTCTTTGAATATTGACACCAATCCTGGCACAAGACAAATATGCCAATGGGATAGGCTTTACCCAAAGTAAGCTTAGATCAATATTCAAGTGGAAACATTAAATAAGACTATAGATAAGACAGTAAGCTAGCAAAGAGGGTGAGAGTACAAATATTATGATTCTAAAGGCAAGAAAATTAAGATGCGAGAAATGAAGGTAAAATAAATGCATGGAAAACACAGAAACAATCGATCACTGTAACAATTTACATATAGAATGAATGAAAACTAAGAGCATATTATATTGCCTGTGTAATATTGTCCACAAACTGGTACAACTGAGGAAGTAGTCATAAGCAAGAGATATTAGAAACACTGGCTTGGTTATTAAGTGGAACAGGTAAATATAGGGTAGTGGGGAAGGGTTGGCTTGTGGGAGGATGGTGAATGTTTGGTTGGGAAATTTGAAAGTCTGGTACAATGGGGATTTGGCTTATTAGTGAGTGTCTATTAGCCATGTTCTGGGTGGTAGGTAAATTGACAGTATTAGTTGCAATGTAGTAAGTGTGTATCTTGTAGATAGTACACACTGCTGCTACTCAGCATTGGTGGTGGAGGGAATGAATGTTTGTGGGTGAGGTACCAGTCAAGTGGATAGCTTTGTCCTGAATGATATTAACCTTCTTAGGTGTTATTGGAGCTGCAACCATTCAGGCAATAAAAGTGTATTCCATAACATTCCCAAATTTATTTTGGAGCTTGGTGGACAGGCTTTGGGGAATCTGGAGTAGTTATCTGTGACATGATTCTTGGTCTCTGACTTGTTCTTGTAGCCACTGTATTTATGTGGCCAGCCCAGATCAGTTTTGGTCAATAGTAATGTCCAGGTCAAAAGTAGTGGGGGATTCAACTATAGTAAAGCCATTGAATACAATGGAGAAATTGTTAGATTCTCTCTTCTTAAAGATGGTCATTGTCTGGCAATTGTGTAGTACAAATGTTGCTTGTTACCTGTTAGCTCAAACCTGGATATTGTCTAGATCTTGATACATTTGGATACAGACTGCTTCACTATCTAAGGAATCATGAATGGTACTGAACATTATGCAATCAACAAATGTCCCCACTTCTGAACTTGGGTGGCACGGTGCCTCAGTGGTTAGCATTGCTGCCTCACAGCACCAGGGACCTGGGTTCAATTCCTGCATTGGGTGACTGTCTGTGTGAAGTTTGCACATTCTCCCTGTGTGTGTGTGGGTTTCCTCCCACAGTCCAAAGATGTGCAGGCCAGGTGAATTGGCCATGCTAAATTGCCCATGGTGTCAGGGGTAAATATAGGGTAGGGAAATGGGTCTGGGTGGGTTACTCTTCAGAGGATCGATTTGGGCTGAAGGGCCTGTTTCCATACTTTAGGGAATCTGATCTAAACTAATGATGAAGGGAAAGTTATTGAAGATGGCTGGGCTGAGGAACTCCTGGAGCTGAGATGATAGACTTTCACCAACAATGACTAGCTTTCTTTGTGCTACTTTCAGTCAACCTCATTAACATATTTAAATTGATAATCTATTCTGCAAAAGCAGATTGGCTGCCTGGTCTTTCTCTTAACTGCCATCAAAACCCAGACTCCAGGGTTGGAGCTAGTCTCCAAAAGTGCTTGGAATTTTATCTCAATGAACATCTGGACCTTTATTTCCAAACCCATGTACACGTTAAAATTAACTCTACAATGGCTAATAGGACAGGATTTACACTTAAATATTGCAGGCCCTACTGTATTTAAATAGATAGGGAAGGACTAAGAATTGGTGGGGTAGTTATGTAATGTGGAAATGACATTATGATAGAAACAAAAATGAGCATAACTGCCAAAGATATACAAACAAATTCCAAGTGGATTATGATAAAGTATAGGAAAAGATTGGTCGCAATATTAAGAGTCTAAATCAATAGAAAGTGAAATGGGAATTGAAGGAGAAATATGTCGATAAATGTATTAAATTAGTAAGAACACGTGGTTATAAAAGATGTCCCTGACAAAACTGGCAAAGATAGCAATTAAAAGTGGAGAAGAAGCAAAGTTTTTCGATGGAGTACAAGGCGCCTTTCTGACCCCATATATATAAAGAAAATTAAATGTAT
>NC_057734.1:19162016-19333712 GCF_004010195.1 Chiloscyllium plagiosum
GCTTGGGAACATCGCCACTAACAAGTTCTCCTTCAAGTCATTCCATTCTAATAAGCTACTATGTCAAGTTGCTTTCATTGTTGCTGGGTCAATATCCTGGGATTCTCTTCACAGCAGTGCTGCAACTGTACTTGGCCCCAGATAGACAAGGAGTTTCGCTCACCAGTATTTTTGCCAGGGTGTTGGAAATGGGCTACAATTGAAAGCCTTGCCTGTGATGTCCACATCCCACGGCAAAATTATGAAAGTTAACAATGTATCTTAGAAACGCTTTTGACAACATGAATACAATTTTATTCAAAGTTATTTCTCAAAGTCAGCTTAAGCAACAAAATATATTTGTCAGCTTGTCACCTGTATATTTCTCGTTCCAATTGCTACCATTTTGCTCATGGGACGTAAAGGCCAATGTGACTTCTTCCTTTTTGAGTTATGTTTTTCACAGGAGCTTAGGCATTAGACTGACGTTCCCAAGTGATCTGAGCTGTCTTGACTCTTCCAAAAACTGTCAACATTTGAATTCTCTTTTAACATGAAGTGGAAAAACTCCTTTTTTTTTCTTTCATATTTCATTATTCCTCAAGATAATATAACTGCAGGAATCTTTACAATGCTCACACCATAATGGCTCTCTATTTCTCCCTTTCTCCACATTCCATTCTTACTCTAATTATTTGTACACACCATATTTTTAATTTTTAAAAATTTCTCCTTTTTTTAATGTCCATATTTTCACTTCTCCCTTGCCTCCCTACTTTTGCCCTATCTTTCCTTTTCACTTAGTCATTTCACCTCTCCTTCTCTCTGTTGGTAGCCCTTCTCAACTCATTAAAGAGTTCAATTGGATTTTTTCTCCTTTGTGAGTGGTCAGGTTCCCACTACGAATGCCCATATTAGAAACAGGGCCAGTAAAATTGAAAAACATTGCTTAGCATTTCCAGCTAACTGGAACCCAGGTTGTAACACATAAAGACAATGAATAAGGAAGTGTTCATTGGAATTTGGCAGCTCATTTACCATGATGCATTCCTTGACTAAAAACAAAGTGTCACTATTCCTGGCTGTTACATTACAGAAGACATGAGGTCTCAGCTCTTGGCTCACCACGGCAGTACAGATGCATAAGGCACTCAAGAATCTGACCCCACTGACTGAGTCCCAGCAGAGCCCTATTGAGCATGCTCAGAGCTTGATGTGAGGCTCAAAAGCTTTTCAACACTCAGATCTGCTTGGAGGACTCCCTGAAGTACTCTGTAGAGATAGTATTGTAAAGTACTACTCAGGCCTACTCCAAGAAAGTCGCACATTGCCCAAGACATGGGTTTGTCTAGGCTTTAGCCAACTTCCTCGAATATCTGCACTTAAGATAACAAAGTTGACAATTGTGTGCTCTCAATAAATGCTGAATGGCATGAATATCTAATCTTCTCTAACATAATGTTTTTATTATTTCTATAGCACTGTTTATTCAATTATCTTTAACTGAGTTATTAACAGTAAACACAAAATATTAAATGATATCTTGCTGGAAATAGGATTGTATTGGCATTTTGGTGTGGCTGCTGAAAATCAGCAACATTTAATTAACCCCTCACATCAGCGATCCAAACATTCAGGTGGATAAAAGAATGCCCGAAGTAAATGAGCCAGCAATAGGTAAAGGATGACTGTACTTTCCGATGTCTCAGGAATCCGTGAGTCACTATAACATAATATGACAGCATTTACAGCATAGAAAGAGGCCATTCTGCCCTAGGTCCATGCCAGTGCTCATGCTTTAAATTGACTTTCTCCCGCCTTTCTTCATCTAAACCTGTCAGCATAGCCTTATGTTCCTTTCTCCTCATATGCTCATCTAGCTTCCCATGATGTGCATCTATACTATGGAAATGTTCCACAATATAATTATTTTTGAATATAGACGTTGCTCCTGTATTTTGTAATGTATTTAATAAAAACAAGCTTATACTTTTTTCCCCAAGTCCCACAAATCTATAACCTCTACCAACATGAAGGTCAAAGGCAGTAGATGCATGGGGGTGCATGGGTTATCTTGGATCTGCATTGTAATTCCTTCACAATTGCCGGCTTGAAAATTTGAAAATTGCCATCAATTAACACTCTATAGTTACCTATACCGGTCTGGCTGTGATAGTTCAAGAAGGCAGTTCAACGCCATCTTCTCAATGACAATCAGGGATAGGCAACAAACCAGGAAGACCATTTGCTTCTGTCTCTCTGGCAGTGTGACTTTCTCCCCTTATATCAGTCCAACTTTCCACATCCTGAAACTCTCATATTCAGACCTGACTACTCTAATCATGAATTGGTTTAGAAGACAATAAATTAACGGATGTCAGTGGAAATACTTGAAGTGCTGTGCAATAGGTTATGATGTTCTAGATATTAGCTTATATTTGTTAATTGTCTACACCAATAGTGCTCTCACTACCTTGCTGTTCTTGAGCACTGTTATTGCCATGAACCCTGATGCAATGTTTGCATCCAGCACATTCCATTAAAGCTGTTATTTCCCTGTGAGGCTGCGTTTTGTCCCTGTTTCTCTTTGAAGTTACCTGAACCATAGATTGTGATGAACAGAGATGAACAGTTGTTTTTATGATCACCTGATTTCTGACGCTGGGCAAAATTAAAGAGGCCAAGAGGTTTCTTAAGGCTTCAAGCAAATATAACAGTAAGTGCTCACATCCAGATTGTCTCCAAATTTCAGTGGTTTGCATATCCCGCTCATTGCTGTCATATCCAACAGCCCTCTTTGGTCTTCACCTTGCTTGTAGATACTCCAAAGGGAAGGTTATGAAATTGTTTCATTCCCCTGATCCGCAACACCAACATATATCAAAAGTCAAATGTGGCTGAGTTGTTAAGGCTAGCTAGCTGGCTAGATCCAATTTTTGAGAGTGGGAATCTTCCACTTGCATTCCAAGGAGTGAAGATACAAATGAAGTTCATCTTGTTCCAATGTTCCTTCTACTGCCTAGTTTTGCTCAATGGGGCAAATAGTGGCCATTAATCTGTTTCTAAACCAGTCAGTCTGGCTTTCAACTTGTCTGCTCACTGACACTCTGTTAGTACTTTTATTTTGAAATGTCGAGGCTGGACGTTCTCCCAATCTTTTATCTTTCATGAGAAAATCAAATCTTCATATTCTTTGATTGCCAGTGGCAATGAAACAAGCTTACTTATTCCACATGTCCTTTAATAACCCCAAGACAAACAAATCCATGGCTCCATGGAACCTGTGCCTTGGAGCTCCAGTCAAATATGGATCTCTCACAAACTGCCCCCATGCAATAAAGTTTCATTTAAGCATTGTAAATTGTGATATGATTTACTTCCTAAAATAGTGCTCCTCTGTCAAAGGGGTTGCTTTCTTTAAATTCAAAAATGATTAAATTGCCATCTCCAAGTTCTGAAAGCTTAAGGTCCATTCATGCAAGGGAATGGACCTTGTTTGATGGATAAATTTTTATTAACCCAGATTATAAACACATGAGACCATTCAATTATGCCCCAGCTCATAGACTATATTCGTATAATTCCCAATTAATCACTCACTTGGTTGAGTGTGGCTGGAAGACAAGAGTTTAAAATGGAGTATCCTGACTCTGTCAATGGCCATCTGGGTGAACCTGAACCTGAAGCTGAACCTGTCCTAAATCAATGTCCACAAATGAACACTTTCTGACAGAAACTGTTTCTCTCCCCAAGATACTGCTTGATCTGATGAGGTTTTCTAGCCTTTTTTTGGCTCTTACTGGATCACAATTAAGAGCCGTAGGTGAAAAATCTACTCTAAGGATTGGTGCTCCACAACAGCTAATCAGGTGCCTAACTACACAGTGAAATGGAACATTGGATCTTCTTAGTTTGAGTGGTTTAGATTTACTGAAGGGATGAAGTTCACTCACCAGTGTGTCAAGGAGCTTAAATAAAAGGTTTAAAACAAAAGATGAACTTGCCCAGTCAAAGAAAAGTAACAGAAGTAAAACAAAAAAATGAACTTGCTCAGTCAAAGAAAAGTAGCAGAATGGGATTAGTATGAGCCATGACAAATTCATACAGCAGCCCATGCAGCCGTCTTACGGGGATAAGGACTCATGTTGGCAGAACACAGTTGTCTGGGGAAACACAAGGAGATTAAAAGAGAGGAGGAGGGAATAAATGAGTTGAACAAATGTAAACAATTCCAATCTTGGATTAATAATAGACTATTGACTTAGCCAAGGTTTAATGACCTTATTTACATGCATGGTGTGAATCCAAAGGCAACAACAACGCAGACCGGTCAATAACCTCCATCTTTCTGAGCTGTCAAACTGCCAGCCAGGCCCTTGGTCAGGGCCCAGCATATGTTCCAGTCTCAATGGGAATAATAGACGAAAGGAACAGAGAGTGCTTATAACTCAAACTCTGCCACAGAACCCACAAGACGCTGACATGAAACATCGGTCATGCATATAAGCCTGACAACGCACCAGTTATTAAGAGAAATATAATTGAAAGGCTATAAATACCAACAGAGAGGCAGTTGAAAATCTCAGAGACAGGGAGACTGCTTTTAAAGAAGCATTATCTTTTATTTTCTCTCTGAAAATATATGACAATCCCTTTCTAAATGTTTGCAAAGTACTTAGCAGAATAAAATGAACTGTATCAAAGTCTGTCACTGAATCACAAGAGTACAATTACATTGTTTACAGATTATGCAGCAACAAAAAAATGTTGAAGTGCACAGTGTCGAGAAGGAGTCTACACTGATAAAGGTATGCCCCACCCCAACTTAGTCTCCCATTGTGGACATGGACCTTTCCCCTTATGGCCATTTCCAGACGACCTGTTGTCCGAAAGTGTTAGCTGTGGCTCAGTTGGCAACACTTCCAGCTTTAAGCCATAATGGATCTGGACAACAAGATCTTGATCAGATGGGCAAATGGGCCAGGAAGTAGCAGATGGAGTTTAATTTAGATAAATGTGAGGTGCAGCATTTTGGAAAGGTAATCAGGACAGGAATTCAACACTTAATGGTAAGGTCTTGCTGCACAAAGTGTGGAGGCTCATAGTTCCTTGAAAGTGGAGTCCCAGGTAGATAAAATAGTGAAGAAGGCATTTGGTATGCTTTCCTTCATTGGTCAGAGCACAGGGCATAGAAGTTGGGAGGTCACGTTGCAGCTGTACAAGACATTGGTTAGGCTGATTTTAGAATAATGTGTGCAATTCTGGTCTTCCTCCTAGCGGAAGGATGTTGTGAAACCTGAAAGAGTTCAGAAAACATTTACAAGGTTGTTACCAAGGTTTGAGGGTTTGAATTACAGGGAAGAGGCTGAATAGGTTGGGGCTGTTTTCCCTGGAGTGTCGGAAGCTGAAGGGTGATCTTATAGAGGTTTATAAAATCATGAGGGGCATGGATAGGATAAATAGACAAGGTCTTTTCCCTGGATTGGGGGAATCCAGAACTAGAGGACATAGGTTTAGGGTGAGAGGGGAAAGATTTAAAAGGGACCTAAGGGGTAACTTTTTCATGCAGAGGGTGGTGTGTGTATGTAATGAGCTGACAGTGGAAGTGTTGGAGGCTGGTACAATTACAACATTTATAAGACATCTGGATGGGTATATAAATAAGAAGGGTTTAGAGGGATATGGGACAAGTGCTGGGAAATGGGACTAGGTAAGGTTGGGATATCTGGTCAGCCTGGACGAGTTGGACTGAAGGGTCTGTTTCTGCGCTGTACATCTATGACTCTGTAACTTGAACATAATCAAAGTGAATACTCCAATTCTATGCTGAAGGGAATGCTACACAATTGCAGGTGCTGACTTTTGATTGAGTCATTCAAGCTGTGAATCTCTCCTGTCTGCTCAAATGTAACACATCCCATGGTACTATCTCAAAGATAGTTATTCCTAGTGTGTCCAGGTAAATATTTATTCCTCAATCAACTTCACAAAAACAGATTACTAGATCATTGACATGTTAGGCTTTCTAAACATTTACATAAAAAAAAGCTACCCCATTACCTAGAGAGCAACAATGACTACACTACATTGCTTTGAGATGTCTTTGAACAACTAATGTAGCTAAGTATTGGAAGTCATTAGAGGAAAGAGAGACTTGCATTTACACATGACCTTAGCACTGCACTGTCGAGATTCTATGATTCCACGTCCGAAAGCATTTTTAGGCAAGTATTTCTTTTTACATGTCGTCACAGTTGTAATTTGAAAAGAGCAGAACTTCAGTCTAATTTTAGCTTCAGTTGCTATCTCACAAAGCAGTGATTAAAAATCCTTCCTGATTTTTTTCCTCCCTCCCGTTCCCAATATTATGAAGACCAATTGTAGTATGCCTACTACTGTATTGCTATGTTAGACTCTTAAATAAGGCACGGAGCTCCAAGACCAAAATGTGTGCCATCTGGAAATCAATTCTAATAAAACTCCTTTTTGGTGCCAGGATCCAACACAAGCATATCATCACTGTACTCTCAGTTAGCAGAGCCATAATTCAAGCTGTGGGTACGCCTATCAAACAGTCCACCTTTTGCTTCTAGATTTGCTGGACTCTATTGTAAACAAACAGCATATGATTCATATTTCCAAACATAGAACAAAAATCCTTTTGAATGAAACTGGACAGAAAAGGAAAGGTTTTCTAACTGCAGTTCACTCTAGTAGGACCAGGCTCAGAGCTAGTTTGAAGAGAAGGATGTTACTTGCAGATCCTTTCTCTGTGGTCAGCTCATTGTCATGTTTCTGTATAGCTTAAAGTATCATATTTGGATCTATGTTTTCAGGGAGAACAGGAGTGCAAACAAAATATTGCTGAGCAAGTGAAATTTAAAGCAATGTGGAAAATTCAAGGGAAGTGCCGAAAATGGAGGGAGACAAAAAATGCTTTTGCAGCCTTTGAGAAAGCTCCAAAGGTCATTTCAGATCATTGGAAGCCTTTGCCAAGGAAGAGGAGGAAAGCTGTTAAGAGGTGCCACTAGAAATGAATAGATTGACATACGCATCTACATATAAGTAATAGAATGGTTAGATTTAGTTGCCAGGTGGCAATGAGGAAAATGGGCTCATTAGCACTCCACACTAATATCCCCACAAGTCAGCATTGAGTTATTAAAAGATAGAGATGGAAAGCAGGCTTGTGGCTGATGCTGACCAGGGCTTTTGTTGCCAGTACAGCCCAGTGGTGCATATTGACGTAACATGTTCTTGTGTCAGATGGCATAGTCCTACTGACTTGCCTTGCAAAATCAGTTCATTACAGTCATTGCCAGGTAGGTGCCCCCAAAGTAACAGTTTATAGTTAGTGACATGTTGGCAGGTATACCCAACCCATGTAACCACAGAGAAAGCTAGCCAACATATCTTAGGAACTGGAGTATCCATTTGCACTTACCTTTTATCGAAGTGGCTTTTTGTTTTGTTTGTTTGTAGAATGTGAATAGCATTTGTTGGCATCTCTAATTGTCCTGGTAAGCTGCCTTCTGGAAATGCTGCAGTCCTTAGGGTATAGGTATGCTCTCAGTGCTGTATGGAAGAGTTTTGACCCAGTGTTTCTGGTGTACTGTCTGTAGGCAGAGATATGAGGGTACCAGTACTTTGGTACTTTTGACCACTGCTGTAAGCTTGTCTGTCCACCATTCTGTTGTTTTCTATTCTTCCTCCAGGCAGGGGGAGATAGGGATCAGACACCTCCTTGCGGAGACCAGTCAGTGATAGTGGAACTGAAGATGGAATAGTTAGAGACAGGAGGCTTTTTAATCAAAAGAGAAACAGAACTAACGTTAAAAAAAAAGCCTGAAACCCTGAACAGAATGAAGTGTGGTAATTTAATGAGCTTCCATGTGCCACTGAGTCAACAGCAATGCAAGCCCATTTTACATAGGTGAAAATATCAGGATTAACATCCAGAATCTGCTTGTAGGACTCTACCAGATCATTGTCATATTGACTGAAACTCCCATCTGCTTCAGCTGATGCCCTCTGCTCCCCACACCCGTTGATCTTCATTTGTAGAATTCAGAAAGTGAAGCTTAATGTCATGGATTCTGGATTCGTGGTGTTGGAAGAGCACTGCAGTTCAGGCAGCATCCGATTTCGAAGCTCCTTGGATGCTGCCTGAACTGCTGTGCTCTTCCAGCACCACTAATCCAGAATCTGGTTTCCATCACCTGCTGTCATTGTTTTTACCTACTTAATGTCATGGATGCCTGCCCAACCTTTGGATCAGGTTCACCCAATCTGTGCCTGAACCTTCAACAAACCCTGAATTGGCAATTGGCATTACCACCCTGATCCTAACTGATGCAAAACACATTTGCAACATTTTGAACGGGGATTTGGAATGACTCCTCAGGGGATGTTGAACCATGGTTTTCCCATTCATTAATGTAAAAGGGTGTCAATTCTTTAGCTGGTGATTCAGGATCAGAGAACCCTGGCGAAATATTCTCATGTACATGTAAATGATCGAGATGAGTTTGTGCCTTCAATAGCTTTCTTTTGAATTGCTTGAGGAATTGCTTTAGACTGGCTGGACACTGAGTTTGAATAATGTGATGTTACACTGACCCATTTACACTGAGCAATTAACATATTAGTATTCAGAAGACAGACACCGGGTCATTAGTTTACTGATTAAATGCAAAGCATTTGTAGGAAATGCAAACTTAAAAGAAAATGATCCTTCTTATACAGTTAATAGAACAGATTTCCATAGAAATGACGGGAATGCAGATACAGGGACCTATTTAAGTCTACCTTTAAAGAGCTTTTACATTACAAAATAGAGGGCCAATAGCAAACAGACCATTCCTCTGCTGCTGCTGCCCGCTCTTAGAAATAAAACTGTTTACTTTTCTGCTCTTTTGATAACTAACATTAGATCCTCAGCTTTGCCTCTGTCTGAAATTTCATGCACAATGAAAGGAGGGTGGAAATGCTAAGAGGAGAGAATTTGTTGAAGGGTCACACTCTTGAGATTGGCACGACGACATGGAAGTCGATAAAGCAAAGATTGGAAGGAAAGGATCCTATAGAAAGAAAATAATCAGCTATTAAACTGGAAGATTCAATAATGTGCTAACATCGAAGTGCATCAATATCAGGTGCTCCCCACATCTATTACTTTACAATTTGTGTGTAAATTCTAATGCGCTGACTTCATACACAGCCACACTGTAAAAAGGGCAGGTTTCAAAATAGGTGCTTCCTGCATTTACTAAAAGACTTTGTGTTGTCAGCAAATGAACAGCTAGAAATTCCATTGTGAATGCATCCATGGTGGGTAAGTGAACAGTGGGCTGTCCTCCCAGCATAGTTGGATTGTGTTGTGCCTATTGTGTAGGGAAAATGGGCTCAGAAAGGCCCAATTTCAGACACTAATATCCTGCAGCCTAACAGCTGGAAATACACCACATAGAAACATACCAATCATGTTCCTGATAGCCCTTAAGACATGTTATGTCCTTGGGTCCTTGAATATACAATCAAGGGATTAATGATTATTTTGGGGCTCAGACTGGTAGTTGGCTTGCCCTAAAAGAAACAGGCCTCAGACCATTTGACCTTTGGCCTAATGTATGGGCCTTAAAGGAACTGTTGGAGGCTGTCTTGAAGAAGGGATCATCCTTAATGTGGAATGGGAGAAGGACTCAGAGTGCATTGGTCTTATACTGTATGGGATAGTTCTAACATACAAAATAATAGTATGACAGTTAAATTGATCATTTTATTGCTAATTTCGTAACTCATTTTTTTAGCATTGCATTCTTTCCAGCTTACTAGAGAAAGAAAGAGAAGTATTTTTACCCATTTCTGCATTAATCCTTTAATTTTTTATTCAAAGTTGTTGCTAATACTCATTTTTGATATGTGTAATGTTAACTTACATTTTTGTTCGTTGTCATTACAGGGCAAAAGATTTGCTAAATTTACCATTTTAGATCGATAAATTACATTATACTCCATTGTTAGTCTGAGTGCAACTAATCAAGTCATTGTACCAAGTTAGAAACTGGATGTAACTGGGACTGAGTCATTCACTGGAATACAACACCTTTATTTTGAGACCATGGTTGAAAAGCAGCCCACATTCATGTTTCTCTCTGCTGGCTGTAAGGATTCTAAGTGTAATGTGTTTGGCAGTCTCATGCAGAGAAGCCACAGGAATAGTGAAATGCCAAAGTGGCACACAGGGCTGCTTTTCTCAAGTTGGAGTAAAGGCGCCTGGTTGACGTTTCATCAAGGGAGATTTACTCCTTGGCTAAACCATGGTATGTCTGCTCTAAGAGAGATTGACAGTACTGATGAGGGGAATCTTTACTTTCTACCTTAAGCCTTTTTCCATTCACTCTTGGGGAGCAACATTTATCACCTATCCCCAAATTCTCTTCAGAAGATGGTGGCAAAATTTCATCTGGAAATGCCGCAGTCCTGTGGTGTAGGAACACCTACTGTGCTGTTAGGACGGGAATTCCAGGATTTTAACCCAAAAAAAGTGATAAAACAGGGATATAGTTTTAACTCAGGATGGTGAGTGACTTCAAGGAGAACTTGCACCCGCATGAATGCACTTACAGCCTTTGTCCTCTTAGCAGATAGTGATCACAGGTTTGGAATTTGTTGTCAAAGTTAACTAATTCTGCATTGAATCGAATCTTATCAATTGCTGAACGTTGACACTCTATTGGTGTTGCATGTGAAAAATAAAAAAAAATTCATCACCCCTCATACTCAACTTTTTGAAAAGCAGAAAATGCTCACCAAAAAATCCATCAGATTAAAGTTAGAGTTTGGACAGTATTTCAGGTTTGAAGGCTGTGCTACTGCTGTGTCCATCACAGTAATATGATTGGCTAAAAGGAACATATCAATTTAGAATAATATTTTCATATCTTTCTCTTCTGAAAAACAGGAAAGGAGCTGCATGCCTGCACCTCATCCAAACAAATTCCAAAGGGATTCCAAGAAGACCTGAATGTTCCAGCTCTGTAGACAGATGTGAACTGGTATATCCACTATGTTGTTCAGTAGTTAGCATAGTATGAGAGAAGGTGTTAGTTCAACATACATTTGATAGTGACACGATTTTGAAGATGACTAATTGGGAGTTTATCTGTTATGTTCAGTCAGTCATTCATTTTTAAACACTGGAAATATTCTACCTGAGATTCTCTCTATTTTCTAAAGCAGCTTGAAACGTATCAAGGCAGAATACAGTGTGCCGCCATCTTGAAGGTTGCCAAGATGAATACTTTGCTCCATCAGTCATTTTTGGCTTCTTAGGCAAAAATTCCTGATGACATGGATCTTTTTAACATCAGCCAAATCTTTATTTGTTTTAGTAATCGGGGCTGCTTCACTGAGGTGGGCCAGACCGGAGCCTCACAGATCATTCTGACTCCAAGTTAAATTTGTGCTGGCTCTGGGAACCAGAGAGCAAAGATTGTGGAATTGGCTCCCAGTTAATGATTCCTTTTCGATGTTCCTGTCTAGTGCATTCTTGGAAGCATTGAACTGTCTTATGTTGACCAGCTAGAGATCTATCCCTCTCCTTGCCCATTCTTTTGAAAGGAATGATACTGCGACAGAAAGTTAGTATATTGAAATAGCATTTGAAGAATGATACTTCTTCTACAGGCACCTACTGTTAGCTTTTCTTTCAATATTGATCAGACTGGGCTCTACTTGTTCACTCGCCCAATGGCATTTTGGCACCCACAATGCTGGCTCTTTGGTTATCATCTCATAGAATCCCTATAGTGTGAAAACAGGCCATTTGGCCCAACAAGTCCACGTCGACTCTTTGAAGAGTATCCCACCCAGACCCATTCCCCTACCCTATTGCTCTACATTTCCCCAGACAAACGGCCCTAGTCTACGCATCCCTAAACACTATGGGAACTTAGCATGGCCAATTCACCTAACCTGCACATCTTTGGATTGTGGAAGGAAACCAGAGAACCCAGGGGAAACCCACACAGACACTGAGGAGAATGTGCCAAATCCACACAGACAGTTGCTCAAGGCTGGAATCGAACCTGGCACAGTCCCTGGCACTGTGAGGCAGCGATGCTAACCACTGAGCCACCGTGCCTGAGTAGAAGTAGTCTTTGGTGCAGTTAAATCCACTTGTAGAGGGGATTTGGAAAAGTAGTGGGCGAACATCTACTCATCAAAATGAATGGGTCCAGGACCTGTGAAAATTTGTGGAATTAGCTACACCAGTAACTGGGTTGTAAAAAGTGGTAACATTTGGGAGGAACTTTAGACTGTGTTCACGCTTATGATTACTCATCAATGTGACCTGCTGTGGACAATGGTTGATGGTGGAATCAACCTTGTTAGTGTGCTTTCCATGATTCATGAATCTTTTCAGGCATGTTGCTCATTGCTGACACATAACAGATGACCACTTGGCTGAGGGATGGCCAGTTTCCATGGTGCAGTATCCTATTGTAAGAAACTCAGAAGAACAGGAAGAGATAATGAAATAAAAGCACTCAGTAAGCTAATGAAAGCAAATTAAAGATGGAACTGAACCTTTGGTCATCATTTTGGTATCAGAATCACAATCGCTATTCAGAGTGGGAAATAGCTTCCCAAATGAGAGAAAAGCCAGCAATCTCTAATGCAAATTACATTTCATATCATAAGAACTGTACAACTGTAAAAAATGGACATTCCCCTTCTCCGGGATCGACCCTATTGTTGCTGAAAGACTTTGACTAATATTGTCCACACAACCCTCCTAAACATTAACATTGTGCAAACCAAGCTCAAGCTGTGACTGAACTCTGCACAGTTTTCACATGCACTCTGGAATTTTATCTTGTGAAATCTGTTATTGCCTGAACACCACTGACCCTGATAACAAGCAGAGAGAAAGGTACAATACAAAAAAAAACAGGAAGCAGTATCTGGCTATCTGACAATTAGGGGTAATTCTGATTGATGTGTAGAATTAGCTTTTTGATCCTTAATTGAGCAAATAGTACAGATGAAAAAAAATGAAAACAAAAGTTGGTTCCTTTCTAATCCTGCTTTTGTCTTATTCACCTTTCAGGAGAATCATCTATAAGTCACATGATTGTGAATCAAAATCTGACAGCATTTTATGAGAAACAAAAGTCAGAAGATGCAAGAAATACTAAACGGGCCTGGCAGCATCTGTGGAAAGAGAAACAGAGTGAACATTTCCTGCTTTTCTGTTAGTATTTTGTTAGACTTGTTATCATTCCCATTGTGGATGGTGGGTCATCACTTCACTGCTATGTCTCCATTGTTGTAATTATTCACATGTGCTCTTCTGAATCTTACACAGCTAGCAAATGAATAATTAACTGAGTTTATTTGATTAACTGTGGGAATAACCGAGTCTGCACTGCTAATCAGCTGCACTAACTTGCACTTTTAACAGCCTCGTTGATATTGAGTTGAACAACATTTTCTAACAGGACCCACTGGATTGCTGCATTAAAGAAAAAAAACAAAGAAAAATGGCCCATTTTAGAAGGTCTCAACAAGTAAGGAACTAAACCATGAAATGAAAGGAAGTTACAAAATTAAGTCACAATATTATTAATGATACCAATTATCTCCTGCAGTCTTTTACGCCCGAAGACTGGAGGATATTGCCTGCTCCTTTTCCAGAGCTATGGATAAGACTGGAAGAGCAGCAGTCAGCCAGAGAGACCAGCTGCATGATGATACTGTGAAAGGATGAGCAGTTCTACCAATGTGTGTCGATTGGCACTATAAAAGACAACATTAAGTTGCGCAAAGTGGTGAGCAATGCTGTCCAGCTGTGCTACATTCTAATATAGCTATTTTATCAGAGGTGATGGTGATCTGATTAGTCAGTTTACAGATAGTATGGTGGATTTGGATAGTGAGAAAGGTTGTCAAAGGATATTGTAGGGTATGAATCTGTTGAATAGTTGGGCAGAGTAATGGTAAATGGAATTTAATGTGGGCAAGAAACTTGAAAGGGTTCAGAAAAGATTTACAAGGATGTTGCCAGGGTTAGAAGATTTGAGCTAGAGGGAGAGGTTGAATAGGCTGGGGTTATTTTCCCAGACTGATGGGTGTTTTTGGAGACTGAGGGGTGACCTAAATGGAGGTTTATAAGATCATGAGGGGCATAGATAGGATAAATAGACAAATTCTTTTCCCTGGGGTGGGGGAGTCCAGAACTAGGGAGCATAAGTTTAGGGTGAGAGGGGAAAGATATTAAAGGGACCTAAGGGGCAACTTTTTCATGCAGAGGGTGGTGTATGTATGGAATGAGCTGCCAAAGGAAGTGGTGGAGGCTGGTACAATTACAGCATTTCAAAGGCATCTGGATGGGTATGTGAATAGGAAGGGTTGAGAGGGATTTGGGCCAAGTGTTGGCAAATGGGACTAGATTAGGTTAGGATGGCTGGTTGGCATGGACGAGTTGGACCAAAGGGTCTGTTTGCTTGCTGTACATCTCTATGACTGTTTGACTCTATGTGTGAGAATGCATTTTGAAAGGTGCAGTGCAAGAGGAAAGTACACAGTAAATGGCAGGACAATTATGAGCATTGATATACTTGAGGTCCAAGTTCATAGTTCTGTGAAAGTGGCAACACAAGTGGTAAAGGTGGTATAGGGCTTGCTTTCCTTCGATGTTGGGGCACTGAGTACAAATGTTGGCAAGTTATGTTGCAGATGTACAAAACTTTAGTCAGGCTACAATTGGAGCACTGTGTGCATTTCCAGTCACCACACCACAGGAAGGATGTGGAGGCTTTAGATAAGATTCAAAAGATGTTTAACAGGGTGTTGCTTGGATTAGAGTGTGTCAGGCATTAGGAGAGGTTGGATAAACTTGGATCATTTTTGCCAGAGTGTCAAAGGCTGAGGGGTGACCTGATAAAAGTATATAAAACTATGATAGACATGGATAGCAGAGAGAGTTGGAGTCTTTTTCCCAGGTAGAAATGTCAAATACTAGGAAGCACAGGTTGAAGGTGATTAGATTAGATTAGATTACTTACAGTGTGGAAACAGGCCCTTTGGCCCAACAAGTACACACCGACCCACCGAAGCGCAACCCACCCATACCCCTACTGTACCCCTTTTTACCTAACACTACAGGCAATTTAGCATGGCCAATTCACCTGACCGGCACATCTTTGGACTGTGGGAGGAAACCAGAGCACCCGGAGGAAACCCACATAGATATGGGGAGAATGTGCAAACTCCACACAGTCAGTCACCTGAGTCGGGAATTGAACCCGGGTCTCTGGCGCTGTGAGGCAGCAGTGCTAACCACTGTGCCACCGTGCTGCCCACGGTGAGAAGGGGAAAAGTTTGAAGGTGAGGTGCAAGGCAAGTTTTTTTACACAGTGGTTGCCTGGAATGCACTGCCGGGGAGGTGGTAGAAGCAGATATGTTAGCAATATTTCAGAGGCAATTAGACAGACATATGAACAGGCAGAGATTTAAGGAATGCAGACAACATGCAGGCAGATGGGATTAGTTTAGAATGGTATCATGGTTGGCACAGACATGGTGGGCTGAAGGGCCTGTTCCTGAGTTGTACTGTTCTATGTTCTATGACACTTGGCAAAAGTAGAAGATGTACAACGTCATCCTAACATCAAGATGTTGGATGTCTTGTACAATTTTGACACAATATCGCAAAAGCTCAGATCAGTCTGATACTGAAAAGATTAAGCCCATAGTTTGGGTTCTGTGCTAGCTGACATTATTGTATATTACATATACATATAGCTGACTAATTAAGGGAACTACACTGACTCATTACACAGAGTCAGTGACTGAAAGTGAGACCAGACCTTAATACTGGAATGCCATTTTTGTGATTTTCCATCTAACTCTATTCGAGGTAAAGGCCTGTCTTATCTGGCATTTTACCCTTCAAAGAGTTGGAATCTTTTCTTGATAACATGGACACGGATACATACAGCAACAGTGTGTGCCATCTACAAGATGCACTGCAGAAATTCTCTAAGACTCCTTCGGTAGCACCTTCCAAACTGAAGTCCACTAGCATCTAGAAGGGCAAAGGCACCAAATGCATAGGAAAACCACCAACTGCAAGATCCTCCCCCAAGTCACTCATCATTCTGACTTGAAAGCAAATCATCACTTATTAGGTAAAAATCCTGGAACTCCTTCCTTAACAGATCTACCTACAGCAAATGGGCTGTAATGATTCAAGATAATTGACTGAGTTTTTTGAAGATGTAATAAAGAGGATTGATGAGGGCAGAGCAAATGATCTATATGGACTTCAGTAAGGCATTCAACAAGGTTCCTCATGGAGACTGTTTGGCAAGGTTAGATCACATAGAATACAGGGAGAACTAGCCATTGGGACACAGAGCTGGCTCAAAAGGTAGAAGACAGAGGATGGTGGTGGAGGGTTGCCTTTCAGACTGGAGGCCTGTGACCAATGGTGTGCCACAAGGATCGGTGCTGGGTCCACTGCTTTTCGTCAATTACATAAATGATTTGGATGACACCAAAATTGGTGGAACAGTGGACAGCGAAGAAGGTTACCTCAGAGTACAATGGGACCTCGAAAAGATGGGCCAATGGGCCAACGAGTGGCAGGTGGAGTTTAATTTAGATAAATGCAAGGTGCTGCATTTTGGAAAGGCAAATCAGGACAGGACTTCTGCACTTAATGGTCAGGTTCTGGGGAGTGTTGCTGAACAAAGAGATCTTGGACTGCAGGTTCATAGTTCCTTGAAAGTAGAGTCACAGGTAGATAGGACAGTGAGGAAGGAGTTTGGTATTCTTTCCTTTATTGGTCAGAGCATTGAGTATAGGAGTTGGGAGGTCATGTTGTGGCTGTACAGGACATTGCTTAGGCCACTTTTGAAATATTGTGTGCAGTTCTATCAGAAGGATGTTGTGAAACCTGAAAGGGTTCAGAAATGATTTACAAGGATGTTGCCAGGATTGGAGGGTTTGAGCTATAGGGAGAGGCTGAATAGGTTGGGGCTGTTTTCCCTGGAGTGTCGGAAGCTGAGGGGTGACCTTACAGAGGTTTACAAAATCATGAGGAGCATGGATAGGATAAATAGACAAGGACTTTTCCCTGGGTTGGGGGAGTCCAGAACTAGAGGGCATAGATTTAGGGTGGGAGGGGAAAGATTTAAAAGGAACCTAAGGGGCAAGCATTTCATGCAGAAGGTGGTGTCTGTATGGAATGAGCTGACAGTGTAAGTGGGTACAATTGCAACATTTAAAAGGCATCTGAATGGGTACATGAATAGGAAGGGTTTAGAGGGATAAGGGCCAACTGCTGGCAAATGGGACTAGATTAGATTGGGATATCTGGTCAACATGGACGAAGTGGACCGAAGGGTCTGTTTCTGAGCTGTACACCTCTATGACTCTTTGACTCCAAGACAGCTTGCCAACATTTTCTCTCAGGCAAATGGAGATGATCAATAATGCCTGCCAATGATGCCCACATTCCATGAATTTAAAAAAAATAAATCGATATATTGTCTCTATATATTCAGACAGTGCCTTGGCAAGTCACATTGCATCACAGAATTGCAGCGCTATTACTGCAAGACAATACAGGAGAAAGTGAGGACTGCAGATGCTGGAGAGTAGAGTCGAGTGTGTGGTGCTGGAAAAACACAGCAGGTCAGGCAGCATCTGAGAAGCAGGAGAATTTACATTTCGGGCATAAGTCCTTTATCAGCATTCCTGAAGGGCTTATGCCCGAAACATCAATTCTCCTGCTCCTCGGATGCTGCCTGACCTGCTGCGCTTTTCCAGCGCCGCACTCTCAATTCTGCAAAGCAATACAAACAGGACCTGATACAGTAATCAACTTCTCACTCTGCGGCGTGCTATGTGAAATCATGGTTGGACCATGATTTGTCATAAATGTGGTATTGTCCAAAATGATATCGTCAGTTTCGAAATGGGCATCTTGCAAGATGGAGGTTTATATGCAGCTCAGCTATTTCTTTGCAGGACTTCACTAATGTTGACAACAATATCATACAATCTAGCCTGGAAACAATAATGTAGTACCTTCCCTTGAACCCAAGTGTTTATACAAAATTCATCAAATTCATTTTTATTTAGTTCCAAATCAAGTTGAGATAACTGCATTCTTTTGATCAATTTCCTGCACCACTTTCTCCCTTCTTTCCAACTATACATCATGTACATGTGGTTCGGTGGTGAGAGAATGGGAGGGAAGAACAGGTAGATATTTCCCTTCAACATGAAAGCTGCTGATGATGGTAAACTGTTGCCTACAGGAGTAGGTGCCTGATGAAGGAGCAGTGCTCAGACTGTTCGTGAATTTAAATAAAGCTAGTGTACTATAACCTGGTGCCATGTGACTTCTGATTAGTGGGGTAAGACACAAACTTAATCCAGCTATTGAGAAACCTTGGCAAGTCACATTCCATCACAGAATCACAGTGTTATTCCAAGTGGACGAAGGCCACTCAACTCATTGTGTCTGCACCAGTTTTCATGTAATGTCATATTCCTGGTCTTTCCCCTCCCCCCAAAAAAAGCCTGCATGTTGTTTCTTTTCAAATTAAAGTCCAATCCCCTTTTGAATGCTTCAGTTGAACTGATCTCCACCGCACTCAGCCAGAGCATTCCAGACTTCGACCATTTGCTCCGTGAAAAAGTTATTTTGTTCCCTTCAGAGAAGAGAAGGCATTCAAAATCATAAGGATCTTGAACTGAACAGACAGGGAGAAATTGCCCACACCTGCTGGAAAGGTCAAAAACCAGAGAGTGCATATCCAAGATAATTGGCAAACAAAACCGTGGCAGCAGGAGGAAAAGCTTTTTCCCCATATCAAGTTTAATTCAGATAAATGTGAGGTGCTGCATTTTGGGAAAGCAAATCTTAGCAGGACTTATACACTTCATGGTAAGGTCCTAGGGAGGGTTGCTGAACAAAGAGACCTTGGAGAGCAGGTTCATAGCTCCTTGAAAGTGAAGTTGCACGTAGATAGGATAGTGAAGAAGGTGTTGGTATGCTTTCCTTTATTGGTCAGAGTATTGAGTACAGGAGTTGGGAGGTCATGTTGCGGCTGTACAGGACATTGGTTAGGCCACTGTTGGAATGTTGCGTGCAGTTTTGGTCTCCTTCCTATCGGAAAGATGTTGTGAAACTTGAAAGGGTTCAGAAAAGATTTACAAGGATGTTGCCAGTGTTGGAGGACTTGAGCTCTAGGGATAGGTTGAACAGGCTGGGGCTGTTTTTCCTGGAGCGTTGGAGGCTGAGGGGTGACCTGAAAGAGGTTTACAAAATTATGAGGGGCATGGATAGGGAAAAGACTTTGTCAATTTATCCTGGGGTCGGAATGTCCAGAACTAGAGGGCATGGGTTTAGGGTGAGAGAGGAAAGATATAAAAGAGACTAAGGGGCAACTTTTTCACGCAGAGGGTGGTACGTGTATGGAATGAGCTGCCAGAGGATGTGGTGGAGGCTGGTACAATTGCAACATTTAAGAGGCATTTGGATGGGTATATGAATAGGAAGAGTTTGGAGGGATATGGGCCGGGTGCTGGCAGGTGGGACTAGATTGGGTTGGGATATCTGGTCGGCATGGACGGGTTGGACCGAAGGGTCTGTTTCCATGCTGTACATCTCGATGACTCTATGACTCTAAGTGATTTAGGTCTAAAATGCACTGCTGGAAAGTGTGGCTGATACTTGATCAATTGCGGCTTTTGAAAGGAAATTGCCAATTACATTAAAGCTGTGCCCCCCAAATCTCAGTGCCTTGGGAGTTCATTGCCTGTTGATACTGTCCAAACTACCAATCACTCCAAACACCCCAATCGGGTTTCCTGACAGCTCTCCCTTAATTTCTCTAATCAATTTTCACACATGAAGTTTCTCACACTCGATAGCATCTTAACTTGCTTCTACACTCCCTTCTGTGTCGTCACATTCATGCCTAAAGTGAAGTAGCAAAGATGTTAAGTATGTCTTTTCTCTTTGAATTTGCACCTATTCTGAGGGACAGAACCAATCAACTTGGGAGCAAATTACTGCAGATGCTGGAATCTGAACTGAAAACAAAAAATGCTGGAGATCACAGCGGATCAGACAGCATCCATGGAGAGAAAGCAAGCTCATGTTTTGAGTCGAGTTGACTCTTCATCAAAGCTGCCGTGAAGTGTGGAGGGTGCAGCATTTATGCAAATGGTGGGAAGGGGGTTTTGGAGAAAGGATGTTGATAGTTCAGATTAAGTGTTCGGAATGTGAGAATGGCAGAACAACGGTGTGTCTAACTGCCAGACTGGGAAAACAGTTCCACTGTGGTGGGGAAAAGGGAGAGAGGGTGACAGAGTATGTAATAAGCAAAGCTAAAAGGAGTGAAATGAATAGATTTCACAATTTGAAGGTGTTAAACTCAAAAATGCGGCCCACTCCACACTTCATTTCAGCTCTGTTGAAGAGTCACCTCAACTCGAAATGTTAATTAGCTCTATCGCCATGGATATTGCCTGACCCACTATGATCTCCAGCAATTTTTGTTTTCAGACCCAACCGAGCACTGTGAGCAGGTAAACCGTTTGGTAAATAAATTGACCTTCTTCTTAGTGTTCACTTCTCTCTTCTTCATCAGACTGTCTAATCCTGCCACTCTCCTTTTTTTACCCTTTTCCTTTAGAAAGATTGCAAAAACTAATGCTTTGTCCTTGAGAGGTGGTAACGGTGTTGAGGAGTGTAATTTTAAGTTAACTCATCCAGCAGGTGACTGATGTGAATGAATCAGTTATTGTTTTACGACTCATTGATTTTCTTCAATAATAAAATTGGGCAGGATATGGAAATGAGACTTACTCCAATTGCTTTAAAGTCCTGCCATGTGCGTTATGTTAAAATGTTCTTCTACATATTAAAGCTGTTTTATAGCAGCAAACGAAATTTTCAATAATGTAGGTAAAGTTAATCTAGAGCATGACTTCAAAAGTAAAACAAGACACCAGATCAAAGACGATAGATTAAAAGAGATAAGGAGACAGTTTAAAACATGCCAGGATCATGCAGGATGATCAATGCTTCAAATAGTCTTGAGCCATGTAGCAAAAGCCTCAGACTTGTTCAAGACACGAATCACTGATACAATGGGAGGAGATGAGGATATTCTTGGACTTTCAACCCAGTGTCCCATCTCTTGGAGAGAATCTTTCAAATCGTCAGGTGGCACGGTGGCGCAGTGATTAGCACTGCTGCCTCACAGCGGCAGAGACCTGGGTTCAATTCCTGCCTTGGGCGGCTGTCTGTGTGGAGTTTGCACGTTCTCCCCGTGTCTGCATGGGTTTGCTCCGCTTTCCTCCCACAGTCCAAAGATGTGTAGGCCAGGTGAATTGGGCACGCTAAATTGCCCATAATTTTAGGTGTGGGGGGGGTGGGTTGCTCTTCGGAGGGCTGGTGTGGACTTGTTGGGCCAAAGGGCCTGTTTCCACACTGTAAGTAATCTAATCTCATGATGGCAGCTGGGGGATTTAAATGCATTTTAGATCTAAATCACTGGATGTGAGAAAAAAGCTTTTCCTCCTGTTGCCATGGTTTGTTTGCCAATTATCTTGGATATGTACTCCCTGGTTTTTGATTTTTCCAGCAAGTGTGGGCAATTTCTCCCTGTCTGTTCTGTTCAAAATCCTCATGATTTTGAGTGCCTTCTCTTCTCTGAAGGGAACAAAATAACTTTTTCACGCAACAAATGGTCAAAGTCTAGAATGCTCTGGCTGAGTGTGATGGAGCTCAGTTCAATTGAAGCATTCAAAAGGGGATTGGACTTTAATTTGAAAAGAAACAACATGCAGGCTTTTTGGGGGGGAAGACCAGGAGCATGTCATGATGTGAAAGCTGGTGTAGACACAATGGGTTGAGTGGCCTCTTCCACTTGGAATAACACTGTGATTCTGTGATGGAATGTGACTTGCCAAGGTTTCTTGATAGCTATGTTAAATTTGTGTCCTACCCCACTAATCAGAAGTCACATGGCACCAGGTTATAGTCCACCAGCTTTATTGGTGAATGAGATTTTAATCAAATAAAACTGGTATAAAAAGGTTAATTATAATAATGACGATTATGCAGTTACTATGTTACAACAAAAATCCACCTGGATCAGTAACATCCTTAAGGGAATCTGCTACCCTCAACTGGTCTGGCTGATTTGCCAGATTCACAATAATGTGGTTTACTTTAACAACCCTTTGTAATGATGTGGAGGTGCCAGTGTTGGACTGGGGTGGACAGAGTCAGAAGTCAGACAACATCAGGTTATAGTCTGACAGGCTTATTTGAAATCACAAGCAGGGCACGGCTAGGATAAACAGACAAAGTATCTTCCCTGGGGTGTGGGAGTCCAGAAGTGGAGGGCATAGGTTTAGGGTCAGAGGGGCAAGGTATAAAAGAGACCTAAGGGGCAATGGTTTCACGCAGAGAGTGGTACATATGGAATGGTCTGCCAGAGAAAGTGGTGGAGGCTAGTATGATTGCAACATTTAAAAGGCATTTGGATGGGTATATGAATAGGAAGGGCTTGGAGGGATATGGGCTGAGTGCTGGCAGGTGGGACTCAATTGGGTTGGGATATCTGGTCGGCATGAACGGGTTGGACCGAAGGGTCTGTTTCTGTGTTATACATCTCCATGGCTCTTTTGGAGTGCTCTTCCTCTGTAGGTTAGTTTATTTAAAATGGTGAACTGATGAAGGAGCAGAGCTCTGAAAGCTTGTGATTTCAAATAAACCTGTTGGATTGTAACCTGGCTTTGCGTGACTTCTAACTTAGCCCTCTGTAATGGCCTAGAAATCCCTTGAATGTGCTACATTGAAGTTTTAGATATTTTCAAATATGTTATGACAGAACTCTGGAGCTGATGACACCTGAACTCAGGCTGCCTAAATCAAAGTTTGGGACACTACCATTGCACCACAACTTCTTGTCTTGTGGTGGTGATAGTGTAGAACTTCTAAGGTACAGAGGATCAGAGATGCTGATCATCATTTTCTTAAAGGTGTTTAGAATTGTGCAATAAGTGCTGCTAGTGGTGGGCACATCCTATAAACAAAGAAGAAAGAAGTGCTGTAAGTTGAAGGAAGTAAAACAGAATTAGAAATGTATTGTCATGTGTATTTAAGCATAGGAATACATGAGTACAGTGAAAAGTGTACAAAGTTTCCATTCTCCAGCACCATCTTAGTTAGCAAACCAGAATCACAAAACAAAACGACAGCGGAAATAAAAGAAAATAAAAGAAATAAAAGAAAAATGACCAAATTTCAACATCTAAGTCTTACCTCCATAAAGCCTTTCGGAACCACCAATGCTTTCGGAAATAGGAGGATGCGATAAAAATGTGTTCAACAGCTTCCTTGATTTGAAGTGAGCACATTCTCATGTGAACATTGTTAGACCATAAGACATAAGGGCAGAATTAGGCCATTAAGGCCATCGAGCTTGCTCCACCATTGTTAGTCATAATGATCTAATAATCAATCATTCATCCATCAAGGATTGATTCACTCTGTGGGTTAGTTTATTTAAAATGGTGAAATATATTATAAATTATGAAGCAGACATTACAACAGACCAGGTAAAAACAATGACTGCAGATGCTGGAAACCAGATTCTGGAGGATTGATTCACTCTGTGGGTTAGTTTATTTAAAATGGTGAAATATATTATAAATTATGAAGCAGACATTACAACAGACCAACCAATTTCTGCCAGTGCAGCTTGCATGCTCAAAGCAGACTAACAGTCAGGCAGCTGGAACACATGGCAAAGTCTCTTAAAGACAAAGGTACACATAAAACAAACATTTGACCTATTTTCTATTCTCATTATCACAAGCATTTTAGTTTACAGGTAACTCATTCCCCCCCGTAAGTCCTGTCATTTGAAAAGCCTGATTTGCAGATGTAACTGATTTATTTTTATCTATATATTATGATTGTTATATTATGGGAATGTATATTTAGTCAGATTGGCTACTGTGAGCTTGCCAGGTTGATCTTAATGGGAAAAGAAGGGTTAAGTAAAATAGTTATAATAATGGTCAACTCATCTGTGAAAGCATGTAAACAAAAATGCACTAAAACTGGGTATAGGCAATTAAAGGAGTAAAAGCCTGTACTTCTAAAAGTCAGAAAACTTTTCAGCAACATGAATCCTTACAATGATCAAACCACTGATAGAATGAGGCTCATTAATGACAACTTGAAGCTTCTTCTGGTTTAATGGGGTCAGTATTGTGGTCAGGAGAGTACAATGGTGTGAAGGATCTATAGAGGTGATGCTTATTAACCATGTTGGATGGTTGGTTGTCATATGAGACCACCTTTGACCACTCAGACAGCTGGCCATGCACGGAGCAAACAATTTTTGTTTGCCAAAGGTTCCCAACACATGCACAGAAGGGTATAAGAAAGTTTTGTCCTTTGACCTTCAATGTGCTGCCAGATGTTGACCAACACATTTGAGGTTACTTCTTTTCCCTGAGCATCAGATCAATGATCCAGGTGTGAACAGGGTCTAGGTCATTGTGAGAGTTGCTCAATGAATATATAACTCTTTTGTTCTCCTGGCTGAGTTAAAGCAGAGCTGAAGAGAAATGCTAGGATTTTTGTGGGGATGCTTGGGTGAAAGACAAAAGTTTTTTTTTATGTGGATTGGATTAAAGAAATTGAAGGGCATGGCTGGAGATTGTGTGGAAAATTCAATTTTGTGGACAAACCTTTGACCTCATAGTTAAAAGAAAGGCTGGGAGTTGGATCCAAAGAGACCTGTCAATTTATAGTCTAAAAAAGTAAAACATGAATTGGATTGGCAGGATTAAGTCACTGTAGGGCATTTAAAAATGAAGGCACAACCGAATTGGAAGAAATTAGCCTGTAAGCTTTGGCTTTCTTCTAATGGGTCATGTATTATCCTGTTCATCATTTTTCAGTGTGCTGTTCATATCCTTGTGATTTTGAAAAAGTTCAAATAAAATTAATTAGACAATTTCCCAATCCTATATCTTTGCCAGTGTAATTATTTATTCCATTCAAGCCAGAGTCATTGCAACAGTTCAAGTATTAAAGGTCTTGTGGGTAGTAACCACCGCAGGAACTGTACATCACGAGACTCCACTCATTGAAAGCAGAGGATTCATTAAGGCTAGAAGCTAAAGTCAGAAATCAAACCAGCTGCTGTGGCATTGATTGGGTCGCACTGAGTCTCCCAGGATAGTCCGTCTCCTATTCCAGCAAATTCTACAAATTAGTTGGAAAAGGGTTATTGGTTAATTCACAACTCTTCCCAGCTTTGATGTAACTTAGTTAATCTCTTCTGAACTGGAGAGACAGAACTGCTCCCTGTGCGGATCCATGACTAACACCGAAGATGTCATTTGCCGGGACTTGGAATGAAATCACATTTGAATTGGCCCTTGTTTGACTTTGGAATGGATTTCCTGGCCTGTTGCTTTAGGTTATTGAAACATGCAGTATAATATAGGCAAGTAGATACATGTCTTTAGGTAAAAGTGAGTAAGTACACTGAGAAAACTGGGGCTGATTTGTTAAAGTTTCATGAGCTTATTGGGTTTAATGGCCTTTTCCTATTCCAGAAAATGCTTATGGTTTTATCATTTTCAATCTATTTCTCTGGTCTCGCTATTTCTTGTCACCTGTTTTAACTTCTATAACATTTTATTTTGCAGCCTCTTATTTCTGGAGAACATGTTTCACTGTGAAACATGACGAACGTGAGACAAAAGACAATTTCAGCCATCAGCGTGCATCAGTAATTCTGTAATACATAAATGTACTACAGAATGATACAGCAGTGTTTTTCTTATATAGTGCTAACTTAATATATTAAGTAGTTCTAATTTGCATAATTCATGTATCATTTCTTGCTTTTAGCATAATAAAAGCACAATTGGGATTTTTGCTTTTTATTATTTTCATAAATGACTGAGTTCTAGGTGCTGAGGTAATAGTCTACAGGTTGGAAGATGATACAAAACTCAGATAGACAGGGTGGCACAATGGCTCAGTAGTTATCAATGCTGCCTCACAGTGCCAGAGACCCAGGTTTGATACCACCCTCAGGCAACTGTCTGTGTAAGGTTTGCACAGTCTCCTTGCGTCCGAGTGGGTTTCATCTGGGTGCACTGGTTTCCTCTCACAGTCCAAAGATTAGAATAGGTGGATTAGCCATGGGGAATGCAGGGTTACAGGGATATGGTGGGTCTGGGTGGGATGCTCTTTGGACAGTTGGTGTGGACTCAATGGGCTGAATGGCCTGCATCCACACTGTCAGGGTTTTGTGACTTCGGTCTCCTGAACATCGATTGTTATTGTGCTGGGTGTCTGGGACAAACTCTGACAAATGATCTTTAACCAAAATATGCAAGCTGGGCAAGATCAGTACAAAATGAGCTTTTTTTCCTGTCATTTTTTTTTTGATGTGGAGAAGTGCTCTTACAGACAACTGAATGTTTCTTTTCCGTCACCAAATCACCCATGGTTAAACCGTGCTTATTTGCTATGTGGTACTGATTTAAGATCAGTTGAGAGAGAAATGGATCTTGCACATAGCTGTCCAAAGATTCATGACCAATGTGGAGAAATCTTAGCCAAAGCAAACAGACTATTATCTTCCATAAATAAAACCACACAAGATAAAACAAAACATACTATCTATACAAGTCTTTAGCTAGACTGCATTTGGAACACTGCATTCAGTGTCTGGCCCCTCTCATTGTGGCTGTTACAGGAACTTTGAAAAAAGTCCTGCAAGGGCTCATGGTTGTCTTTCTGCTGTTCTTTCTCTTTCTTCCAATTCTGATTTTGATGACTGAATACCTGGCTAGTCAATAGATTCCTATTTCCATTCACAGGAGTGGCTCCTACCTTATATTTGTGTTCTTTCCAGTTGACACATAGCACTATGGGGTAACTAAACACACCCTGATTTAAGTATCTACTGTTAATATTAAGCTTTCTCCTCCAAGTCAGAAAATGCATGGTTTAGATGCAGGCTAATGTAATCAATTCTTCAGACAGTTCAGGGACGTGTTTACTCCAATCTCCTCTCTTCCATTTGCCCATGAGATGTCTACCATTCCAGTCTCTTTCCTCAGTCTGTACCTGATCTGCCCATTGCTCATGTTCGTCAGTTTCAGCCATTGGGCTGTCCATCACTCCCATCCCTTTCCTTCAGTCACTCCCAGGGCGGCCTGTCACTCCCATCCCCTTACCTCAGTCAGTCCCAGGGCAGCCTGTCACTCCACCGCCCTGTTTCAGACAGTTCCAAACCACAAAGCATGAACAAATTGCGACTAGCTTTAACATCTTTAGGCAGAACGCTGCAGCCTTAGCAGTCGTACTCGGCTTGCATCTACACTTGACAGCAAAGAGGAAAACAAGGCCCCCCACTGTGTATATTCATTAGAAGCCTTTGAGATGAAGTTATTAAATAAAACAAGGTGTAAGATCGCTGCCCTTTATTAGGTGACGCTCACACCAAACATTACACAGGATAAGCTCAGCATCTGAATAGTTCTTGCTGGAGGACCTAAGGTGTGAGGGGGCCACAATGGGCGGGATCATACACTGGGCAGGTTCAGCAGTGTATTTTAGTTTGCTTCCTCAAGGGTTGGTTATTTACATACATCCCTTAATTACCATCTGTGCACCCAGCGGCACTCTCTCTACAAAGCGAATGCTTCCATCTGTTGACACTGCTCTCTTACAGCGATCCAAATTTTTCCCATCTCTGTGTCTTGGCAATGAATGTCTTATCCTTTTTTTTAATTTTGTTTGTTTGCCCAGAGCTCATCTGGGAAACATTTGTTAATTTATTTTCCCAGTGAGCTTGAATCATGGAAAAAATGTACTGCAGAGAAAAAAAAGGGCCAGTTCTGCTTTCAAGTAATGCTGATTTCTTTTTGGATATTTTGCATTTTAAAATTAATTCAACTATTGCAATAATAGTTCTTACGTGCTTGCTATTATGTGAGTCTTCATGATTAATATGTACTGGCGACATTCATTTCATGAATACTATCAGCCTTTCATCTTTATATTTTATAAATATTTTGGAGACCAGAAATAAAAACATCTGTAGTTACTTTTTATGTTTAAGTTGATCAAGATAATGACCTGTGTGCAAATGTGCGAGAGCAGACTTGAATTATATTGATCTCATCTGGGCTGCAGTTAGGCTGCTACAGTTGGACTCAGTGCTAAAGTAAGGGAGAAAGAATATTAGCCAAGGTTCCTGCCCGCTGCTCACTAACAACAGGATATTTTATTGGAAAGATGTCTGTGTATGTGGCATCTATTAAGAACAGAGTTGAGCTTGACTGGGATGCTTTTGTGATCAAATATTCTTCCTCTCTGTTCCTAGGCAATTACTCGAGAAAAAAATGACTTGCTTCCACAGTGTATGGAGGAGTTCTGAGATAGCTGAAATGTCCATTATAGGATCTAAAACTCTAACCCATGCATGTGCACTTGAAAGCAAGAAAATGAGGTGTTTAGAGTTTTTTTGCAATCTTTCTATCCCATTTTACCTTTGCATTTTTTCCAATGATGTCTTCTTATTTTTTTTTGCCTTCCCAAATGAACCTTCTCCATTTTGTTGGGTCATAAAGCCAGGAGCTCCTATGAGTCAGTAAGGAATGTGATCCTTTCAGGGAGCTTTTGAGGTCATTCCAAAAGCATTTCATCCTGGGAATCTCCTGTCACAACTGTGTTATGAGTCAAGCGAAAGTAGAGATAACCAAATATCCAAATGACACTTGCCCCTCAGCTGCATCTGAGAAGAATGTTACTTGGCTGAGATACTTAGGGGTCTGAAGCTGAGCATGGAGAAAGGCAGTCAGATAAAAGAAAAAAAAGGAAACCAGAACTAAAAGCTAACTTTAATGTCACCTTTTTCAGATTTTGCTTTGAAATTTCATCTGGTAATTGGTAGGAACAATAATTGAGTTACCACTTTGACAGAGAAGGTGGTTTGCCCAGATCAAGCAATTAGTTTCTTTTATTCATTTTGGGGAGATGGACATCACTAGCTCACTCAGCATTTATTGTCTAACATGAGATGCTCCTAGTAAGATGGTTTTGTGATGTCTTCTGACCCACTGCACTTTGTTTGGTGTAGGTGTGCTTAACAATATTTTTGTTGATGGAGTTCTAGAATTTAGATCCAGTGAAGGTGATTTCCAAGTCAGGATGATAAGTGGCTTGGAGGGGAATTTGCAGGAGCTGGTGTTCTATGTATCGGCTACCCTTTTCTATGTAGATGGAAGTGTTTGGAAGGTGCTGTTGAAGAAGGCTTGGTGAATTTCTGTGGTGCATCTTGTAGTTGGTACACATTAGATCTAATGATCATCGATGGTGGAGGGAATGAATATTTGCAGTTGAGGTGCCTATCAAGTGAACTGCTTTGTCCTGGATAGTATCAAGTTTCTTGAATGTTATTGGAGCTGCACCCATCCAGGCAAATGGGGAGTATGATCACACTCTTGACTTGTGGACAGGTTTTGAATTGAACATGATCGTGGTAAGATATTGCTTTTATATCATTGAATTCCTATTATCCAAAATTGTATCATCAAGAAAATCAACTATTCAGTGGAAAACCCTTATCTCCAGTAACCTATTTTCTTCCAGACATGAAGCACATGAAAATACATAAGAAAATCTAGTCATTTCCTGTCAGTTTTAGCCTGGCAAAGGAACCAGAAATTTATCATTATCTGTCAATCTTCACATACCTACTAGGTATTTCCTCATCAACTGGCTCAGAAATGTTATTACACACCTCTGGAGCAGGTGGGACTTGAGGCTAGGCATACTGGCCTCGAGATAGGGACATTACCACTACAATGCAAGAACCCATACAAGCACCTTCCTGAACTCTAAAATATCTCAAGGTGTACCTGTTTAGATGGAGAACATCTATGCCACTGAAACAAGCTTAAGTTGACTCATCATAGTACAGCTGTTATTATAAATCTCTTTCCTCCAATTTGCCAACAATAATGCTCAAGTAATCCTCTAATAATTTTCATGGTTTTTCATCAATTGAACATGTGCTTACAAACTTTGTTGTGAGGACTGGCTGTTTCTTCTGGATCTACCAGTGATTTGAAACACTAACACCTAACAGAACAACTCTAAATGTTTAAAATCAAATTGATATATCATTAAAACCATCACATTGGTGAGACCTCAATCTTTGTAAAAGGCAATGCTGTTCCATGCATGCCAACACTTAACAAGGAATCTGGGCAATTTAATTAAACATCAGAGGCTGTGGATCACAGAGAAAGAAAGACTATTACAATCATGGCTCAGGATTAAATGGCTTGTTTTCCACTCAAGTGATTTGAGTTTCACACTATAGATGATTTTCCAGTTGGTCATACTCATTGAAAATCAGTTATTCCTGGACTATGATCACAATATAACATCCATTTGATTAATTTTAAATTACACTATTCTGTGTAACATGCTGTAGAAGCAATAAAAAGAGATTTTACTGAGATGTGTGATGCAAAGGGATTATATTAGTAAAATATGATTTCCCATGTATTTAACCATTGCATATTTATTCATTAGATTTACGTCTTGTATGTTTACACGTTGACTTGACTACAGATTTGCTCCATTGATCTGTGGAATTCTCCTCCCCAGAGAGCAGTAGATGCTGGGTCATTGAATAGATTAAATTTGGAGTACAATGTGTAGATCTGGTTTCGAAATTATTGGACATTTTTTATTACAGCTAAAGTTTCACATCCTAATTGGTTCAATTTAAAAGTTAGAAGATTAGGCACAAGTGGATAAGTCAAGGGAATTCTTTTATCTTGAGTGATCGATCTTATATTCCCTGATGCTCACTCATACACATTGACTCTGTCCACAATGTCTCTCCTCCTTCAGTCCATCTCACCCTTGCCCTACTGATATTTCTATCTAATCCCCCTATTGCTCTCTTTTTTATGTTCAAAAGCCTTCTAAAAATGCTTTCTCAATCATTTGTAACCATCCCTATGTAAAGACTGAAGAGCCCATCTCCTTTCCTCTCCTTTGGCAGGGAGTCGAATATTTTCTAAATCTAAGATACAGTAGAAACATTGTCATTGTAGAATTCTGTGACCATAGAAGAAATGGAGATAAACAATGTCATTTGATAAGAATTCAATGTCTTTTTTCAGTGAGAATTATGGTTAGCAAATCTAACAAAAAGAAAAGCTTGGTTTATGGGGTTTTATTTGTGTACCATTCTCTAAATAAATGCTTACCTGTTAAAACACTGTATATTGTACTTTTTGCTTTCCATTGGCATTTGCTCAGCTAAATTACAGAACAACAGAGTTCAGTGTCATATAAAGTCAATGTTGAATTCTTTATGTGAGGGCAGCCTTGAGAACTCACTGCTCAGACATAGCAAATCTGTCATGTTCCTAGTAATATAAATGGCCACTAATATGCAGATCATCTAATAAATTGATGTTTGTATAGTACTATCTACTCTGCTTAAGTATGTGCCTTGATAATTGTGTAAAACATTATAGAAGATCAGGTAGATACTTAACAAGGACTACACTATGTTTGCAAAATACTTTATATTGCCTCTGATAAGCAGATAAAGATTGTGGGAAATTGACACCCAGCATGAGTACAACATGCCAGCACACTTACCTGCACAAAGAGATACAAGAGCCAGCACAGTGTTGAAAAGGCAGCTTCATTTTTATGGTAGTTTCCCATGGGAAAGTTGCCTCTCAATAACATATTACGGCTTAATTTCAGGAATCTGTAAATCTTGGAGCTGTATTGCACGCTATAAGATACTAAATAATATGCCATCATGTAGATAAGGACCTCGGCAGCTCAGGACAGGTACCTCAACAGGAATCACGTTACATTTCATAATGTGGGATAACTTCATAAAATTCTTCCACTCTCGGGCATTTGAATGAGCAAATGTGACCTGGAAGAGGGACAGCCACCCTGGCATTGGCCAAGAGAGGGCGAAACACTTTGGCATAAATTGGGAATTCAGCAAGCATCCTCCAGTGAGTGGACATTGAAGCCAGCATGCTGGCATGAGCTGGAATTTAGTCATAAACCTTGGCATTGTTGGGGATGAATCGAGCATCTTGGCATGATCTTGGCTAGAGCTGGAGGAATGGGAATTGGCTGGGAGCTCATCAAATAACTCCACACAAACTGAGAGTGAGTCAACACCTGCTATAAACGAGGTGGGGATTAAACACTTTCAGCATGAAATGGGAGTGAATCCAATATTAGAATGTGGAAAGCCAAGGTTTAAGTATCTTACATTATGCAGTCAGCAATATGTCAGTTACAATCCTCAGACCCTAGTGCAATCAGAGGTTATAAAATCTTTTATAGGAAGAACAGTTTAGCTGAAAAAACTAATCATTTAAGCAGATTTACCGACCATGATCACAAATCAAGAATAACATAATAGTTGACAGGACAGCAGGGATACTTGTGTCCCTGTATACTTCCTACGCTCGGACAACTTTCAACAGGCATCCAAAAGCATTGAATTATCAGACTACCAATTCAATCCATCCTTGCCTTTGTCCTCTCCAACTGTCATTGCATCCCAGCTCTCCCTTTCCCTTGAAAATTATTAAATATGCATTCACCTGTCAGCTCCTCTGCAACTTTGGTCTGGTTTGTGTCTGTCACAACCCTCATCTAATCGTGAATTAGAACTTCCATGATCGTGGTTTTGTAGCACCAACATTCTATATCATATCTGTTTCATTTGACATTTGCTATACAATGCTCCTCCAATATCTCCTCTTAATTTCCAAATCTGTGTGCTGTTAGCATTGCTAACATATTACGTTGTAGTTCAACTCTTACTACTTGGACAAAGCAGCATGTTTCCGCTGGAATTTTCTAAACAGCAATCCTTGGACCTCTTCTCTTTGTAAGCTTAACAAGTTGCTTATCCATGTGTCATTTGTGGCTCTGATGTCCGTTTTATGAAGGTCTGGATTCATCAATTCACACTCCATGTCTTGAGCACAAATATATGGACTGTCACCCTGCTGCTTCACTGAGGGATGCATACACATTTACAAATGCTGTCTGTTCTCTCAGCTGATAAGACATGTGGCACTACCTAGAAGAAGGGCAGTGGGTGGATATCTTCCATATCCTCACCAATATTTATTCCTCAATTGACATAATTAAAAACAGGTTGTTTATTATCACATTCCTGTTTACAGTGTCTTGCTGTGTGCATATTAGCTCACATTTCCTATATAACTGCAATTCAGAAAAATACTTGATTAACTGTAAAGTGCTTTAGAACATCTGGTGGTCCTCAAATGCCCTGTAAATGTGCAGCATCGTGGCACAGTGGTTAGCACTGCTGCCTCACAGCGCCAGAGACCCGGGTTCAATTCCCACCTCAGGCGACTGTATGTGTGGAGTTTGCACATTCTCCCCGTGTCTGCGTGGGTTTCCTCCGGGTGCTCCGGTTTCCTCCCACAGTCCAAAAATGTGCAGGTTAGGTGAATTGGCCATGCTAAATTACCTGTAGTGTTGGGTAAATGTAGGGGAATGAGTCTGGGTGAGTTGCGCTTCCGTGTGGACTTGTTGGGCCGAAGGGCCTGTGTCCACACTGTAAGTAATCTGATCAAATGCATGTTCGTATTTCCTTTTCCCCCACAATAGCATTTTCAGGCATGTTATTAATACATATATTGGACAGTTGGCTCCATATCTGTCAATTCTGTTAATACCACAAAGACTTGAATAGGCTGGGGCTGTTTTCCCTGGAGCATCGGAGGCTGAGGGGTGACCTCAGAGGTTTATAAAATCATGACGAGCATGGATAGGATAAATAGACAAGGTCTTTTCCCTTGGGTGAGGGACTCCAGAACTAGAGGGCTTAGGTTTATGGTGAGAGAGGAAAGATATAAAACAGACCGAAGGGGTAACTTTTTCATGCAGAGGGTGGTGGTGTGTGGAATGAGCTGCCAGAGGAAGTGGGGGAAGACTTGTACAATTGCAACATTTAAAAGGCATCTGGATGGGTATATGAACAGGGTCTGGAGGGATATGGGCCAGGTGTTGGCAGGTAGGACTAGATTGGGTTGGGATATCTGGCCGGCATGGACGTGTTGGACCGAAGGGTCTGTTTCCGTGCGGTACATTTCTATGACTCTATAACACACTGCAAACATCTCAACACCATACCAATCAATTATGTATCTGTGACATTAAAAAGAGATCAAAATAGGGAATCATAGATACTTGAGACGATAAGTGAAGGATTATGTGAGCCATCATCAACAGGAAGAATGAGGCACAAGCATTTATGGCAGCCAACACAATCACTGTATTACCTCTTCATTGGAAACTCATTGTCAGAATATCCCATTATTTATGTAGAAACAAACTAAATCATTTGTCTAGACTTGTTTTACAGTTGTACATGGGATAAGGTGTCACTGAATGCCACCATCCCTAATTGCCTCCAGTCTATTATTCATTCCCAGTTCTACCACCAGTAAAGTCCTTTTGTATGACTAACAAAAGATAATTTGCACCGACATGAATTTTGGCTTCAATAATTTGGAAATTGGGCTTTGGCAAATGTCGGGCACATGAGGGATGATCTCTCCAGATCTTCAACATCATTCTCAATAACCACTGCCAGCATCACAGCAGCCTGAAACTTTGTCATTCAGACTGGGAGGAGAGGGTAAATTACTGTGAAGGTGGGAGCAGAGTTGATGTGAAGGATGAGAGTAAAAGTGCATGTCAGGCCCATTTATGTGAATATGCATTGTGCCTCATACAGCTCCTTCAAACATGATTGAAGGACTCCCTTATCTTGTCCCTACTAATGGCAGGCAATTCATTCCCAGCCAGGAGCATGCACAGTCTTCTTGTACCCTGACGGGTCCCTTCAAGGACCAATATCTAGGGCAATGTGTTGATAGGTTGCAGCATGATGCCCTAATGTTGAGATGCCTCTCCTCTCTTAAGCAGTGAGTCCGTTTGGTTTTGAGTGCGCAGCAATGTCATTTTCAAAGTTGCTCAGATAATCATCTCAAAGTACAGTCTGACTGGGAGTATTCAATGAGATGCAGAGTCTAGTATGCTCAGACCTCACTGATGCCTACTGATGAATGTTAGAATGCTGGGTACAGACTGCACTGTCAGGCTATAACTCACTCGCACCTATTTCCATTTTTATTTTTCACTTGTGTGAATTATCTCTCCACTGGGGAGGAGAGAAATCATTCACTCCTGTAAAATAAATAGAGCTCCTGGCGATTGTAACAGGTTTACTGGGGAGTTATAGTGGCTCTTACCACCCCTCTTAAAACAGCATTTGCTGAGTGTTGCTTTTGTCCAGAGGAGTGTGAGGTTTTAAAGCTTTATTATAAAGACTCAAATGAATACTTCTGTCTGTAGCTGAGTTTTCAGCGAGGTTTACTTTATACCTGGAAGAAAATCACCCAGGGCAAACAAGGGTGCAATCACATCAAGAGGTTCAGGTGACACAATCTATGCTATAAATAAAGCATCCGAGCATTTTGATTAGATTCCAGCTTGTAATTCATTCCAAAACATACTTTATTCTATATATAAACCAAACTAACCCTCCAATCAGATTCCAGTCTATTCTTGCTCATGGTATCTATTATTCGATATATAAACCATCTACACATCCTAATTCATTCCAGTCTGTAACTCATGACCAGTTCTCTATTATTCAGCATAAACTATCTGAACAGCTCAATCATATTCCAGCCTATAAAGCACTCCTGCATATTTGGTATTCTACACGGTATATCATCTAATCCCTTTTATTGGATAACACTTGTTCCGTTACTCGCCATCACAGTGCCTATTTTTAAACCAGTCAAAACCATCAGTTTTCAGAATTGGTTAATTGAATCAGATATTAAAAAAGTTGCCTTAGCAGTTACTTCTTGACTCCTGATTCCTTCTGCCTGTTTTCTGCATTTTAACTTCCTCGTTCACTTGGTGCTATATCATTGCTTCCTCCCTCTATCCTTTCTTTCTGCATTTTTCCAGAAGGCATCAATTGCTTCCGCAGAGTCAGACAGTCTTACTACAGGCACTGTTATAAGAACTTCTGGCTTTGTACAATTATGCAGGATTGTGTCTGTTGAGTTTAGTTGCTGCAAGTAGGAAGGCTAACTGGTATAAGAAACATAGGAAATGGAGTAGGTTGTATGATCCACAAAACATGCACCATAGTTTTATCTGAGTGTCATATGGCTTTCCTCAAAGTGCCATGTCATTGTAACAACAGTCTGCATTGATATAACACTTTCAACATAGTAAAATTTCCCAGGCAAAATTAAGCACCAAGCTATCAGATATGAGGACAAATGGATCAAAAACTTAACCAAACTGTGAGATTATAATGAGTGTTTTAAAAGGAGAGAGACAGAGAGACAATTAGGGATGGAATTCCAAAGCTTAGGGTCTACACAGCTGAAGACATAGTGGAGTGATGAAATTTGATGATGTACAAAAGGTCAGAATTGAATGAGTAGAAAGATTTATCAAAGTAATTAATTATTACTTTATTTACTGTATTGTTGAAAGATTTTTGTATACTCATCTTCATGCTTTGTTCATCAGATCCTGTAATACACTGAAGGAAGACATTTACTCAGGATACCACCAAGAATAGAAGCCAATTACCAAAGCAGTTGACAGATATTTGGCGTTACACATTCATATATTGTTTCTTTGCTGAAATAAGGCCAAGGAGATGAATGGATCCCAATGAATTTGTCCCAAATTATTTCAGTGTATGTGTTGGTACATTAGCAAATATTACATTCTGTTGGCTTTCTTGAAACAAATCTTTCACCAATTGCATTGTTATCAATTGTTATTCCATATCAATTCTGTGTGTATAGAATAATCATGAATATCTAGGCTTAGAAAGTTATTGCTTGTCCCATGATATGTATGTCAGAACTACCTCATCAGGTCCCATTTCCCTACTCTTTCCTTTAAAGAGTATCGTGGCATCATTGGTATTTTCCTTGATTTTGTATTAGGCTTTGCAGGCTTATGTTTGGGGATGATCAGAATGGTCTGTAACTGTCCCTTTACAGTTTGTTTAGCTATGCAACATTAAAAGGGTGAAGAGCTTTGTCCATTGGGAAACCAACATCACATCATCTGCTAAATATGACCTCAGATAAAGCCATTATAAAAGACAGCTATGATAGAACACCAGCCACTAACTTTATGCTTTACTCAAAGATTGATTCAGGTGGAGATTGGGTGTAAAATCAAAACAAAGTTTCTCTATTAAATTTTGATTTGCTTCTGTCCTGCCTACGTCATAAAAGGGGATGGGTAGGTCTGCAATCAACCTCTGTGGTGCAGTTTGGTTGGGTCGGGGTTTAGGATTGATACAGACTGCAGGAGGCCTAGATATTGGTAAATATTACCTTTTATTGTGGCCTTCTAATAATAAACAGAACAGGACTTCTTTATGGAAAGATATCCTGGTAAGTGAGGCTGAGGGTGACCCTTTAGAGGTTTATAAAATCATAAGGGCAATGAATAGGGTGAATAGCAAAGGTCTTTTTCCTAGATTAGGGGAAGCCTTTAACTAGAGACCATAGGTTTATGTGCTGGTACATTAGCAAACATTACATTCTATTGAAGTTCTTGAAGCAAATCTTTCACCAATTGCATTGTTATCAATACAGTGTATTCCACATCAGTTCTTTGTGTCCGAATAAAAGGACCTGAGGAGTAACTTTTTCTACACAGAGGGTGGTGCATGTATGGAATGAGCTGCAAGGGGAAGTGGTGGAGGCTGGAAAATTACAGCATGTAAAACGCATCTGGATGGGTGTATGAATATGATGGGTATCCCTCGGTTTGGAAGGATATGGGCCAAGTGCTGGCAAATGGGGCTAGGCCAGATTGGGATGTATGGTTGGTGCAGATGAGTTGGACCAAAGGGTCTGTTTCTGTGCTGTATGATTCCATGACTTTAAGTGTACTGATGATGTATACAATCTTATTTACATATTAACATTAACCCATTACACTACTGATGAGAAAGCTGCGTTGTTACTGCCAGGAGATCTGCTGTCAAGGTATGAGACATTTGTCTGTCTTGTACCATCCTTACACACCCAGAGTAATCTACTGGCAGTCACTCTGTACTATCATCATCCAACTACCCTAACTTCAACTGTTCCTTTTGCTGCCCTCTAGTTTGCTCTCTAGAAGAGCTCTCTGTCGCCTTTCAACATTGATCAAATCAACAAATTAAATAATGACGTTTTCATTCCTGAATGTCACTTTTTAAGAGTTCTTTCTGCATCTAGTTTCAAATACATCTTCATTTGTGCTAGATCTGTATGTGGAGTAGTCAGCATTCATCTTAGCATCCACATTTCAAAGGCCTCTACTTTCTTCTAGGATCATTACTTATTATCCAGGATTCTGGAGCATACAAGAAAACTAATTGAAGCAACTTTTTCACCATCATTGATCAGATCAAACACTAGGGAGCTGAAAGTAGTAGCAAGAATGGATATTGGACAGATCATCCAGGCCCAAAGAGTAAATCAGTTATTGAGTAGGTTATTGAAGGAGTAAATTGCAGCAGAACTTGTAAATAGGTTCATGAAGCAGTTAATTGTTTGAGAAAGAAAAGTCTGAAATGTTTATAGGTGGTGTGGGGTGGGAGATGTGAGCAGTGGTGAGTGGGTGTGGAGGTACCAGATGTGGAGGTGGAAGGCAGTGAGCAGTGGTGAGTCATGGGGAGGTCCGAGATGTGGTCAGTGAGCTTGAACTGTCAAGAAGGAAAGTGATAGTTTCATTAAATACTTGTTTCCTTCTCCTAAAAATTAATACTTTTTTAGATACTCGTTATATCTGAAAATGAATGTACCAAAATGGTTAAATGGGCAGCAGCAACTTCAGAGCCAAGGAGAATAAAAAGATCAAGGTAGGAAAAAAAGTACGTTATATCATCATGTTGTCTCCCTGAACAGACACACACGACAACTAGGTCCGAATTGGTGATGTAACTGAGTTCCAGACCATTCTCTGCACCAGGTGTAATAAGATATTGAGAGAATGGAAATGAGACAGATACGTCTTTTCACAAGTTTCTCAATCTCAGACACACAGAAATTAGGACAGTAGGCTATTCATCCCTTCGAGCCTCCCCCATTCGGTGTGATCATGGCTGATCCTCCAACTCCCTACTCTGTTCCTGCTTTCACCCTCTAGCCCGTGATCCCTTTAGCCCTAACAACTATATCTAACTCTTCCTTGAAACATTCAATGCTTTGACCACTTTGTGTGAAAAAGAATTTCATAAGCTCATCACTCTCTGGGTGAAGAAATTTCTCCTCATCTCAGTCCTAAATGGCCTACGTTGTATTGTTAAACTATGACCTATGACTCTGGTCTCTCCAGTCATCAGCAGTAGCTTTCCTGTCTTAACCTATGAGAATTTTATAGGTTTCTATGCGATCTCACCTCATTGTTCAAAACTCCAATGAATATAAGCTTAACCAACCCAATCTCTCTTCAGACTTCAGTCCTGCCATCCCACTATGTTTACCAGATCTGGTAAACATATGTTGAGTAATCCGTCCTTAGGTGAATACTTGGTCATTTAAATCCTGCTGCTATCTCTCTACTTCAAAAACGTTCCAGGCCAAGGAGACCACACACTTTTGCTTATCTAACCCATTACTGTACAGATGTATTCTGACCCAAAACACCCTGCTGAATGGCAATGGCTGCAATATAAGTTTTCTTTATTCATTCGTGGGAAGAAGTTGTCTCTGGCCAGCATTTATTGCCCATCCCTAATTACCCAGAAGGCAGTTAAGAGTAGGTCTGGAATCACATGTAGGCCAGACCACAAGGATGTGGTCTGGAAAGGACATAAGTGAATCAGAGGGTTTTCTTTTCTGACAATTGACAGTGGTTTCATGGTTATCATTAGACTTGTTTTTTTGAGAAAGAATTGAATTCAAATATTACCATCTACTGTCGGAGAATTCAAACTCAGGTTCCCAGAAGTTATTGGGATTAACAGTCCAGCAATAATACCATTAGGCCATCTCACCTCCTCGTTCCATACGTGCAGGGCTGCTGCTGTCCAAAGAATAGGCAGGAAAAGCGGTATTAAGGGAGATGACCAACACACTCAGCATTCTTGAGTTACAGTTATTAAAGCCGAGTCAGCAGACTACCCTCAATGCAGTGATCAATCTCCTCATCCACATGAGGGCCTCCTTCAAATTGTAATATCCTCTTCATCTTGTTGATCTATATTTACAAAATAATACTTTTAAAATGCACCCAATGACAATGTTTGGGTAAGACATAATGTAAACCCCCAAAATTTCTAATGTACACAGCATTCCCAGCTAACAGTATAGACTAACTCCCATCTGTCCAGCTGTACAAAGGTATGAACCAGAAATGAATTACTCACGACAACTCTGACTATAATTCTGCTCTCAATGAGGAGTATGGGGATCGGGCATCATTATGCAGCATATAAAACTGCGATCCTGACAATAGCAAGATCTATTATTGGAACTATTCAATGCTTTTAAAATGTACCATTCATTTATCATGATCAAGTTCTCTCAGGCTTCTCACCTGCATGAAAGTGTCTGCAGGAAACTCCTGTACAACATACTGATGTTAGACTAACCTGCTTCTGACAGTGTCTGTCTATTGAGACACAATAACTGTGCACAGTCACTCACTGTAACTGTAGAATTCTGGCAGATTTATCAGGGTAAGGGTTACTCATTGTCCAGCTGTTTGGAGCTATTGTTAATTTAGCAGGTTAAGGATTATTCACAGTGTAACTAGCATTCCAGTTTATTCAGAACAGAAAGCATCAGGATACAGATTGCATTTGTAGGTAATACTTGGACTGTAGAATAAGGTGTATTTTGGTTGTTTTATATATTGTCTGTGAAATATGTGAACTTACTGTGAAATATGTGAACTTACTGTGAAGGAATATTTTATCTTCTTTCTCCGATGAGCCTGAAATTTGTGTGTAGAAATATATATTTCCATTGACGGTTTCAAGTGCCAGGATTTTTTTTTGAAACATTCTATTTCTATTGAGAAATTACAGTGTAATTTTAAATGTAGTTAGAATGCATTCAGTAGCTTCGCCTGCAATCTTTTACCGGTATTTTAATACTTCCTGCATTAAACAGCTTCTGGATCAGACAAGAAAGCCTGATTTGACCAGTTTTTGGGGAGTGGAAATTATCTTTTATCATTTCTCTTCTGTGACCTCTAGCTTAGATGTCAAGTGGCATGGGCGTAGCAGGGTCCTTGATAAGGTTGGATACTACATTTCAAGTCTGTGTTGGAAATCTGCTCCAACCATTCCTCTTTTCTTCTCCTTCTCCTTAAAATGTTGAATCTTGCTGGCATTGAACTCTGCATGCTATCCTCTGACTCAGTATTATCACAATATTCAGAATACTGTGATAAAATAGTAGGGTCAACAGGATATTCAGTAATGGATATTTGCAGCTGAGCCTGACTCTCTTCTTGCCCATAGTAATAACACGCAGGCACATTATAGCAGATCTACTTGGCAGGCGATGACCAAGGAGTTGTTTAACTTAACTGGTTGAATATTGGGTTTGTAGGTACAAACTGTTGCCAACGACGTGGATTCAATTCCTGGACTGGTTGAGATCACCATGAAGACATATCTTTCTCAACCTCAGGTGAAGGTGACTTTCAGATAAAACCAGCCAACAGCCATCTCTCTCGAAAGAGGAAAGTAGCGTCTGGAGTATAGTGGCATTCAATGCAGAAATAATCAGCTTGAACCTTAACCTTGGTCCTATCTAGACCTGCATGCTCCTCAGATAAAGCCACAAGGTTATAATGTCATCTATCATTATCACTATCACAAGCCTCATTCCTGATGAAGAACTTATGCTCGAAATGTCAATTTGCCTGCTCCTTGGATGCTGCCCAACGGGCTGTGCTTTTTTAGCATCACACTCCCGACTCTGATCTCCAGCATCTGCAGTCCTCACTTTCTCCCTATTGCTGTCTCTGTCTCTTCTCATCTGCTGCTGAAATGCTTATCCATTCCATTCTTCCTTCTAGACTTGACTATTTCCACATTCTCCTGACTGGTCTCATATTATGCATACATGCCTGTTTTTTTCACTCACACCAAGTCTTGTTCATCCATTATCCCTCCACTGTGACCACTGGTTCCTGTATCAGCAATGCCTTGATATTGATTATCACATCCTAGTTTACAAACTGTTCCTTACCACCCTCCAAGACTATCACACCTCAATTTTCTTTGCTGCACCACTGGTGGCCATCTCTTTGACGGAGCATTAGCTCATCTATTGGAATATTTTCTTATGCGGAGCGGTGTGACATTTTGAGTTGTTTATGCTGCTGTGAAACATTTGAGTTATTAACTGTGGCTAAAGGCACTACGTCAATTCAAGTTGTTGTTTGTGTGGCCTAGTATGGCAGTGGCAGGCACATTTCCCTGGTGAGCCACTTGAGAATTATGAAATGTCTTCTCAGTGCAAATTATGGTTTATTCTTGTAGTTCATTTACCAGCAATTAGGTTGGAGCATATTCTATTAAGACGCACCCTACACAAGCACAGGGTAAGTGTGAGACCTCACTGCAAGCACCTAATGGAATTGATTGCTGTATGCAATCAGTTTATCTCATTAGTAATGCGATTCTCCACTCCATTCGGTCTCATATCCAGAATGTAAATGGCATATCAAGGAATGTGACATCACTGGAGTGATTTGAATAATAACCAAATGCTTTTTCTAGTGCGGCTGTGTTTAAAGATCACATGTAAATCAAATGTCAGGGGGGGAAAAATTGCTTTTTAGGCTGTCAGGAAAACAATTTAGCATCAGTTAGAGGTGACTGTTGGTAGCTGTCTGAATTATGCAAATGAAATCTCACGGCAGCCAGTCCTCAAGCCCCTTGTTTGCAGAAAGGAAACAGGAAGGTTCTTTAACCCCTGAGTAACCTTGTCATGGCAGACAGTGCATGAACGATGTCCCAGTCATTAATTAAGGCACATTGTGTTGGTCTTACTGTTTTATTCTTATTTAGAACTCACTACCGTCCCCCCCCCCCCCCCGTCCCCCCACCGCCTCCAAAGATGCTAATACCCTCCCCCAACCCTCTTTGCCCTTCCTCCATTTTTGCAGGCAAGTAAATGCCCTGTTTCCGCTCAAAGAGATAATGAGGTGGAAAGAAATAATTTCCTTTGATGGGAGAGATCAGAACAAGAAGCGTTGGTGTGCAGGTCTATAGATCTAGCAAAGCAGCGCGACAAGTTGATAAGTTGGTTAAGAAGGCATATTGGACACTTGTCGTTATGTGTCAAGACATTGAATACAAGAGCAGGGAGGTTGTGATGTGGAGGTGCCAGTGTTGGACTGGGATGGACAAATTTAAAAATCACAACACCAGGTAGCTGACAAAGGAGCAGCGCTCTGAAAGCTTGTACTTTCAAATAAACATGTTGGACTATAACCTGGTGTTGTGTGATTTTTTTAAATACTAAATAGTGTTAATTAGGCCAAAGATAGCATGTGTTCTGGTTGCCACACTATGGGAAGGATGTGTTCTGAATAAGATTCATACAGGATTTGAAATATTAACCCTATTCCTCTCTCCACCGAGGCTGCAGGAACTGCTGTGTTTCTCCAGCATTCTCTGCACTGGTTTCAGATTTCCAACATACAAGGTATTTTGATGCTATCCTTTATAGGAAGGATGTGATTGTTTTAGAGAGGGTGCAGAAAAAAGATACTTCAGGATACTACCCCTTCAGCCCCCTCGTTCTAAGGAAAACAATCAGTTTATCCAGTCTCCCTGCATCGGTGAAACATTCCTGTACAGGCAATATCTTGGTGAATCTTTTTTGCACCCTCTCTAGTGCAATTACATCCTTCTTATAAAGGATAAAATCAAAATACCCTGGATACGCAGTGAATGCTGGAGAAATTGATTGAGATGCATGAAGTTCTGAGGACCATAGACAGGGTAGAGATGTAGAAACATTTTCCATAGCAGAGCGTCAATAATTGGGGCACAGTTTTAAGGTAAGGAGTAAGAGGTATGGAGGGGACTTGATGAAATATGCTTGCCCCCAGAGGGTTTTGGCTGTCTGGAACTGAATGCCTAAAAGGCTGGTAGAGGCTGAGACCCTCAAGACCCTCAAGTTTAAGAACTGTAGATGTACGCTTGAAATGCTCCAAGCTATGCTTTATTTATTCTTCACAGACGTTGCTGGTTAGGACAGCATTTATTACCCATCCCTAAATGTCCAAAGGGCAGTTAAGGATCAACCACATTGCTGTGAGTATGCAGTCACATGTAGGCCAGACCAGGTGATGGTGGCAGTTTCCTTCCCTAAAGGACATGACCTACAATGCACAATGGATTCATGGTGATCATGTGACTCTTAATTCCAGATTTTACTGAATTCAAGTTCCATCATCTGCTATGGCAGGATTGGAATCCAGGTCCCTAGAACATTATCTGGATTTCTGGATTAACAGTCCAGTGATGATACCTGTAGGCCATTGCTTCCTCACAAAGTACTGGAAATAGGATTAGAATGGATGAATATTTGCTTGCTGGCATGGACACAGTAGGCTGAAGAACTTTCTTCCATGCTATAAAAATTATATGATTAGAAAGTGTAACCTTAGATTTAGAGTTATGTCCTTCAGGTCTGATGTCAGGAAACTTTCTTCACAGGAAGATAGTTAGAATCTAGAACTCTCTCCTCAGAAAATTGTTGGCACAAGGCCAACTCAGAATAACAAAACTGAGGGTGATCGATTTGTGTTAGACATGTAGGACCAATACACATCATTTACGACCAGATTAAATGGTTGCACAGATTTGAAAGACTGAAAATGCTTCACAGATGCTGAAAACAATTTACAGACTTCAAATGATCAACTTAAAGTTTGAGTCAACTGCAGGATACAAAAGCCTCTGTTCATGTCATACTGACAACAGCCAGGTGAGAGAGTCAGTTAATTCATAGGTAGGTGTTGAAACTAGGATAGAGAACATGATTTCACTGAAGCTGATGAAGGAGCTGGACTCTGAAAGCTAGTACTTCCAAATAAACCTGTTGGACACTAACCTGGGGTTGTGTGATTTTTAATCTATCCCTTGCATTGACATTATCTGTCTTCAAGGTTAATAATGGCTTATCGAGATGGGCATCTAAGACCGTTTCCACCTTTGGTACAGGAGGAACTTCAATTGTTGGGATGCCAGTCTCCACAGATTTGTATTATTATGATCCATGAAGTAAGAAACCAGTCAATTGCTACACCAAAGATTCTGCATTGCAACATTGATCTAATTCACTAACTTTGGCCACAGCCAGGTAGAGCGGATTCAGTCTGTTCTGTCAGAGAATGACCACTGCAAAAGCAAAAAGATCATTATCACAGGGTGGCCTGAATACATCAAACAGGTCCCTCAGCTGGTGCATTCTTTCTGGACATTCAGGGACAAACAAGGACACTCTAGGACTGTAATCTGCAAAGGCCACCAAGTAATTCTCTAAGTTCTACGTCAAGACATGCTAAACCATATACATATAGGTCACGAGGGAGCAGAAAGATTGGTGTGAATCCATTCTTTAGCCTGGTATAAAATAAGGACAATGGTAAAGGTAATCAAGTCATGTGACAAATGTCAACTCCATCAACAACAACAAACAAGAGACTTCCCCTTCAACATAGGATTCCTTCAGAACCACATTGGAAGATTGTGACTGTCATTTTCCATCTCCAAGGACATGCATGTCATTCTGCAATAACGCGCATTTTGTTAATGCAAATTCGTTGTAACACGATTGATGAATTGGGGACATTTTCTACAGCGTGAACTTTAAAAGCATGTATTGGTTATAATGCGATTCCAGCCCCATTTGATGTTTAAATGGTGCTGCTATTATGCAATTTTCTTATAACACAGGGTTGGAAAAAAACAGAACCACCACGTTTTAGCAGATCTGACTAATTATATTCAGGAGACTGACTACATCCCTAAATTCTCCTTTGTGTGACAAATCAAAGATACTATTTGACACCATCAGACTTACTTTCAGAAGACTTTTGATAATGACCTTCACAAGAAATTAGTGGACAAAGGTAAAGCACATGGTATAGGAGATAATATATTAGTATGGAATGAGAATTTGTTGACAGACAGGAAACAGAGTGAATAAAGATGGGTCTTTTTCCAAGGGGCCAGGCAATGACTAGAGGGGTACCCACAAGGCACAGTGCTTTGTCCTTAGCTATTCATGATATATAAAAATGGCCTGGATGAGGGAACCAAATGGGACATATCCAAGTTTGCTGATGACAAAAAATTGTTCAGGATTGTAAGTTGTGATGAGGAGGCAAGGGAGCTTTTCAAGATTATTTGGACAAATGAGTGAGGGGGCAAACATTTGGTAGATGTAGTACAAAAAGGCTAAATGTGAAGTTAAACTCTTCAGTGAGATGAGTCAGATTAAACACAAAAAAAAGTTCTGTTGTTCTACCACAGATGTGCCAGACCTGCTGAGTTTCTCCAGCACTTTGGTTCCATGTCAAATTTCGAATATCCACAGTATTTTATTATTATTTAAACTCGGAGAAGAAATTGGCAGTACATCTGTACATGTGATCAATCTGGAGGATGACCTGACTACTGAAGATATCGGATGGAATATTCCATCTCCTGACTGATGTGGGCCATGGTGAGAAATTGGGGAAAACAGTTATGACGTCTAGTGAGGACCTTCTTGACATTGAGAGCAAAAAGTTCCATTTCCAACCAAGGGTTAAAATGGTGAAGAGTGAGCAACAGGAGGTTATTTATACAGATTATCACTCTGTAAAACCTAACTTTGCCTCATTGATATGCTATTCCCCACCCACTGGATAGAAACAAGACACCAAGAATTGCTGACATGATAGTCAGAGCAGATACCTAGTTACTGCAGATCACTGCTTGCTCCTCAGACCTCCATCTTGGAAACCTGGCACCAACTTCTCAGGGCACACTGTGGGCAGTGACCACACACACACACCATGTCTGTAGCTCTTGGCATCCGACACATCTCATTGCTTTACCATGGCAGATCTCCAATAAACTTATGGTACACCTCTGAACTTTACACTTCAAAAGAGTAGCAGTATTGGCACCTCTCAGTGCAATGCTGCTGAAAGGACACTTTGCATGCAGGGATGGACTCCCAGTTCTTGGTTAGTTTTAGGTTGCTTCTTAGTGATTCCCAGCTATTCTCTCAGCAATTGCTCACTTTGCGCCTGCCTTGATGTTCACAGCATCCATGCCTTGCCTTGTATTTTTGTCCTTTGTCCCCTCAGCCAAACCTTAAAAGGCTCTCAGTTTATCTGTCTTGCCTTTTAGAAATGGCACAAAGCAGAGCATGGTTGCCAGCAATCATCAGTCAAGGAGGCAGACATGTTTCTGCGCAGCACCATACTATATTAACCTCAAACCTGCATCACATACCAGCTGCATACATGTCAAAAACATTGCATATGTTTCATGTAAACAGCCATGTCTCAAAGTGTAAAGGGGAGTATTCCTCAGCAAAGGAAGAAGCCTTTAGGAAGGGTGTCACAGCAGAGAATGTCAATGGCAGCCATTGACATCCAGGACTTGGGCAGTCAGTCAACTGCTTGGGACAGTTATGGCCAAGTGCTTCATACCTCTATGGTTAGGGTTGGACCATGGTCAGCCTTGTGGGTCCAGTGCTACCAGTTCAAGAAGTCAGTGATAGGCAGTACGATGGCACAGTGATTAGCACTGCTGCCTCACAGCACCAGGGACCTGGGTGCGATTGCAGCCTCGGGTGACTGTCTGTGTGGAGTTTCCACATTCTGCGTGGGATTCCTCCGGGTGCTGAACCTGGGACTCACACGGTGAGGAACAATTGCTGTTTCCTTCCATCATTCTGTAAAAGTGCAGTGCGCAATGAATTTGAAAATGGTTGGTACCACACCTGGAATGGGCAGGTTAAGTGTTTTGGTCTGTGACGGAGGGATCTTCAATTTTGAATGATATGAGGTCCTTCAGAGGGCAACAGCATTACAGACACCCAAACATGAAACCCATGAAAAGTGACACTTTGCCGATTTCTGCTAGGATTCAGCCTATCATGACAGATAACACTGCAACAACAAAGGAAACATGTTCATCTATTTATGGCTGCTTTTGTAATTCTCTTACATTTCAGTCCATCTTCCAGTAATGATCCAGCACTTTGCAGAGCGTAGTCAGCTTTGCAAAATGTGAAACCAAATTTTTGGAAGATAATATCTGAGAAGGATAACAGAGATGTAAAGCAAGTCAGTTGAAGAAATTAGTCCAGTCTCAAAGAGCTTCTGAAGAGCTACCAGTAGAATAGGGCAAATCATAGGAAACATTTAGCAGCCAAATAACCAAGGAAAGAATTGTACACTTACAATGCACTTTCTGATCACCACATGCCTCAAAGTACTTTACTGTCAGTAGAGTATTTTTTGAAATGTAATCATTATTGCAATGTGGGAATAGAAATGTTGATCCATGACCCAGTGATACTGACAAACAAAAAATATCTTCAAAAAAAACTGACAATATAATAGAGTATAATAGTGTTGAAGAAGCAGGAAGGCTGCAGAACAACTCGGACAGGCTAGGACAGTGAACAAAGAAATGGCAAATGGAATACAGTGTGGGAAAGTGTGAGGTTATGCACTTTGGGAGGAACAATGGAGGCATACAAGAACACAAGAGCAGAAATGTACTGCTGAGGCTGTATACGGCTGGGGTTAGACTGTACCTGGAATATTGTGAGCAATTTTTGGGTTTGTACCGGAGAAAGAATGAGCTGGTCTTGAAGGGTATCCAGGGGAGGTTTAGAATGATGCTGGGGGTGAAGGGCTGTCATATAATGATTCCGGGTCTATACTCGATGGAGTTTAGAAGGATGGGAGGGCGGTGGGGGAGGAGGTGCATCTCATTGAAACTTACAGAATACTGAGAGGCCTGGATAGATGGACATAGAGAAGATGTTTCCATCTAGGACTCGACGGTATAGCCTCAGTGAAGGATGACCCTTTAGAACTGAGATCAGAAGGAATTTCTTGAGCCAGTGAGTGGCTAATCTGTGAAACTCATTATCACAGAGGACTGTGGAGGTCATTGAGTGTACTTAAGACAGAGGTAGATAGGCTCTCGATTAGTAAGGAGATCAAGGATTATGGGGAGAAGGTAGGAGAATGAGATTGAGAAACATCAGCCATGATTGAATAATAGAGCAGACCTGATGGGCTGAATGGCCAAATTCTGCTCCTATATCTTATGGTCTTATGTTATTTTGCAGATTGAATTATGATTATGATTCAAATGATATTGCCACATGAATTGGCTTGGACACACAGTCAGCTGAGGAAGGTGATTATAGGGAAGCTATTGCTTGCATTGGTCCACAAAAAAACCACCCTAGGTTATCCAGAGACTGATGCACCACAGGATTCACTTGAGGTCCAGCTGAATAGGATTCAGGTTGCAGCCACAATGCCACAGTATTTGCACACTCTGGGGATCTTCAACAACCCCCACATCAACTTTCCAGAGCATCCTGGCATTAACGTATTCTTAGTGGTGGATTAAGATTTTAAGATGCTGGAGAAGGAGTAGGCCACTGAGCCCATCGAATCTGTTCCAGAGTTCACTGAGACCGTGGCTGATCTGTTAATTCTCAACCTCACTTTTCTGCCTTTTCCCAGTTACCCTTAATTCCCTTACCAATATAAAAATCTCTCAATCACAGCCTTGAATATTAGTAATGATACAACTTTGTGGTAAAGAATTCCAGATTTAACATCCTCTGAGCAAAAAAATTCATCTGCAAACTTGGTGACAGTATAATCATTTCTCTCATCCAAGTCATTAATATAAATATTGTAAATAATTGAGTTTACAGAAAACAGTTAACATTTACAGCTGTATACAACAGCAATTTTACAAGGGAGAGGAGCAGCAAAGCCAGGCCCCAAACCCTACCGTTCAACCAGTTTACAGGGAAGTGAGGACAAACCCCAAATCCCAGTTTCAAATATGAAAAGATATCAACAATGACATTTGTACATGAGACAATACTTACATACAAAAGTGCAGACAATACAGACCCAGCAAGCTACCGCATATCTGTCAGTTAGGGCTCCATGATTGGTCCAGGTTAACAGCCCCAAACAAGAATCTCATGGACAATGAGATGCACCTGGCCATGGTTCCAATCACTGCAGTACCTAATTGTAGTTGTAACATCTTTCACTACATTTTGTCTCTATTTCCTGTTGCTCATAACAATTCAGCACACATTGCCGGATGCTCCATGTATATTTTGCAGTGCTTACCTTTCTGGGCTGAATGTTTCCTCCTAGTGTTCTTTCCAGATGGCAGTTCCACTCTCAGGATACAAATGCAATTGCTGCATTAACTGGACCATCAGTTCAATCTTCTGAAAGTCATCTCATGAAGTGGGTACCTCCAGGATCACCATCCAGTCAGAGATGGTGGCCAGTATTGAGGGGGTGGGTAGGCGAATCAGTTGTTGCATTTGCAAGGGCTGCTAAAATCCTTCCTCATGTCTACAGTGGGATAGATACTGAGGTGGGAGGGATTAGAGAATGCAAGATGAAAGACAGGCATGAACCAGCTGAGGACGCAGCAGATGCTTCTCCACTGCTAAATCCATCCCTGACATTTGTTTCCAGCAGATATTCCTTGTACATGACTTTGTACTTGCCGATTTGCACCTCCAATCTCTAGATTGCCTATTATCTTCACAGTATTCTGACCTCAAGCTGTGCACTTTCCTCCTTTGAGTTGACAAGCTGCAGACATTTCAGGGTGGAGGGAGTTCAGTGTCACATATAACACATTGGTAAAATTGTATTGAGTTAGCACTTGTTCCATAGGTAACTGATCCAATTATATTTACAAAGATTTTTCTGGTTTGTTTTGGATGTGGGAGCCAATAGGAAAAGTGGTCAGGGCTTTGGAGAACACAATAGGTGTGGAAAGATAGGTTAATTGGGTCTGTTGGAATTGATGAGGCCATGAGAAATAGCCTGGGGATTAATGATAGAATCATAGAATCCCTACAGTGTAGAAACAGGGCATTTTGGCTCAACAAGTCCACACCAACCCTCTAAAGTTCATCCCAGCCAGACCTATTCCCTTATCCTATTACTCTACAGTTCCCCTGACTAATGCATCTAACCTACACATCCCTGAATACTATGGGCAATTTAGCATGGCCAATTCATCTAACCTGCACATCTTTGGACTGTGGGAGGAAACCGGCGCACCTGGACAAAACCCACGCAAACATGTGGAGAATGTGCAAACTCCACACAGACAGTCACCCGAGGGTGGGATCGAACCCAGGTCCCTGGTGCTGTGAGGCAGCAGTGCTGTAGGCTCATTTATTCAGAAATCATGTGGTCAATTAGGAACAAAAGCTTATTATTTAGCTTAATACTAGATTTATTGACAGTGCAACAATACATGCATCTACCTCCTCCTAACCAACATCCAGCATCCCAGAAGTCTTTTTGTGGGAGCAGAAGATTCTTAATCAATTGTGTACTCTTAATCTTGGTAATACAATTAACATCCCATTGATATCATTTTCCTCAAATTAAAATGTTACAATATACACAATATTTCAATAGCAAATGTAAAAGAATGATTTTCCATATTCTGTGTAGCATGTCAAAGAATAAAGTGTTCCTTTTTGAGGACCTCCAATGGTCTCTGTATAAATGTTCTTTTTTGTAAACCAGTCAGACAACTGGTGACTTGTATTGGCTCATTCCACCATGTATTCTTCACAGTGTTTCATTTATACCAGCAAACTCAATCCTTAACCTTTTCCAAGTCATACTCTGTTTCAAATGTGCATTTCCCCTTACAGAATGATTATCTACATCCAATGGGCAAATCATTTCCAGTATGGTCCATTTTATAGGATTCCCCAAAAGATGTGAAAAGCAGAACCCCATATTCACTGCTTCTACTCGATTTGGTGTGTCTGTATCTAAGGTACTTTTATCGCCACTTTATATTTTCATAGTTTCCTAGTCCCAGGGACAACACTTTCGATTTTCACCACTAAGAATATTATAAATCCAGGTGTGCAATCTGGAAGATTGGCATGGGAGGATGAATAAAAACTAATTTTCTATCCTTCTGGTCATCCAATGCTTGAGTACACATTTCCCTGAATTTAGTATTTTTGTAATGGTTTATTTGTCCTGAAACCATTTTCAATTTTAGCGTGTTTCATCATAGGACTTAGTTCCAATGCACTGTAACCAACATTAAGTTTTATATGAGTACATAGCCAATTTAACTGCTCAATTAAACTTCCTAACTGGTCTGTTTCTTCTTTTAATGCAAGATCACCTTTCTATGATAACCTCACACAATTTATTGGGACAGAAGCAACATGTTTGAGATAAAATTGTTGATTCAAGGTTATCCTAGCCAATTCTACTTACTGCTTGAGCCTGGATAATTTAAGGTCCTTGAAGCCTGTCTTAAAGTCACTTTCAAACTTAATTATAAAAGATTGCTCAACTTCCACTGAATCTCCCCAAAGCAAATCATTGACAAACATCAGAAAGGTACCTGAAATCTTCTGCTTGAGTGACCAATAGAACATTGTAGGGTCTGCTTTCTATTGAGTCCGGCTTATTTTCCGCAAGTTCGACCTAACTAAGAGATAGAATAGCCTTGATTCAATCCCTGAACACACTTGTTTTGTTTCCACAATTTCTCTTCTACATTTTTTTGCCTCTTGAGGCAGTTTTAAAAACACTTTCTCTCTGAAAATTTCTGCTTTGGAAAATACAGCTCTCATATTGATTGACCTGGATTCCTACGAATACATGGTCAACAGAGCTAAGAAAGTTTTCAGCATTTCTTTTCCCCCTGGTGGGGGGAATACGCTGAAATCCTTTGATTTTTCCGTCTCTTTGCAAACCCTGAACCACTAGTCTCGCTTTAGCCTTATATATCCCATATTGGAAGATGTTTTTCTGTGCATATCTATTCACTTGATTAGGCTGATTGGCCTCTATCTGACACTTCAGTATGGACATTATATTCTTTGCAACTATCCGTTTCTTTATGTTTTGCCTCTCATATTAGTGCATTTTCTAATTTGTCGGCAGCCTCTAAAATATCAGTGTTGTCAGGGCTTCTACTTCTTAAGTTGGTCTATCCTCCCTGTTCTATTGCATAACCTAGTCAAGCTACATCCTTGGCTTGTCCTCCTTTGTATTTCAGAACTACTGCTACAGGAACTCTCCCTCCAATGATCAGAGATTCTGTTTCCAGAACACGAATGTTTCCTCATACAGTTATCTCTCCCAGGTCTATTATGAAAGCTCACATTGCATTTTCTGGCTTTTTACTGTCTCAGCACATTTTGTCAGCCCCTAGATCTTACCTCTTGTCTATCATTTTGGATTCTTATCCAATATTTGAAATTGCTGGTCACTTGCCCCGCTCTCATCTTCATGGCTTCCCTTTATTTATAGTCAGCAAGGCTTAAAATGACCCACTTATATTCTTCTGTCACTACAGATATGCTGCATCTATTGATTCCCGTTACCTACCCTGCTAGTTGCAGATGTCTAAACCTTGACCTACAGCCCAAAATGTCTCCAACATTTGATACTAGTTGCTAATCACATGCTTGAAGCTGCTGAATGGCTCAGTTGGAAGGCACCATTCTGAGGCTCAGGCCAAGATCGTTGGTAGGATAAAATAGGCAAAGCTTTATTCTGCAGCTGATCCACATTGTACCTGTGGAGCTTGATAGGCAGAGCTTCATTATTCACTTAACTTTTATCTTTCTGTCACTGATATAGGACTGCTTGATGCTAATACTGGGTGTGGAAGACATGAATGTGCCCCAAATCCTGTCGGCAGTATCAGTCACCTCAACTGGTGCACACATTCTCAATTCTGCTTTACACAAATACAACATAAGGGAATTTGGAGGGAAGGAGTGATTGTGATGGAATGTGATGAAGATGCAATAACCGGGTCTGCACACAGTCAGTATGCCTTCTCAAGCTAATATCATAATCAGCTGTTAAAGAAAATGTTTAGTTTTCGTTAGATGAACATCTGAAGCATCGTTCAAATTTGTCATAGGAGACCAAGTGCCCTCTGTCAGTGAGTTGAATTACATGGCCACTGTGGGATTTTTTCTCTCTCTCTCTGTTGAAAAGAAGAGAATGCAGAACAATATGTAAATGGCTCAGGGATGGAAGAAGCTGAGAGATGGGGCTGTGGTGTTTAGTATTCAGGTGCTGTTACCAGAAGCCAATTAATCAGCCCAGTGGCAGGAGCGATGCAGAGAGGATGAGTTCAGCCTTCATGTTGATGAGCTGGTCCGGGGCAAATGGTGCTGCACCTGAGCTCACAGTTAGAGATGCAGAATATGGGATCATGGGAATAGCTTCAATCCTTTGTGTTTTTCTGGAGAATGTAAAATGTCAGGCTGCGAGGGCTGGGTGTGTAATATCTACTTTAAACAATTCAAGCAGTGGGTACTCTGCTTAACCCTTTCAAATGCACCCAATATTATTTCTAATCTGACTCTGCAATCCTGACATAATTCATGGTTGAAGTCCATTTAAATATTTGCTTAAATTGCAGCACTTCAAAACATTGACATCCAGAAGGCTGGAAATTACTCTGCAGCATCGTATTGTATGAATGTTTTAGCACACTTGGGTATCAAGCCACTTGCTTCACTGTTTTACTGAACGCAACCACCAAGGGTTAAACCTTCTGTTAGAATGCTCAAAGAGATTGCAAACAAGGGCTTCAAATATCAGAAGATAATAACTCGCGGTGCACTTTTCAGATCTATATCGTGAAGCATGTCCAGGTGAGCTGAGAAATTCTTCCTCTATCAGTAATCCTTCTGAAATTGTAAACAAAGTGGCCCATGAAAATCTTCCTCCTTTATGAAGAAAAAGTTGGTAACCTTATATTTTCCAACTGAAGCCATAAACATATCTGAAAACAAAGTAAAGGTAAACAATTGTCCACAGATATCAAAGAGGGAAAAGAATGCTAAGAATACACAGACTTCCTTCTGACTATAAAGAGACTGACAGATCTTGAGAGGAGAGTTGAAAGATTAATGTGATTTAGATATTGAATAACAGTTGCAAGGGAATAAGTCACAGTTGGAATTTAAACTGCAAACTTCTTATCGATCCAGTCTCTCTACCTGTTTCTAAGATTTAAGCTTGCTCCCATCTAATGTGGTACATCTTCTTTTTGCTTTCTTCCAGCTAAACAACTTATTTCTGGCTTTTTGAGTTCTGAGGAAGGGTTAATGCACCCGAAACGTTAACTCTGATTTCTCTCCACACATGCTGCCAGACCTGCTGAGCTTTTTCAGCAATTTCTGTTTTTGCTTCTGATTTGCAGCATCCGCAGTTCTTTAGGTTTTTATTTCTGGCTTTTCCGTGTAAAACATTCAATGGCGAGAATTTTGTCAATCAAATGAGATTTGTTGTTAAATATTGGATTGAGGCAATTAAATTGACAGAGGAGGTCTTTTATTTCTTGATCCCCAAATTTAACTCAAGGAGGAAATGGAGTCTGCAGAGGCCCAAACTTATGATGATCACGAGAAAGCATCTCAACCCTCAGCATGTGTGCTCATAGAGATTTTCATTTCCAGGCCTCATGTTAATACCTGAACCCTGGCTGTACCTGTAGTCAGTCCTGGAAAGAAATAGAAAATTCTGGGGATGGGGGGAATTCAGGTCATCCCAAACAGGTTACACGAGGATTGGAATGGGGAGGTAAAATCTGTAAAGTTCATGAAATGAGAGACCCAAGGCAGGGTAGGTCCAAGGTGTCCATTATGAAACCTTTCATGACCTAAGCAGTGATGATTCTTATGGTTAGGATGCTGCCTGCTGTCACGTGGGTTCAGCGATTTTCCATCCCCTAGCCCATCTGTAATTAAATAGCGATCTATCATGATATGTCATCAAGATATGATCTCACCAATTAAGTTTGTGCTGTGCTTTCCTGGGCCCATTGTTCTTTCTAAGCTAGATTTCAAATATGTTAAGAAGGTAAATACTGCAAACACAATATGAGCCCCTCACTGTTATCTTAAACATTTCCTCTGTCTGTCTCCCTGGATTTGGGGAGTTGAAATAGTCCCTTCAGATCTCAAGTTGAGGCCAACTCTGGCATATGGAAAGAAAGCCCTCATGTCCATTGTTCTTTAGGGTTCCACAGGAAAAGACTTTGAGGAAGACACATGGTGGCTCAGTGGTTAGCACTGCTTCCTCACTGCGCCAGGGTTCAATTCCAGCCTTAAATGACTGTCTGTGTGGGGTTTGTACATTCTACCTGTGTTTGTGCGGCTTTCCGATGGGTGCTCCAGTTTCCGCCCACAAGATGTGCTGGCTAAGTACGTTAGCCATGCTAAATTGCCCTGTTCCACCCAAGGATAAGCAGGTTAGGTGGATTTGATATGTTAAATGGGGGTTATGGGGATAGTGTTTGGGTTTGGATGGTTTGTTCTTCAGAGGGTTGGCGCAGACTCGATGGGCCAAATGGCCTCTTTCAAGATTTTAGGGATTTAGTGACAACACAGCTCCGAGCACACTTGGGCCTAGAGTCCAAATTTAACATCACATTGATGATCTGATTCAGAGAGATTACACAAGGCATAGTAAGTGGTGAAGTGGGACACTGGTGGACTTGGGAATGCCTGATATTTCACTTGAGGCATCATATTGAAGAAGCATAAGAAGATCATGGGGGTTCATATTGAATCTACTGACAGAGCTATCAGATCAATTCTGCTGATCAGGTTCTCATTAAGGGAATAGCCTGAAGTTCCTTATTATCAATATCTTCTCTATCAATCAAGCAGCATTTATAAACATTACCTGGCCTACAATTCCAGGAAAGGTTGGGGTTGTTTTGAACAGAGAAGACTGAGAGGTGACATGTTTGAGGCATATGCAACTGAAGGGGATAGGAGTAGAAGAGGTGGGAGGAACCTATTTTACTTGGCAGAGAATTTTAAAAAAACAGAGTCAAAGACTGAAGCTAAGTGGTAGAAGGATTAGAAGGACTGTGAGGAAACTTTTTTTTTATAGAATGTGATGGATGACTGCAATTTTCTGTCTGAGTTGATGGTGGAGGCAGAGCCTGTAAACACTTTTTAAAAGTGCTTGGATCTGCACCGAGAGTACTGTAATATGCAGGGCAATGGGCCGTGTCCAGGAAGGTGAGATTAGAAAGGGCATCTAAGTATCTTTGGTCAGCATGGATAAGATGGACAGAACGGTCCCCTTCTGTGCTGTATCATTTCTATGGGTCTATGACTCTGCACTTCACCTATTGTGTTAGTTGAACTGGGAGTGCTGGATGGTGCAGTAAGTGGGGAACCATACTCTGCAATGAGCCCATCCATTATTAAGTCCTGGAAGGAGCTGATGTTGCAGGAGCTCTTTCGGATGTTTAAAGCTGTTCCTAATTTGACCTCTGAGTTCTTGGTAGAGCTGTACAATGTTTCTAACCTGTGTTGAATGGAAATGTTAAATATTAACTGTAGCTACAGAATATTCCTTTCCTTTGCACTACACTCCTCACATTGAGTAGAAAGTAGACCAAAAAAAGATCAAGTTGGGGTAGCAGGGAAACGTTTGGAACAGTGAAGGGACAAGAGAATCCTGGAGCTATATTTTTCTCTGTTTACTAAATTCAGATGTAAAAGCAAAAGGATTAAATGTAGAGGAGACAGCATTCCCATTGACTACAGACAACAAAGGGGAAGAATATATTAACTTGTGATTCAATATATATAAAATGAATAGATGGTTGTTTCAACAAATATTCAATGATGGCCTCAACAGTGGGAATAACGCATTGAGAAAATATCTCCTGACAACCCTCCCTGCCACCCCACCCCCAACACCCTATCCTATCCCAAAATAGATGCGTAATTTCCAGCTGAGTACTAAACTGGGTACAATTAGCTTCCTCGGAGCTGAATGCTACAAGTTTCTAAAGACAGTAATTAATTTCTCTTTATATTATTGAGCGTAAAGCAGTGCTGTTGAGACTGGAGAAAATGTGAGTTTATCAATCACATGTCTGATGGAAGGTTATTACAAGGTTATTTGTTACAGTGAGGTATCAGATTATTCACTATGCTCTTTGTATTATAATGTACTTGTTGTTGCATGCAACATTTATTTAGTTGCAAGTCCCACGGGGGTTTTGGAAAGCCATTAAGGTATACAGGATTATGTATATCCATGGCTAGTTTACGTCCTTGCTCGTTACCATGGTGCCAGTGAAATTCCGATTTGGAGTGTTGGCAGCCCAGGTGTCAAAGCTTAAAAAATGGGAAAACGGTCTTCTCCGAAATGAAATAATTTTGTTGTGGAAATTCTGAGCGATTTTGTAATTTCATGCTTGTGTATGATAATTTTATGCTGTCCTGCTTCGTGTAGCTCAGTGCTGCCAGAGACTGACAGCTAATAAATACACCACTCTTCACCCTGTATGCGACATCTCTGTACAGATAGATACATATTATCTATGTACATGGGGCAATTATCCAGCCCAGAGCATGCCTCTCCTTACCCCTTGTGACCCCAGCAATGTCAGGATGAATATCCCACCCTTTCACAGCACAGTGCACCTGGATAATGCACCTCGGGTGATAGAACTGAGCTAATGGGTGTTGGAGAGAGCATCAAATATTCCAGAGATCTGTTGACAGAAGTAACAAAATGAAACAGGATGCACAAGTGACAAGATTAACTGAGAAACCTAATAAAGTAATAACTTATCACTTCAGCGGTTGAGTTAGAGAAGAAAAGAATAATGTTGGGTTTTAGCGTACAGTAAAACATCTTCTTCACATCACGTGTCATGAACTTGCATCTGTTTAGCAATTGGAAATGAATGGCCACACTGGGTGTTCAATTATAAAGAATCATAGAGATGTACAGCATGGAAACAGACCCTTCGGTCCAACCCGTCCATGCCGACCAGTGCCCTCTAGTTCTGGACTCCCCGACCCCAGGGAAAAGACTTTGTCTATTTATCCTATCCATGTCCCTCATAATTTTGTAAACCTCTATAAGGTCAATCCATATTTTGTAAATCTGCAGTTTCAAAATACTTGTGAGGGAACAGCTGTTTATCACACCAGCTCCCACAAAATTCAGAGACAATGTTGACACTGCATCCATTTATAGAAACTCACTGCCTGCCTTATTATATATGCTTTATTTTAATCACCCAGTTCCTGTCTGACTCTGGCATTAATGCTCTTTAATGCCAGTTTAAGCCTCCCTTCCTGAGACTGGGCTGCAGTGTTGGTCTGTTTACATTTGGGTTAATCATGTTTACATGTGGCCTGACCAATAGTCCCTACAGAGACCAAAGAGGTCACCACTGAAAGTGAGATAAAAAAACACACACATCTGATTATGGAGCCAACTGGAGAAGCTGTGACCCACTTCCTGGATCCACAACAGTTCTGGCTTCTATCCAATCTCCTTACAATCATCTCTCTCTCTCTCTCCTTCCCAATTCCCCCATTCAGACTAGGAGGTAGCTAGTCAGATTTGTCCTTGAGGAACTATTAAACAGTTTCTAGACATCGAAGTGGTGCTAGCACAAAAACCAAAACAGAAATTGCTGGCAAAATTCACCTGGTCTCATAGCATCTGTGGAAAGAAAGCAGAGTCAATATTTCGAGTTTAGTGTCTCTCCATCAGAAATGATGCAGGCAGCTAGCTATCAATATATCAATGCTGGGTTGGCATTTGGCACACTCCCAGAGTCCTTCAGTTCCATCCATATGTTTATAGAAATGAAGTGAAGACATCTTGCTGGCTATTTCTAATTCTATTTCAGACAGAGCTTAAAGCTTTCAGACATCAAACTATAGAGATGATGATGTCTGAATGAATGTCTTCACAGCTCAATCAATCTTTTTCTCTTATTTACTCATGGGATGTGGGCATCGCTGGCTGGCCAGGATTCATTACCCTTTCCAAGTTGCCCTTGAGAAGGCAGGGCCTTCTTGAAGTGCTGCAGCTCATTTGCTGTATGTTGACCCACAATGCCCTTTGCTGAGGCCATTCCAGGATTTTGATTGAGCAACAGTGAAGGAATATGGATATATTTCCAAGTCAGGATGGTGAGTGGCTTGGAGAGGAACTCGCAAGTGGTGGTGTTTCCATGTATCTGCTGCCCCTGCCCTCTAAATGGAAGTGGTTGTGTGGTTGGAAAATGCTGTCAAAGGAACTTTGGTGAATTTCTGCGGTGCATCTTGTTGATAGCACACACTGCTGCCCTTGAGTGTGGTGGAATAAATTGATATTTGTGGATGTGATGCCAATCAAGCATGCTGCTTTGCCCTAGATGGTGTCAAACTTCTTGAGAGTTTGGGAATGGGGAAGGCAAGTAGGGAGTATTCCATCACACTTCTAATTTGTGCCTCGTGGCTGATGGGCAGGCTTTGGGGAGTCAGGAGGTGAGTTGCTGACCGCAGCATTCCTTGTCCCTGATCTGCTCTTGTAGCCACTGTGTTTAAATGGCCAGTCCGGTTGAGTTGCTGGTCAATGGTAACCCCAAGGATGTTGATAGTGAGGGCATTCAAATATGGTGACATCACTGAATGTCAAATGGTGATTAGATTGTCTCTTATTGTGGATGGACTTTTCCTAGTATTTGTGTGATGTGAATGTTACTTGCTATTTGTCAGCCCAAGCCTGAAGATTGTCCAGATTTGTTAGATTTGAACATGGAGTGCTTCAGCATCTGAGGAGTTGTGAATGGTGTTGAACATTGCACAATCATTGGCGAACATCTCCTCTTCTGACCTTATGATTAAGGGAAAGTAACTGATGAATTAGCTGAAGATGATCAGGCCTAAGATACTACGCTGAGGAATTCCTGAAGAGATGTCCTTGAACTGAGATGACTGACTTCCAATTACCACAACCATCTTCCTACATGCCAGGTATGATTCCAACCTGTGGAAGGTGTTCCCCCTGATTTTATTGTTGTGTAGGTACAAGTGTTATAATTGAACTGGAACAGCTTAGCTGGGGGAGCGGCAAGTTCTGGAGCATGGGTCTTCAGTACTATTACGGGAATGTTGTCATAGTCTTCGCAGTATCCAGTGCCTCCAACCATTTCTTGATATCATGTGGAGTGAATAAAATTAGCTGAAGACTGACAACTATGATGCTGCAAGAAAGTGAGGACTGCAGAGGGCTTTTGTCCGAAACATCAATTTTCCTGCTCCTCAGATGCTGCCTCATCTGCTGTGCTTTTCCAGTGCCTCACTTTTCAACTATGATGCTGGGGATCTCTGCAGGAGGCCAGGATTGATCATCGACTTGGTATTTCTGGCTGAAGATTGCTGCAAATTCTTCATCCTGATCTTTTGCACTGATGTGCTGGGCTCTTCCATCATTGAGGATAGGAATATTTGTACAGCTCCCTCCTCCGGTGAGTTGTTTAATTGTACATCACCATTCACGACTGGATGTGGTAGGTCTGCAGAGTTTAGATCAGATCCATTGGTTTTGGAATTACTGAACTCTATCACTTGCTACTTGTGCTGTTTGTCACACAAATGGTCCTTAGTGGAAGCTGCACCTGGCTGATACCTCATATTCAGGTATGTCTGGTGTTGCTTCTACCATCCCCTCCTGCACTCTCCATTGAGCCAGGGTTGATCCCCTAGATTGATGGTAATGGTTGAGTGGGGAAATGCTAGGCCATGAGGCTACAGTGTGTTGGTGTACAGTTCTGCTGCTGTTGATGGTTCACAGAACCTTATGGATACCCAGTCTTGAGTTGCCTGAATGGTTTTAAGTCTATACCATTCAGCACGGTGATAGTGCCACACAACATGATGGAGGTTAATCTCAATGTAAAGGCGGGGCTTCAGCTCCACAAGGACTGTGCAGTGGTCGCTCTCACTGATACTGTCATGGACAGATGCTTCTGTAGTTGGCAGATTGGTAAGGGCAAGGTTAAGTATGCTTTTCCCTCTTGTTGGTTCCCTCACCACCTGCTGCAGTCCCAGTCTAACAGCTATGTTGTTTAGAACCCATCTAGCTCAATCAGTAATGCTGCTGCTGAGCCACTCTTGGTGGCGGACATTGAAATCCCACACCCAGAGTTTATCTTGTGCCTTTACCATCCTCTGTGGTTCCCCCAAGTGTTGTTGAACATGAAGGAGTACCAATTCTCAGTTGAAGGAGGACAGTATTAGTAATCAGCAGGAGGTTCCCTTGCCCATGTTTAACCTGAAGCCATGAGACTTCCTGGGTCCAGAGTCGATATTGAGGGCTCCCAGGCAACTCTCCCTTTACTGTATAGCCCACAGTGCTGCCACCTCTGTTGTGTCTGTCCTGCCAGTGGGACATGATATATTCAGGGATAGTGATGGTGGTGTCTGGGATATTGTCTGTGAGGTATGGTCCCATGAGTAGAACAAGTCGCACAGACTTGTTGCTTGACAAGTCTGTGAGACAGCTCTCCCAATTTTGATACCCGCTCCCTCCCCCCCCCCGATGTTAGTGAGGAGGACTTTTCACAGTTGACATTACTGTTTCTGCCTTGTTGTTTACCATGCCTAGGTCAATGCTAGGTGGTCCATCCAGTTTCATTTCTTTGTTGAGACTTTGTAGTGATTACTTACTGTGAAGAGCAGCTAAGTCTAAGCTCAAAGCATGGGTTGGCCTCACCAAGCTGTGTAACTGTGATGTATCTCCTGTGTATATAGGTCACTGCTGGGAACTTAGGGATTGGCTCTCAAGTGAATGGGATGGTCAGCTAATGCAGTTTTACCACTAATTGGGATCTCCTTGCCTGCTTGCACTGAATACAATTTGGAATAATCACAAAGAAATATCATCTTATTTTTATGAAATACATGGGTGAGGAGCAATGCAGTCCTGATTTCGAATCAGGAAATCAATCCATATCAACAATATTTCAAATTGAATTTGTTGATAAAATACACGTGCATAGATTTTATCATACTTTCATTTATGCACAGTCATTACAATTCGACACTTACTCCCTATGTAATTGGGCGCTGCTACCTAGGCCTACCCAGCATGCTCAGTGCTCCTGCTGTTTCCATGCTTGAGACAGGCGCTTAAACTGAGCTGACCCAATTCTTGGAAGCAATAAAATGGATGTCAACCCTACTTTACAGATTGATTAGTAGAGTTGCCGGCTGACACTTGTGGGGACGGGGACAGACTGGGCTCAATTCAGGTTTGAGGCATATGTTTCAAATACTGTTTCTAAATAGTGAAATTTTGGGGAGGGGTTGTTGCCGGTGGTTTAATTTCTGATCTGAACCACCACATTGCAGGCTTCCAGCTAGTAGATTGATCTGAGACAATTCTACAAAATTAACTGGATCGGCATTTCCAAGGAGACGAGCTATGCTGTTGTTCTGGTGGCTTCACCTTTTCAATGTCACTCATGTTTCATCCAGCACTTTCTTTTAACCTTGCTACTCTTCCTTCACTTTTCACCCCTTTTCTCTTGAAGACAATATCTTTACCTGGGGTTTAAGGTGCAGGTAAACTGTGCTACCTGGACGTAGAAATTTAAATTTGGATAATGAAGGAAGTACTTTTTGATCAATCTGTTTGGATAGTTCTGTCACACATCCAGGGCAACTAGGAGTTGAAATCAGACCTTCTGGCCCAGAGGATGATACATTACACTGTACCACAAGGCCCTTACCTGGATGGTTAATGTTAGCATGCTTGTTCCCTATTTGGTCAGGAGAAACTCTGTTGGGACAGCTTGAAGTCAGCACATTCTTCCATGTTTTGTGGACAATGTTGATGAACATGAACTCAAGCTGAACAGCTCTTTCATGTCCCAGGGAGCTGAGCATCCTTTCCCAGCTCAGAGGCAGTAACTCTGCATGTGGGAAAGCAAATCTTAGCAGGACTTATACACTTAATGGTAAGGTCCTAGGGAGTGTTGCTGATCAAAGAGACCTTGGAATGCAGGTTCACTCCTTGAAAGTGGAGTCTCAGGTAGTGAAGAAGGCATTTGGTATGCTTTCCTTTATTGGTCAGAGTATTGAATACAGGAATTGCAGCTGTACGGGACATTGGTTAGGCCACTGTTGAAATATTGTGTGCAATTCTGGTCTCCTTCCTATCGGAAAGATATTGTGAAACTTGAAAGGGTTCAGAAAAGATTCACAAGGATATTGCCAGGATCGGAGCATCTGAGCTACAGGGAGAGGCTGAACAGGTTGGGGCTGTTTTCCCTGGAGCATCGGAGGCTGAGGGGTGACCTTATAGAGGTTTACAAAATTATGAGGGGCATGGATAGGGTAAATAGGCAAAGTCTTTTCCCTGGGGATGGGGAGTCCGGAACTAGAGGGCATAGGTTTAGGGTGAGAGGAGAAAGATATAAAAGAGACCTAAGGGGCAACTTTTTCACACAGAGGGTGGTACGGGTATGGAATGAGCTGCCAGAGGAAGTGGTGGAGGCTGGTACAATTGCAACATTTAAGAGGCATTTGGATGGGTATATGAATAAGAAGGGTTTCGAAGGATATGGGCTAGTTGCTGGCAAGTGGGACTAGATTGGGTTGGGATATCTGGTCGGCATGGACGGGTTGGACCGAACGGTCTGTTTCCATGCTGCACATCTCTATGTCTCTATAACTCAACAGAGGCTGTGCATCAAAACTAGGAATCCCCTCCTTTTGGACAATAATAAAATAGTTTGATGATTCCTGCAGCTTCACTGTGCCATACCTGCCTAGAAAGATATATGTGCTGGTCAATGACATTGGACATTTTGGTGAGTGATCTGAACTGATTTCGTAATAATTTATCTTAAATAAAATTGAATGCCACGGATTGCAGTCATTTGCTAAAATAAAATGCTGGAAATCTGAAAGACAGATCATAATGTAAACTCATTGTTGGCCTGAAATGTTAAGTCTGTTTCTTTCTCCATTGATGCTGCATGATTTGCTGAGGGTTTCCAGTGTTTTCTGTTTTTAGTTTTGGCAATTTGCTCCTTCTTTACTGGGTCTGGAAGAGTTAACATGTGCTCTGTTCAAAGACTGATGGTGCTGCACATAAAACATCACAAGGAGCCGATTCCTATGGAAATCAGGTTGAAATTATTTGCATTTGATCTCACAAAGATGTCTCATACTCACAGCCAATTTCTTTTCTTTTTTGGCTGTTTGGATACGTTTTGATCTGTAATACTTGGAATTGTTCTGGGTGTTGCTTTAAATAAAAATCTTGAAACTAGATGCTGGTGCCCACCATTTGAATTGCCTTTGAGAGCAAAAGCAGGATGAACCTGATCTTCTCCTGACGTCTGATAAGTGTTCTGCGAGCTGAAACTCTATATTCTGGCTGGAAATGAGTTTACCAGAGTCTGATTGGCCGTTGTCATGGCTACTCTGTTCCAATACTACCATTTGTCTATTTTAAAGTTCCAGTACATTACAGTGACTACATTTTTCATTTTACCGCCCAGGACAAGGCTCTTCTGTTTCTTTCTTTGAATAAGATTTAACAATCAGCCACATTCCTTGTCTGAGGTTTATAGAGGTATACAGAGGGAGCTGAGTAGGGGAGGGAGGGAGCAACCACCTTAAAGGCATGCGCTCTTCATTAAAACAGCATTTGTCAAATACCTTTTCTGAAGCTGTTGCTCCTTTAAATTGATAACTATTTGGACTCAATCCACCACTCCCAGGGATGAAAGGCTTTTGGTGTATTTGTATCATTATGTTAAGGAAAAAGCTGAATTCATTACCTGTTACTAATTTTATATATTTTCACTTTGACTTTCTTTCCCTCTTCCCTTTCCTGCCTTGCTAGTTACATAAAATATACAGTGCTGAAACACACCATTCAGCCCAATTCATTCTTAGGCTCCACACAACTCCCCTCACACAATCTTTCATCGAACCCCATTGTTACAGCTCACAGTGTTGGCTTTTCCCACCCACCATATTCTTTTTGTTTCTAGGGTCTTCGATGATTTGGTTTACAAACAATCAAACTGGGTAGAACAAATGACCCATTAGGCTTCTTTCTATCTCTGCCCTCCCTCTCCATTTTTAGCCACTTATCCAAATTTCTTCAATGATTTTTGTATGACTGGAGAGGTGTCCCACCTAGGACTCACACTTAGGACCACCTGATTGGGAGAACTCTTCAGTCTGGACCCAAATGTTCCCAAATTGATGTGTTCATGGTTGTTGGAAGCTATATCAACTTGCAACATTTCTCAAAAGGAGGATAATGTGTACTGTTATATTTTTAAAAAGCCTTTGAACAGCTTTAACTGTTGACAGCAATGATAAACTATCCAACATGGCAATGCCTTTTGAAAAAGTGTACCTCTGATAGCTAATGGTGATGAGTAACAGACAGCACAAAGGTCTCCACCTTGATTCTTAGATGGTGCAAGAATTGCAAGATCCTTTGTAAATGATGAAGGTCATTGAACCCATCACAACATTCAAGGTCTTGACTTTGTCTGTCCTGGTGAGATCATTATGGTTCCGCCCACATTGCAGTCACATTTCCTGGAAAAGTCAGATGGTGTTGAAACACTGTGGCAACTCCAGCCTCTTCTGATCCTATAACGACCTTAGGATCTCAGACACCTTTGGTTGACTTTTCTCATGGGCTTTCGAAGCTTGACATCAGGAACAATTCCTGAGACCCACTTGTCAGGAACCAGACACAACATTATTTTCTTGGATGGAGCCTTCCAATTGGCCACCTCAGAGCTCACCGTGCCATTATGGAGATCTAACAGAACCCTCATTGTTGCTGGCCCAGTAGGGGTCCATCAGTTCGAGAGTCTTGGAATCCCTAACGGGAGAGGTATACACTGATGAAGTAGGTTTGAGAATGTGAGTGAGCCTTAAAATTGAAGGCACACTCAGAGATGTAAAAATAATAAAATATTTCAGTGTGAGGGGATCCTCGGATCACAGAGGGAAGCTTCTTTGGCTTCATCATTGGGAGGATGGGACAAGCCTTTCTGTCTGCAGCTCTCTTTTTTTGGGATTTTGAGCATCCAGTTGACAGCCACATAGCTTGTCATGGGCAGGTCACCTCCTGATGCAATGTGTCACAGATGCTGCAGAATAGCTGCTGGATAGGGCCTTTCCTACTTTAATGGTCTATTCTCCTCTGTGTACAAGGCAAGTCTAGTTTTTCCACGTCACCATCAGGAGCACAACTGGTATGTATCTCAATTTGCCTCTTCCTCCTATTTTCCAAGCCTTCCTGCCTCATTTCCTGCCTACAGGGAACATGACATTTCTGACCTTTGCAACCAACACCAGATGGGCCTTAGCTGTATCTGCTGACACATTTCTGAAAGCAATGGGTTCTGCTTGTCCCCAAAACACACTGCGAAGTGAGTAGGTGTAATCCAAAGGGTTTGTGATTTTTAAATGAAGCAGTCGAACTGTCTCCCTTTCTGAAAAATCAATTTCATAAAATCTTTTCCCTAAGGTTCATGAACTGAATTTCAGGTACTGGATTTATGTGTCACACAATTAGATATTTAAATAATTCTTCAAATCAAAAAATTGTACAATGCAGAGGAGGCCATTCAGCTGCCTTTCCTATGTTAGCCCTTTGAAAGAGTGCCTGTGTAATCCTATTCAACTTCTTTTTCGGTATGTGTATGGAATGAGCTGCCAGAGGAAGTGGTGGAGGCTGGTACAATTGCAACATTTAAGATGCATCTGGATGGGTATATGAATAGGAAGGGTTTGGGGGGATTTGGGCTGGGTGCTAGCAGGTGGGACTAGATTGGGTTGGGATATCTGGTTGGCATGGACGGGTTGAACAGCAGGGTCTGTTTCCATGCTGTACATCTCTATGAATCTATGACTCTATAAGCATGCATCCAATTTCCTTTGAAAGCTACATGTGAATCTTCTATCTTTTCAGACAATTCCAGATCACTGTAACTTTGCTGCATATGTAAAAATTTCCTCCTGGACAAATCCCAACATTTTTGTCAATAATCATAAACCTGAATTCTGGGAAATTCTGACCAATATCTAAGCTTAAACCATAACCTTAAACCAATCTAATTGCCTTCTCATTATCATATTTCTTCTCAGGGAAACTTGTTGCCTGCACAATTAGCTTCCATATTTTCACTAATAGTTGATTGGCTATAATAAGTTTTTCATCATCCTGATGATGTGAAAGGTGCTACGTAAATACAAATTCCATCCTTAGCAAATGTTTAGATGTATTTGGTATGCTCTTCGAGCACTCTAGTCTTCTGGATAATTCAATAAGACAGAGTCAGGAAACAAACATTGCCCCACTACCTAATTGTGACTAAATTTAAAGAAAAACCCATTGAAAGCAATGTGTCTGAATATCAGGTGAAATCTAGTTTTATACTTTCCCAAGTTAAAAATGGGGATTAAGCATTTGTCAGGCTTTGCCAAGGCTCGAGCAAAAATTGCAAGAGAACATCAGTCAAATATGAATTGAAAGGAAACCCAATGGGTACAATGAAGTATGTTGGGAATTGACAGTTGGTACAGTACCTGTACTTATCTTCATCTTAAGGGCTGGACCAGCCAATGTGCATGAGATGATCCTAAAGAGGTTTGCACTGTTTAATATTCCAAGGAGCCCTCTCAAAAGGCCAGTGTTCTGCATTGCCAATTACGAGGTGGCAGTCAGATTCAGTAGTACACAAGTGGCACCTGTGAGTCTGTAGGGAACCTTGCCACATGGATTTTGCACTCTATGCACCTGATGCCTTCCTTATGCAAGGAAATTGATGAACACATAGATTTTTTTCAAACAAAGCCATTGTCATTGTGACCTACTGACTAAGTGATTTGTCATTATGTCATCTTTAAGCAGCTTGGAAGGATTCAGTTACATTAGGTTTAACGCAGTAGTGACCTTAACGCTCTCGGAATGCGGCATTAGATTGGATTCCCTACAGTATGGAAACAGACCATTTGGCCCAAAATGTCCACACTGACCCTCCGGAGTAACCCACCCAGACCCATTTCCCTCTGACTAATGCACCTAATTTGGCATGGCCAATTCACCTAACCTGCACTTCTTGTGCACCTAATTTGGCATGGCCAATTCACCTAACCTGCACTTCTTGTGGAAGGAAACCAGAGCACCCGTAGGAAACCCACACAGACACGGGGAGAATGTGTCTCCACAGACAATCGCCTGAGGTTGGAATCAAACCCGGGTCCCTGGTGCTGTGAAGCAGCAGTGCTAACTGAAGAGCCACCATGCCACCCCTGGTAGGTAATTTCCGAGATAGGCCATAATTAACTAGTAATGCCAAAGATGTTTTCTTTGAAGTGTCAGGTAGGACTACCTAGTCCAGTGAATGCCTATACTAGGCTACTGATAAATGTGTACATACATTGCCTGCCCATCTATATGTCAGGATACTAGTTAGATGGGGAAGGACACCACTTCGACTGGGACAACACATTCATCCTAGGATAAGCCAAAGAGAGACATGCACAAGAAATCCGAGAAGCATGGCATTCCAACCAGTGTATCAACAGACACATCAATTTGAACCCCATTTATAACCCTCTGAGACAAAGAACAGCAAATGACCTCACCACAGGGAATGATACTACCACAGAAAATGATATCACCAACCCAAGGAAACCTGAAAACATAAATAAAAAGTGGGTTGCAAACACCAGTCCTTCACCGGAGGCTCACTGACGATGTTACCTAATATGGTGACAAAATGTTTTAAAACGAACCTTCCAACTTAGCGAGCAAACTTACATCCAGGGAAGGAATGCTTAGGCAGAAAGGGAAAGATAGTGTAAAAGCATCGGGACAACCAGGCAGATGGTGAGAAACCTTTTGGGGTCATCTCCCTCTCAAACCTAATTTCTGTATTCGATACCATTGGGGCTCCTCAGGGGAATGCAGAGTCAGTCAAGTCCATGGCACCAGGACTGGCTCAGCTGCACAGGGGAGGAAGATAAAGAAAAAAAATGAGAGCCGGACATTTTGAAGGGTGAGGGAGAACAACCAGAGGTCATGGGAAATGTCTGTACCAAGGGCATAGGTGAAAGGAGGGATGAGAATCCCCAGGCAGAATGTAGGGAGCTAGAAAATAAATTATAAAGAAAGATATCACAGGTAATAATTTCAGTACCACATGCTGGTGAGATCAGAAAAGAGACTGGTTGAATGTGTGGTTGGAGGAATGGTACAAGAGATTAGAATCTAGATTCTTGACCAATTCTGGGGAAAATGCAACCTGTCCAAGCTGGGTGGACCCAACAGGACCATGTTCAACATCGTCACAGGAACATTCGCCAGTATTTTGGGGAAGGGTTTATACAGGAATGGCAAGGGGATGGGAATCTGAGTGGGGAGAGAAGAGTGAGGAAGACAAAGATGGAAATAGAAGTCAGGACTGTAGAAAGCAAAACGGGAAGACAGAGGAAACGAAGCCTAACAGCAAAGAGGGCTGGAATGCAGAAATTATGTAAACATGTTAAAAGGACAACCATAATGTTACTATAACTAATAACACGGAGCATTCACAGTAAGGTGGAAGAATTAACAATGTGAATAGTCATCAATGGATAGCAAATAATTGCAAGTACAGAGGTGTGGCTAAAGAGTGACCCAAGATGGAAGCTGAACATCCAATGATATTCAATCTTTAGGAAAGAAGGTGGGTTGGCATTGTTAGTGAAAGATGAAATCAGTGAGAAAGGATATTGATAGCGGAAATCTAGAGGTGGAATCAGCTGAGGTGCAGCAAAGGGTCGAAAATGTGAGTGGGAATTGTCTGTGTACAGTAGTGGTAAGGTAGTAGATGGCATTTAACAGGACAGTAGGGATCCATCTAACAAGGTGCTTCAGTGAACATGCATGATTCTAATGTATGCACAGTATAGACTGGGCAAACCACATTTACATTAATACTGTGATGGATGAATTTCTGGACAAGAAGAGTTTGTAGACCATATATTGGGAACCAACTAGGGAACCGGCTTTCCCAGATTTGGTTTTGTGCAATGAGAATTAGTTTATCAGTAAGCTTTTTGTAAGTATTACTTCAGGAAAAGTAACCATAACACAATGGAATTCTTCACTGGGATAGAAAGTGAAGTAGTCCAATCTGAAATTCAGGCCCCAAATTGAAACAAAGGATACAGAAAAGGTCTGAAGGGAGATTGGTGACATTAGACCCAATAATTTAATTATGAAGCATAATATTGGATGGGCAATAGTTCATATTTCAGTATCGAATGCATACATTACAGCAGTTGCAGCTTAATTTCAGGTGAAACAACATTGCAGGAAAAGTGGCCCAACCATGGTCAACAAAAAAGGAATGAAGTATAGTGTAGACTGTAAACAGGAGTCACATAAAGTTACTAGAAAAAAGTAGCAAACCTGAGGACTGGGAGCAGTTTAAAATTCAGCAAAGAAGGTTGAAAAGGATGACTATGAGGGGGAATAAAGAGTATGAGAAGAAACTTGCAAGGATCATAGAACCAACTGTAGAAACTTGGATAAGTATGCAAAAGGAAAGTTTAATGAAGCGAAATATATTCCCATTTACAGTCTAAAACAACAGAATTAGAGTCATAGAATCATAGAGATGTACAGCACGGAAACAGACCCTTCAGTCCAACTTGTCCATGCTGACCAGATATCCCAACCCAATCGAGTTCCACCTGCCAGCACCTGGCCCATATCCCTCCAAACCGTTCCTATTCATACATCCATCCAGATGCCTTTTAAATATTGCAATTGTACCAGGCTCCACCACTTCCTCTGGCAGCTCACTCCATACACGTTCCATCCTCCACATGAAAAAGTTGCCACTTAGGTCTCTTTCATATCTTTCCTTTCTCACCCTAAAACTATGCCCTCTAGTTCTGGACTCCCCACCCCAGGGAAGAGACTTTGTCTATTTATCCCATCCATGCCCCTCAATATTTTGTAAACCTCTATAACGTCATCCCTCAGCCTCCAACGCTTCAGGAAAACAGCCCCAGCCTGTTCAGCCTCTCCCTATAGCTCAAATCCTCCAACCCTGGCAATATCCTTGTGAATCTTTTCTGAACATTTTCAAGTTTCACAACATCTTTCCGATAGGAAGGAGACCAGAACTGCACACAATATTCCAATAATGGCGTAACCAATGTCCTGTACAGCCGCAACATGACCTCCCAACTCCTGTACTCAATACTCTGACCAATAAAGGAAAGCATACCAAACACCTTCTTCACTATTCTGTCTACCTGCGACTCCACTTTCAAGAAGCTATGAACCTGCACTCCAAGGTCTCTTTGTTCAGCAACATTCCCTAGGGCTTTACCATTAAGTGTATATGCCCTGCTAAGATTTGCTTTCCCAAAATGCAACACCTCGCATTTATCTAAATTAATCTCCATCTGCCACTTCTTAGCCCATTGTCTCATCTGATCAAGATCCTGTTATAATCTAAGGTAACCTTCTTTGCTGTCCTCTACACCTCCAAGTTTGGTGTCACCTGCAAACTTATTAACTATACCTCTTATGCTCACATCCAAATCATTTATATAAATGATGAAAAGTAGTGGACCCAGCACCAATCCTTGTGGTATTCCACTGGTCCCAGGCCTCCAGTCTGAAAAACAACAAACCATCCTCTGTCTTCTACCTTTGAGCCAGTTCTGTATCCAAATGGCGAGTTCTCCCTGTATTCCATGAGATCTAACCTTTTTTAACCAGTCTCCCTTAGGGAACCTTGTCGAATGCCTTACTGAAGCCCATATAGTTCATTTTTTCTGCTCTGCCCTCATCAATCCTCTTTGTTACTTCTTCAAAAAACTTAATCAAATTTGTGAGACAAGATTTCCCATGCATAAAGCCATGTTGACTATCTCTAGTCAGTCCTTGCCTTTCCAAATACATGTACATCCTGTCCCTCAGGATTCCCTCCAACAACTTGCCCACCACTGACGTCAGGCTCACTGGGCTATAGTTCCCTGGCTTGTCCTTACTACCTTTCGTAAACAGTGGCACCATGTTAGCCAACCTCCAGTCTTCCAGCATCTCACCTGTGACTATCGATGATGCAAATAGCTCGGCAAGAGGCCCAGCAATCACTTCCCTAGCTTCCCCCAGAATTCCATAGTACACTTGATTTATCCACTTTTATGCATTTCAAGACATCCTGCATTTCCTCCTCTGTAAGATGGACATTTTTCAAGGTGTTACCATCAATTTCCTTACATTCTCTCTCTTCCATGTCCTTTTCCACAGTAAATACTGATGCAAAAAATTGATAATGGAGAGCAATGAAATAGTTGGACAATTGAACTTGAGCTTTATTTTCACAGAAGAAGACATAAATAATTATCCAGTTATGCTCGGCAAAAAGTAAGAATCTACTGGGAAAGAGGAATTAAAGAAGATTGGTATTAGTTAAAAAATAGTGCTGGAATCTGAAAGCTCCTCAGGGCCTGATAATCAAAATCCCATGGTATTGAAGCATGGAAATGGCCATGGGAATAATGCATTGGTATTCATCTTCCAATACTCCGTACATTCTGAACAGTCCATAAATTAGAGGGTGACAGATGTAAACACATAATTTAAAAAAGGAGGTAGCAAACTGGGAATTACAGACCAGTTAGACAAACTTCAGTAGCCGGAAAAATGCAGGACTCTAACATAAAAGATGTGATAACAGGCTGCTTATCAACAGAGTTACCGAAAAACAACATGGATCTATGAAAATGAAATTGTGTTTAACAAACCTGCTGGAATCTTTGAAGACATAATTAGTAGAACAGATGAAGGAGAAACAGTGGATGTGGCATATTTGGATTTTCAAAAAGCCTTTGATAGAATCCCACATAGAAGTTAGTGTGCAAAATCAAAGTCCATGAGATTGCTGGTAATATACTGACATGGATTGAAAATTGTTTAGGAGACACGAAACAGTGAGTGAGAATAAATGGATCATTTTCAGGTTGGAAGGCAATGACAAGTGGGGTATCTATATCAATAATTTGGATGACGAAATCAAATGTAACATTTCCAAGTTTGTTGACAACACAAATCTTGGTTGGATTGTGAGTTGTGCAGAAGGTGTAAACAGGTTTTGAGCCGACTTAGACTAGAATATTATGTAATTACATAATTTGCGATAGTCTGGGAAATCTTCATGTACAAAGGGACCTGGGTGTCATTGTGAGGTGGTCACTGAAAGCAAGCATCATGTGCAGCAAGCTGTTAGAAAGGTAAAAGATATGTTGGCCTCCATTGCAAAGGTTGAGCAAGGAACAATGAGTTCTTACTGCAGCTTTAGAGGGCCTTGGTGAGGTCACACCTGGATTATCGTGTGCAGTTTTGGTGTCTTGACCAAAGAAAATATACACTTGACGTAGAGAGAGTGCAATGCAGGCTCACCAGATAGATTCCTAGGATGGTTTGTTGTATGAGGAGAGATTGTGTTAGATGGACTTGTATTCCAATGGAGTTTAGAAAAATGAAATGGGATTTCATAGAAATGTATGAAACTCTGACAGAGCTGGATTAACTGGATGCAGCAATGCTGTTTCCCCTGACTTCACATTCTAGAACAAGGGGTGACAGTCTCAGGTTATGTAACAGAGCAGTTTGAACTGCGATGAGAAATTTTTCATCCAGACAGTAGTGAAACTATGGAATTCTATACAATATAAGGCAGTGGAGGGTAATTCACTGTATATATTTAAGAAAGAAATAGATTTCTGGAGCCAAAAGATGTCAAAGGGTGTGGGGAGAGACAAGATGTTAAGACTGAGAATGAACTATGTTCATGTTGATTGGTGGAGCAGGCTGGATGGGTCAATTAGCCTACTCCTGCTGTTAGTTTGTATGTTTGTATCGAGTACCATAGGAACCATCAAAGGGAAATTCCAAGCATAGTACTTAAATTTCTCTAAAATGGGACCAAGATTCCAATCTATCTGGTGATTGTGATAGTCATAGGGGATTTGATAGAAAAGTGTTTGCATTCATGGTCTTGTTGTCCAGAAAGTTGGAGCCATGATCTGGAGATATGAGTTCAAATCATACCATTAAATTCAGTTAATTAAATAAAATCAGTCGAAGTAACGGTGACGATGAATCGATCAGATTATTTTCAAAATCCAGCATGTTCACTAAAGCCTTTTTGGGAAGGGAATATACTGTTCTATATTGGTTTGGCCCACATTTGACTCCAAAATTACAGCAATGCGAGTGACTCCATTATACTTGGGAAGGTGATGAGCCACCTTCCTTCCCAAGGGTAATTAGGGATGGGCAATGAATCCTGGCTTTGCAGTGATGTTCATACCTTTGAGTAAACATAAAAAAATTAAAGCACCCCAAACATTACCAAACAGAGAGACCAATTTTTCATTTCTTTACTCGGACAATTACCATAGCTTTTATCTTGTGACATCATATATTTTTGTGATCTAATCTCTCTTGCCTTCCACTGTATCAAAGTCCATTTTGTTAATTTGCTGCCTCCCCTTTCTCCCTCCTCAGATTTGCTGTTACATCTCCATGATTTTCCACTTGGGTTGAAAGGTCATTGATCTGAAACATTCGGCCTGATTTTAACTCTGACTATAAATGAATGGGGTTTTTAAGTGAGTTAAAATCTAATCCAAGCATTAATGCTGTCTTTCCATCCACAAGTGCCGACTGACATGGTGAGGGTTTCCAAGAATTTTCTGCTAGCATTTCAGATTTCCGGGATTGGTTTAGTTGCTTATCAGACAACTATGAGAGGTGCTTGGGAAAAACATAAACGCAGGAGAAGAAGCTCTCCACTTGTATGATGCTTTTCACGACTTTAGGATGTCCAAAAGAATTTTACAACCAGTGAAGAATTCTTAATGTTTATAAATGAAAGAAAGAAGAATTAAAACAAACTGGTAATGATCGACATCCAGTTTCACTATTAAGTTAAAAATCACACAACACCAGGTTATAGACCAACAGGTTTAATTGGAAGCACACTAGCTTTCGGAGCTACGCTCCTTCATCAGGTGATTGTGGAGGGCTCGATCGTAACACAGAATTTATAGCAAAAATTTGCAGTGTGATGTAATTGAAATTATACATTGAAGAATTGATTATCTGTTAAGCTTTTCATCTGTTAAAATACAGTGATAGTTTCACTTCTTTCATGTGTAAATCACAAAACCCTTTTTTTAAAGTTGCATTCTCGGTTGCATTAACAGCTAACCCGAGAATGCAACTTTTAAAAAAAAGGGTTTTGTGATTTACACATGAAAGAAGTGAAACTATCACTGTATTCTAACAGATGAAAGGCTTAACAGACAATCAATTCTTCAATGTATAATTACAGTTACATCACACTGCAAATTTTTGCTATAAACTCTGTGTTCCAATCGAGTCCTCCACATCACCTGATGAAGGAGCGTCGCTCCGAAAGCTAGTGTGCTTCCAATTAAACCTGTTGGACTATAACCTGGTGTTGTGTGATTTTTAACTTTGTACACCCCAGTCCAACACCGGCATCTCCGAATCACTTTCACTATGTCACTGAAGTGACACTTCAGTGTCATTGATTAGGTGAATCTGATAACTACAGAAAGAAATTAGGTCAGCTGATCACAAGACGGAGTGATACCTTGCTGCAAAATACTTTATTCAGTATATACCAAACTGAGAAATGGTGTAAAACAAAAATAAACTGAATAACTGAGGCTCTAGGTCCTTTGCAACAGGCATGGATCTGGCTGAATCTGGTGTTTTTCCATTATCCCACATACCACAGCCACCAGAAAATTCACTAAAATAACTCCAGTAAAACCCTAAGACCTAACTTCCAAGAGGGCCAAAGTGGTCTTTTCTTTCTCAATGACTGCTCTGTTACAGCGAGATCTCTCTGTTTACAGATGGTGGTTAAAGGCCACCAGCACAGGGCTGCTTACAGCTGGGATGCAGTCTGTAGGACAGACTACAGCAACAGCTAAGGCTGTTTGGAGCGTGCCCAGCAGCCCCTCACTCCCAACCGTCCTGCTGTGGAATATGTTAATTAAAGTCGCCATCAGGAGGCCCTGCTGTCTGAATAAGCTAAACATCAACTGCGACCTGTGAAAACATTCCCCACTACCAGAGGGAAAAAGCACACAGGCCAGCTCAGTGAGAGACAGGAGCTGCTGACAAACAGCAACAGGTAAAATAACAATGAGGATCATAGATGGCTGATTGTCTTTTAAACATTGCACCAGTTTATCCAAGACCTTCACTGAATTGTTACGTTGCTGAAAAATGCCATTCAGTCCATCATGTCTGCAGTTCCTGATGCCATGTTCAATTGCTGCAGCAATCTTACATGCTGAAATCCATATTATCTGAAAATAGGTAGCCATTGTTCCTGATCAATGCCCTTGTCAGCGAAGGACGGGTATAGGCCAGCCTTCCAATACAGCCAGTGTCTCGTTCGCTCGTGCTTAGTGTGTCATCCAGTGCAGGTATCTCTATTTCTCAATTGCAGTCTTCCAAGGTCGATAAACCCAAGTCAGTGATTTACTAGCTTCTACTGAGTGAGGTGTGCAATGTGAGGCCCTAGTCTCATCAGTGTTATATATCCTGCAGGGGTCAGAGACAGGAAGCCTGAATGCTTCTTCCCCTTCCTCACTTAGGGGCAGGAGTTTATTACACATCAGTTCTGATAACATGATAAGCAACAGGAGCAGGGCTAGACCAATAGGAATATAATGTTATATTATGCAGAGAGGTATGTCATAGAGGCTGACATACCTCTCTGCATAATATAACATTATATTCCTATTATAATCATGGATGCATCAGGGGCATAGCCTCAAAATAAGGGGGAGCAGATTTAGGACTGAGTTGAGGAGGAAATTCTTCACCCAAAAGGTTGTCAAGCTGTGGAATTCCCTGCCCAGTAGCTCTGAGGTCATCTTATTGAATGTTTTTAAGGCAAAGATAGATTTTGTACAGCAAAGGAATTAAGGGTTATGGTAAGTGAGCAGATAAGTGGAGCTGAGTCCATGAAGAGATCAGCAGTGACCTTATTGAATGGTGGAGCAGGCTTAATGCGCCATACGGTCTAGCCCTGCTTCTGTTGCTTATCATGTTATCAGAACTGATGTGTAATAAACTCCTGCCCCTAAGTAAGGAAGGGGAAGAAGCATTCAGGCTTCCTGTCTCTGACCCCTGCAGGAAAATGGCTGTTAGCAAGATTCAGATGGGGGGGGGGGGAGGTGGGGGCGAAGAGATCGAGCTTGGTTGTGGGAACATACTCTCAGCCAGGAGGTAGCTGGGAGAGTTGAAGTCTAGGCTGTGTATGTTGTTGCTGTTTCCTAGGTCCCAGTTGGAATGAAACTCAGTAACAACCTGTCAGTGAGAGGAAGCCGGGAGCATGAGGATGAAAGCCCCTCATTAACGATAACTGTGCTCACTCCCCAAGGAGACTCTGATATTTGGTGGGAATGTTTGTGCTCAATATTGTTTTTAGTGAAAACATAACACACAGGGAATTCTGGGTAATGGCAAGGCAATGAAATGAAATAAAGTGTAAATAAACAGCTTCTAATATTTGTCAGGTTTTTTTTTAGCAAAACAGTCCTGGCTCCTCCGGCGTCACAATCCCAGTGGAAACACATTGTGTCCTGCAAGATCTCAAAGGACACAGCCTGTGGGAGACACAGCTAATATCACAAGATGATTCAGGATGCACAAGAACCATGAAAATATCTGAGGGTTTCACTGCTTGAAATAGATGCATATTTATGCAGTTTTTTTTTCTCTTCTAAAGGTAGCTACTCTTCCTGTACTTTCAAAGTTTTCCCTCTTTCTCCAGTACCTAGCTCAAACCATCATTCTTCAAGGGACAGTCCAGATTATTCTACCGTGCCCTCCAGCATTCAGAAGAATAAATCTGGACTGATTATTTCTTTCCCTAGCCTGGACACTAAGGCCTATTGAGACATCTACTATCACCACCCCTAGTTACAGTTAACAAGCTCAACTGAGACTGGGGTAGATATGAGGGATTGATATTTCAGTGGATGTATTACATAAACAATACCTGAAACCTAATCTCACCATGCAATGCACAGATTCCTTTGTTGGATGAACAACATTTACACAGTTTGACACAAAATCCCACCAATTACAAGGAAAGTTATGGAGTGACCCTTTTCTACACAACGGTCATTACATTATACCTTGACTTATTGAACACTGCAAGTGTATGAGTACATAAAATGAAAACACAACTTTAAGGAATTCATTCAGTCTGTTTCAAAATATCTCTCAAAGGGATGGCTTATTGGGTGAAGACATTGTGCAAGATTGTATTGGACTGCTTAGACCAAGAACACCCGATGTTTGATTCTCACTGTCCTGATAAGAGTGTTGTCTTACGACAAGAGATTGATTAAATTGAGCCTATATTCTTTGAGACTTAGAGACAAATGAGAAGTGATCCATCAGAAGATTCTGAAAGGGGTTGACAGGGTAACTCTTGCAATCAGAGATTGTTTCTACTGAGAGGAATCTAGAATATGGGAGCACAGTCTCAGGATAAGGGGTCAACTACTTAAGGCTGAGATGAAGTTAAATTATTTCTCTCAGATGGTGGTGAAACTTCACAATTGTCTACTCCCAGAGAGTGGCTGATGTTTCTTTGTCGATAACATATTTAAGGCTGGATTGGATAAATTTTCAATCACTTAGAAAATCAAGGGAAATGGAAATGAGAAGGAAAATGAGGTAGAATATCAGACATGATGATATGAAATTGCAGAGTAGGCATATTAAACACTATAGCATACTCAGTCTGCTGCTTCTTGTGTTTTTATGATCTGAAGGAGTGATCGGGATAAGTGGCCATTGGAAAACTTACAGAAGGAAGTCAATCACAGTACTGCTGCCCTCAGCTACTATTGGCTGACTTCCACTGGACAGTGCTCATGGTAAAAGTTTGTTTTGAGAAAGGATTAGACCTGGCCATGATGGGCCCCATGAAATAAATAGCCTGTCTCAAGAGTCACTGAAGCATCTGCTCCCACCTCGATAATGGACCACCAGGACATCTTAAAACCTTATCGAAAACCGTAATGGAAGTGTTGTATTGAATGCCTGTTGGTGTTTTCGTTGTGATTAAGGATCTGGGTCATTCAATGCTCTCACCGTATCCTCTTTAATATCACATGCCTGGAAGCTCCTGATGTATGAAATTCAGTGAAAGGTTTCCGCAATGACAGACTGTGAGGAGGAAAGCAGCTTATTGATGTTAGATATTCTGATCTTGTTAACATGAGCTAAACCCACTAGGCAATGAATGATGGGATACACAAAAATAGCTCTATAAAGATGAATTGACCGTTAGCTGGAGTTAACTGCCTCAATGACAATTGCAGGGATGCCTGAGGTTTCAGCTTGTCACTACGTTAAACTAAGGTGCAGACAAAACGAAAAGTGATTTGACCTTTTTAGGAACATGATTTGTCAGGGCATGCCATGTCAGGGCTGACACTGGTATCCAGATTATGCAAGAGACACACATGAGCAGGAAAGAAAAAATCCCTGTTAGCCCATGTGTTCAATGCAGGTATGGATACTGACATGGAAAGAAATTCATGAGCCACATGGCACAAGGTTGAGTTGATTGACTTTTACATTGTCTGTCCTGTAAAGGAGCTGACATTGAGACATGCATATGTGCAGAAATTAAAACAAAATTAGACACATTCCACAATCCATCAAACTGAAGCAAAGTTTCCCCTATGATCTATGTGTCCTCTATGTATACATGCCTAACAGCTGGAAGTGAGTCACGGATGAGCCTTTCAATCCCAGACACACGCGAAGAATTCACTTTTAATGGTTTATGCTTACATGAACAGGACCAAACCCTGTGATACACGCTGAGAAAGAACCTTTCAACATTTTGTTATGTCAACAGTGCTATGCAAATGCATGTTGTTGTTTGCCGTTGATGAGACATATATTTCACTCTTCTGAGGATGATTTTGAAATGGCTGATAAAGAAAAACTGAACTAAGTGCAATGATCAACCCACAGCTAATGCATATCTACCTAGTGTATATTAGCTGCTAACCCATATCCTGAGCTGGATTGGAAGGAAAATTAATGAATGTCGCAGGTTCAGTGCCATAAAACCAGCTGGGGCAAAAGCTTTAACAACATGCCCTGAATCCTGAAGGAGCCAGCTGCTACTCTCCTGGACAAACAGGACAGAGAGATGAGAAGAAAGAAATTAAAGTATCGAAATGGCTTGAAAAAGCCATGAAAGCTTTGAACTAGTCAAGTGATAGTTCTCCTTTTTATAATTTGTAATTGAGAACATGATACAGCTCCTTGCCAGAGTAATGAGACATCACAGCAACAGTGGGATTTAATGATTCCTTTCAGGTTCTATCAGAATGCTTTTCTGCTCTAATTAAATACACTAATGACTTAGGGAGGAGGAAACAATGTCTAATTCAAAGATTTGCTTGATTTGTCTGTACTTTTCAGAAGGAACATAATTTTTTCTGTAAAATTGACAATTTCCCTTTTTTGACCAGGAAAAGAAAATGCAGCTTGGTTCCACAGTGCAATTTGTCAACAACAAGTTGTTTTGCGAAGGACTGAAGATGGACAGACTGTGAGGTGATTCCTTATTACTTCAGCTGAAGGACTCCCATATGGCATATAATGAGCAGTGATTTAGAATGCTCTCACACTGGAGGGAGTTTTAGAATCTAACTGCTTCCGGAGTGTTCCTCCCTGCTATCTGACAGTTGCAGCCGTAAAATCCATAACCTTTCAGTGAGCCAATAAAATCCCTATTTTTGTGGGTGGATCTCATGCAGCAAGGCACAAGTCAGGACTGTAGTGGAACACCTTCCATTTGCCTGGATGGCAATGGTTCCAACAGCACTCCAGGAGGTGAACACCACCAGAATCAAAACTCACTTGTTCAGTACCTTAAACAGTCTCTTCAACCACAATGACTACAATGGGTGCCATATGCAAGATGCATTACACGAACCCTCCATACATTTTTTGATGGACACCTACCAAACACACCTTCTGTCACTTAGAAGGACAAGGATTGGTACATGAATAAGTAATGTTTCGAGGGATATGGACCAGGTGCAGTCAGGTGCAACTAGATTAGTTTGGGATTATGGTTGAACCGAAGGGTCCGTTTCTGTGCTGTAAGACTCTATGATTCTATGACAGGTGCAATAGAGACATAAGAACACCAGCAACTGAAAATTGCTCCAGAAGCCATATAACCATCCAGACACTGTATAATAACATTGTTCTTTCAATGACACTGGATCAATGTCCTGGAGCTCCCTCCCTAACAGCACTCTGGGCATCGCTACACTACACAGACTACAATGATTCAAGAAGTCCTGTTATGCACCCTCGGCACACACCAAAACAAGTAAGGGAGGCGATGGCCTAGTGGTATTATTGCTGGACTGTTAATCCAGAGACCCAGGTAATGTTTTGGGGACCTGGGTTCAAATCTCACTGTGGCAGATGGTGGAATTTGAATTCAATAAAAATCTAGAAATAGGATTGTCTGATATGTGACTCTAGTCTGACAGTAATATGACTGATACTTAACTTCCCTCTGAGCAACTAGGGATGAGCAATAAATGCTGGCCTAGCCAATGATGCTTCGATCCCATGAAAGCCCTCATCTTGTGAATGAATAATCTAAAGAAAGATTTGCTTGCTGACAGAAGTGTTACAACTAGTTTTAGCATTGGTGGAGTACAGAGGGATAACCAGCTGTGGATGCTCCTGGAACTGTTAAGAACACATGAGGTCAGTTATAATGATACACAGTTGAAAAGCCTAATGGCACTCACCGTCTTCGTAAGAGAAATGTTTACTTGGGTGAAATACTGCCTGGAGTAGTTTGCCTGTAGTGAATTGCCAACTTTGTCTGGGAATTTGAGGAACATATCTCTCATTGTATCTTTCAGTGCATTATTATGGGCAGCATAAATGTTTTGTAGTAGTTACTAAACGATGATACCACTCACAGAGATGCTGGGTTCAGCAATAAACTGTGAAAAAGTTGCAGTCAGTGAAATCACATATATTGGGAAGCTATGCAGGCAGATGTAAAATTGCATGCATTAGTCATTGGCATGTGGCAGCACAGGTGGCATGGGAGCTGGATAGTGCTGAGATGCTTAAAGACATTACACCTTAGGCAGGATGTGCTGCAGCTGCAGGCCCCTGGCAATTAACAAAACATATACAGATTTTTTTTCAACTCGGCAGTTCTCAGTTCTTCATGGAAGTTATTCAAGAGTGGGAGAGATATTATTCTTTCATGTGCACTTCCCAATTGTTTTTATACTGACACTTGTTTGTCTTGGTGTTTGGGAGACTATCATGTGTGCCAGTTCCTAACACTTGCCACCATTAAAAACTATGCTCCCTTAGTCATGGACCTGGTGTGGACCCATAAATCTGCTGGCCAGGTAGAGTAGCAGAATTATCCAATCTAAGCACTGGGGCCGAGAATCCATATGAGGTGAAGAGCAACAGGAAAACAAGTTCTGCCTCTCACCCACTGTCTTGCACACATTGGCTAAGTGTCAATTTTGGGGAGTTATGTGAAGGGGTTTTTCTCTCTCTGTGAACCCTAGCTGGTTTTCCAATGCAATGTTAAAGGTGTTCAGCTGATTAAATGTACACCACACCTCCACAGCACCACTCTCACTCTATCTCACACTGACAAGATGTGGATGTTCTTCTGGATTCCCCATCACGGTGCCATTTTCAGTGTGTGCAGATTTGCCCCAGAGATGGTCAATAGAGACAGGTTGCCACCTAGCTTTGCTGACAGGAACTTGGACATCATGGTGGGCGAGATAATAGAGTGGAATTCTGTCCTCGTTCCTCAGGAGAGCCAGAGAAGACCACAGTCCCAGAGCCAGCCAGCCCACTCCGAATTCACCAGCTGGGACTCCAGTGTGGAGTCCACTGTCCGGAGAACTGCTCAACAATGCTGTAAGAGGGTTAATGACCTTCTTCACTTTGCAAGGGTAAGTGTCACTATGTCTCTGTTACCTCACACTCACTCTAACTTTGCCACTACCCAACATAGCTCACCCCCAAGTCTCATGGTCTATCATAGACACTATTGTATAAAACATCTTCACCCAAACTCTCTCCACCAGTCCACACCTCTGGTCTGCTATCCCTGCATGAACACTGCATTTTCAACTCTCACTCAAGACAGCTCTGCACCTGCCCACTGTCTGCACTAATACCAGTGCCCATGTCCATCTCACTCAATCCCTCCCCTTTGCTCATTCCAGGGGAGTACAACTCACTGTGAGACAGAGAGACCCAGGAAAGGTTTTGGAATACCTACATTTGTCAACTCACTGCCTAGAAGCCTTAATGGGAAAGACCTGTAACTATTCATGTGGCTTTGCCAAGACCTACCTCCAACTCCAAGTAAGATTCATTGAGGATGCTGGAGAAACTCAGCAGTATCTGAGCAGAGAGAAACAGAGTTGATGTTTCAAGATCAGTAGGAGACTGCTTCAGAACTGAAAGGCGTTAGAATTTTTTACAAAGTTGACAGAGGGGGTGGAATAGCAAGGGGACAGATGATGTAGAGGCCCAGTGGGGTAAATGACAAAATGGATACTGTCAGACCTGGTGAAATTCTCTGGCATTCTCTGTGTGTGTATCAGCTTTCCAGCATCTGTAGTATTTTACCTTTATTGAGTAAGATTCCTTGCCAGGTGCTGAACTGTTATCCAATTAGTGTCACTCTGAATATATTCTTAGCATGCCCATGTTTCTTCTCCTCTTTCATAACTGATTCCCTCTCTAGTCTTATGCAGATATGAGCAGGCCCCACAGTGTCTCTGCCCTAAAGAGACCAGGGCTACACCCCCAACTACCCCGTGGAAGAAGCCACGACTCCACAAAGGAAGCACAAGCAAAACCCTTGGGTCTACCACAAAACTCCACCAGCTCAAGTGCAAACTCTTGGTGGGTATTTTAACATTCCAATCTGGAGCACATTCTGGTGAGTGCCTCACTGTGACAACTCTGCGGCACGGTGGCACAGTGGTTAGCACTGCTGCCTCACAGTGCCAGAGACCTGGGGTTAAATTCCCACCTTGGGCGACTGTCCGTGTGGAGTTTGCACATTCTCCCCATGTCTGCGTGGGTTTCCTCCGGGTGCTCCGGTTTCCTCCCACACTCGAAAAGATGTGCAGGTTAGGTGAATTGGCCATTCTAAATTGCCCATAGTGTTAGGCGTAGGGGAATGGGTCTGGGTGGGTTGCTGTTCGGAGGGTCGGTGTGGACTTGTTGGGCTGAAGGGCCTGTTTCCACACTGTAAGTAATCTAAAAAAAACACATTGACTTGGATCCCATTTACCATCACCTGAGAAAAAGAACAGGAAATGACATCACCACAGGAAATAGCATCACCAACCAAGGAAACCTAAACACATAAACAGAAAGCGAGCCATATCACCAGTGTTTCAACTGGAGGCTCACTGATGATGTCACCTAGTATGGTGATGAAACGTCTGAAAATGAACCTTCCAGCTCAGCGACCAAACCTACATACAGAATCTCAACCTGAGCTACAAATCTTCTCATAACTCACTAATCCTTGAAGCTGCGCTCAGCAGTAAGGTTTGTCAGATATCCAGGATCAACCCACATTTTCACAGGCCCACTTTCAATCTATTGGGCAATTGTCACATCTTTATATGACCTAGAAGCACCTTTTCTGCAGTGCTCGCGAACCAATATTTCTTCACTTCTAAACTATCAGTTATGTCCTGTGATATATTTCTGATTTGGTGAGTTTTGCCCTTTTGTTCTCTGCCCTGCTGCTGTACTTTCATCTCAGCTCTCTGTTTCTTTATTATGCTATTTGTCCACGAGTGACAGCGGTGTCAAAAATGATTCATTTTCCCGGGAACCGACAGTTTTTTCTTTAGTGTAGGTGGTGCCATTTCCTTGATGTTCAAAAACGTACATTCTCAGACTTGTATCTCATTGCTAGCTGGCTGGGTTAGGTACAAAAACAAATTCCCTGTGTCTCCCATATTTCATTGAGGCCAGTGGAAAAGGACTGTTTTGTAGATAAAGTTTTTTTTAATATAACTAAAGCTCTACATCACCTTGGGGGTCAGGCACAGAGTCGAGCACCATACATAGTTTTTCGACACAATGGGCTTCAGAATAAGTGTTGATTTCATGTGGGGCCCTGGCAGTGTTGCAGAGTGTCTTTAAATTGCACTTTTGTACCATTGTACTTTTCCTGTGTGTAAAATGGAACATTATATAAAGTAAAATTAAATAATTGCTACTAAAGGCATCATAATGATGCACCTTCATATTATATCTCTTCCTTCTGCAAGCACTGCCCCTGATGACATAATGAGGTCAGATCCCACACTCACTGGCAATATTCAGCTCTATCTGATGACTACTTCTCTCGTTTGCTTCACTGTTTCCAGAGAGTAAATCCAACATAGGCGCAATCAATCGTTGAAAAAGAACAAAAGCCATCACCTTCTGCCTCCATCATGCACCCTTTCACCTCATTACTGAATCCATCCCATTCCCATTCTTTCCGTTCAACCAGTCAAACAGTGTCAGTTGATTCCAAGTGGGTGCTGACCCATATCCCCTTCAGCACAACGACAGTCTTTCCCTCTCTTGGTAACATCACCAATCTCAGCATCCCTGTCAGCTCATCGCTTTCTGAAACCCAGTCTTTCTTCTCTCCAGACTCACTGTCCTATTGCTGACCACTGTCCATCCATCACCATGCATAAAGTTCAATTTTTCCACCTGTGCACAGTGGCCTATATCAGCTCCAAGTCACCCCAACTCAAATATATTTTTAAAAACATCTTATGCTTAAATCCTTTCCTGACTTGGTCCCTCTCTATTATCGTTCCCCATCCATTCAAGAACTGCCTCTCTTCAATTCAGACTTCTTTACTACATTGTTTTTCCTGCCCCATTATCATTAACCCTTCCTTCAACTGTCTACATCCCATGGTTTGGAATTCTAAGACCTCTCTACCACTCACTTCATCCCGCCACCCGCCCCCCCCCCGCCTCACCATTTCTTTTTATAGTGTTCATACTTGAAACTAATCTTCTTGTTCAGGTTTTTAAAGCCTGAACCTAATGTGTACATTTTCACATTTGTACCAAGTAATGTTTGATTATACTTCTGTGAAGCTCCTCCCAGCAGTATTCCATGTTAAAGATGCTATATAAATGCAGGTTGACATTATCACTTAGTCAATGTAATTCTATAATTTGAGATTAGAATCCTTTAGTTCTTAGAGACAAAAACATGTATTTATGTAGCATATTGTACAACCACTGGATGTCTCAAATTGCTTGACATTCAATGTGTTACTTAGAGTCTTGAGTCATAGAAATGTACAGCACAGAAACAGACCCTTCAGTCCAACTCATCCATGTGGACCAGATATTCTAAACTAATCTAGTCCCATTTGCCAACACTTGGCGCATATCCCCCTAAACTCTTCCTATTCATATACCCATCCAGATGCCTTTTCAATGCTGTAATTATACCAACCTCCACCACTTCCTCTGGCAGTTCATTCCATACACGCACCATCCTCTGCATGAAGAAGTTGCCTCTTAGGTGCCTTTGATATCCTTCCCCAATCACCCTAAACCTATGCCCTCTAGTTCTGGACTTCCCAACCTTGCCTATTTATCTTATCCATGCCCCTCATGATTTTGTAAACCTCTATATGATCACCCCTCAGCCTCTGATGTTACAGAGAAATCTGCCCCTATTCAGCCTTTCTCTACTCCTAAAGTCTAATTACCATTTTAATGTGAGAAATGCAACGGCCAATGTCACAGCCAATTCCCACAAACAACAATGGAACATTGATCAGAAAATTTGATGTTGATTTGTTGAGTGAGAAGTAACCATTGCTCGGATATAATTCTCCTTTGAAGAGTTCCATGGGAGCTTTTACAGCTATCCCAGTGTTCAAATGAAACCTCACTTTTAATGTCTCAACTGAAAGAAGACCCCTTCAACAGTGTAGTGCACCCTCAATGCTGTCCTACAGTATCTCTTGATTTTTCTGCTCACTTATTACAAAGTGAGACTTGAACCTGGAACCTTGTAGATTCAAAAGTTAATGTAGCCATGGACTGAGTCTTTTAGATCAAACATTACAAAAATGAAGAGCTATTTTGTATTTATATTCAATAACGCAAAATTTAATATTTGCCTATTTCGGCACTTCAGTGAAAGTGGAAAACAAGGAAATCTCTCTTGGTCACGTTAAACTTTCATCTTGCTAACATTGTCAACAATAAATTATAGACTTAAACGCATACAGCGTCACGAGTGTGGTGCTGGAAAAGCACAGCGGGTCAGGCATCATCCGAAGAGCAGGAAAGTCGACGTTTCGGGCAAAAGCCCTTCATCAGGAAGGCTGATGAAGGGCTTTTGCCCGAAACGTCGATTTTCCTGCTCCTCGGATGCTGTCTGATCTGCTGTGCCTTTCCAGCACTACATTCTTGACTCTGATCTCCAGCATCTGCAGTCCTCACTTTCGCCTCGTTGATTTTAAACACATCCAGGGTTGTTCTTCCACATAACAAAAGCAAGACCTTAAGTGGAAAGATATAAGAGCAGGAGAGCAGGCTGGGATACAGATTAGTGAGGAATAACAAAACTAAATTAAATTAAATCAGATAAGATTGAACATAAAGACCCACAGTGAGAGGTTTTACATAGGGACCTGTAAAGCAAAATAACTTTTTTATTGGACAACACACCAAATGAAGAAACTACCATCAAGGCTTCACTTTTACTTTAACATAAATCAGAATCATTGTAGAACAATTGTAAATAACAGGCAATTTATACTCTATACAAACAATAAATTGCACATGGAACCATTGATACAATGGAGATGACCTTACAGATTTATTATCTAGTCTACACTGATAGTAGGTCCCCATTCCACACAATATTTCCAAACAGAATTCCAGTCTCTTTGCTTCAAGGACTTAACTGATTTTCTGCAGCTTCCATGTAAACAGAGTTCTAACTGTGCAATCTTCATTCTGGAACCTTCTGTACTCTTCTACAATTCTTCTGCTTGACTTTCTGGCTGCTTCAGTGTTCTAGGCCATATGACTTCACTTCTTTAAAAACATTCCTTCTTGTTGGCACCGGTCACCAGACACATAGATCAGTATTTCTTATTGTCCAAGAATTGCCTTTGCTCTTTTTTGTAAATGGTATAAATTCATAAATTTCCTTTTCAAATTTAAGAAAAAAATGACAGTGTTGCCAAACATTTATGAAAAGTCACACATTTCCTCCACTTTTACTGGTTCTGAATCACGGAATGGATATCTATTTTAATCGGGGATTGTCAGACAAATTTGAAGTGAGTCTTTTCCCTACTGACCCACCATAGAAAAGAGCAGTAGATTTTTTGACTTGGCAGCTTTGTTCAAAACCACCACCCATCTTAGAAGTTGCCTGATTTTGACTTCCAGTTTTGAGCTTATGCAATTTAACACAGTTAAGGTGTTCCAAAGGAATATTATCAGGCACAATCTGACACTAAGCCATACAGGGAGATATTAGGAAGAGTCACAGAGTCGTAGAGATGTCCAACATGGAAACAGATCCTTTGGTCCAACCCGTCCATGCTGACCAGATATCCCAACCCAATCTAGTCCCACCTGCCAGCACCCGGCCCATATCCCTCCAAACCCTTCCTATTCATATACCCATCCAGATGCCTTTTAAATGTTGCAACTGTACCAGCCTCCACCACTTCCTCTGGCAGCTCATTCCATACATGCACCACTCTCTGTGTGAAAAAGTTGCCCCTTAGGTCTCTTTTATATCTTTCCTCCCTCACCCTAAACCTATGCTCTCTAGTTCTGGACTCACCCAACCCCCGGGAAAAGACCTTGTCTATTTACCCTATCCATGCTCCTCGTGATTTTATAAACCTCTATAAGGTCACCCCTCAGCCTCTGACATTCTTGTAAATCTTTTCTGAACCCTTTCACGTTTCACAACATCTTTCTGATAGGAAGGAGACCAGAATTGCATGCAATATTCTAAAAGTGGCCTAACCGATGTCCTGTATAGCCGCAACATGACCTCCCAACTCCTGTACTCAGTACTCTGACCAATAAAGAAAAGTGTTCCAAATGCCTTTTTCACTATCCTATCTACCTGCGACTTTACTTTCAAGAAGCTATGAACCTGCACTTCAAGGTCTCTTTGTTCAACAACATTCCTTAGGACCTTACCATTAAGTGTAGAAGTCCTGCTAAGATTTGCCTTCCCAAAATGCAGCACTTCACATTTATCCAAACTAAACTCCATCTGCCACTCTTCTGCATATTGGCTCATCTGATCAAGATTCCGTTGTAATCTGAGGTAACCTTCTTCGCTGTCCAGTATGACAAAAGGTTTGATCAAAGACGTTGGAATTAGAATGCAATTTAAAGGAGGAGAATTGAGAGTTTTAGGAAAAGCTCTAGAACTTAGGCCTAGGCAGATAAAGGCATGACCACCAATCGAGATTGTGGGGAGGGGAAGACACAATCTAAATCAAAGATTTGTAAGAGACAACACCAGTAAGCACACTATGTGGATTTATTGCACTGGAGGAGGTTACAGAGTGATGGAGGGAGATGTCTATAGTTGAATTTGAATATGAGAAAGAGAATTTTAAGAATTGAGGCATTGCCTGACTTCCTATCATCCATCAGTATACTGTTTGTAACACACGTCGCCACCTTCAGCAAAGATAGAAAAAAGTGGACTCAGAACATGTCCAGACGATGGAGAGCTCAGGTTAAGGATGATTTATTTCAGTTGTGCCATCAATCCTGAGCTCTGATATGATTGGATTGAGCTCCTATTGCTAGACCTGGCCCAGTTCTGCTCTGCACAGAGGGATAGGTTTTTCTTAACAACTCACCCACATCCCCTTCCCCCAACCTCTTGTAATAAGGGGTTAACTGGAACATATTAAAGTGAGGATAAGAAATTAAATTGTGCAGACGAAGTGGAAGAGCTGGAGGCTGGCAGGGGGAGACTGGCAGCAGCACTTGTTATCCGCCTGCTGCCCAGTACTGTGTGGGGGAGGGTATTGGGTTAGCTTCAAGGTCTGCGCTCTGCATGAGTGATCAGCGTCATTTCCATACTGTAATTACCTTCCCCTGATCTTCTCTCTTGATTTTACTGCTATCTTGTAGAGGCGCACTGGGTGTGAGTAATTTAAGGCTGCATTAGATGTCAGAACCCGTGAAACAATCAGCCGTCGAAGAAATATGGGTGCAGATAATAATTGATCAGTCCCATTAGAGACAAGAGGCCTGTTATTTCCTGCTCGGGCCTCTCTGCAATGGGCCTTGTTGATTCTCTTAATGTAGATTTTGTCACTTGAGGGAGCAGCTGCCTCATTGAAGGTATAAGCTGCCAGCACTGAGCATGCAGAACGGCAGTGTATTATAACAAGACAATCTCCTGCCTGTCAGCAACAACAATGAGAATGAGGAAGCAAGTTTGCTGATGATCTGAGCTCGACATGTTACTCAAATACGATTACCTCCCTGTTTCACATACAGAGCACAATTTACATTTGCTCCTGCACTAAATGAGTTTTGCTGTCATACCCCACTCCCCATACTCCCCCCCCTTCAATCATCAAACCGCACAACGTCCTCCTTGCCCTCTCTCTGCAGTTCCTTCTCCCTATTTTGCGAGCTGATTTTCCTTTTGAATTTCACGTTCCTGCTCAGGAGGGGGAGGGTTAAAGTCGGCAGAAACAGGAGATAGACGATAATGGAAATTAAACTGCAACCCATAAGTGATTCCGATTTCATTGATTTAGATGTAATGACTATTAAAATGTGTCTAATCCCACACTGCGATGAGTTTCAATTTGGTCTCCGGATCATGTGGAATAATTGAGAATGAATGCCCCCCCAGTCGGAGCTCAGCTTTTCCCTTCTGATGCTACGGCTTCACAGTTGAGCGTATAAGGGAATTGCAGGGTGACCTGATGGATGATTCACATGGTATCAGATGATGGGAAGGAGTTACAAAGCTGAATGCACTCTCCCAAGACATCGCTGCAGACGAGGGGGAAGCTAGTGACTCCCTGCTCTCTTTATCACTTTTCCTCCCGGGGAGTGCATTGCTTTGTGCTGGGGGACAGCCCCTCAGGTGTTGCAAAAGCCTCACCTCCCTGTGACAATTCCTCACATGTGGCTTAAGAAACAGGTCTCCGAACTTCATCTGCTTCCTTCACTGTTCAAGCAGTGTCAGCTGACCAGGCCACCACAAGAAATTGAGATGCGATCCAGTGCCAAGTTCTTGCTGATTGGAGCACCCAGCCACTGATCTATGCTTATGGTCTGCAAATAAACCAGGGCATGATGACACGATGTGAATGAAGGACATTAATCCTTCTGCTATTGCTCCAGGCATGTTGGACCTAAGAGCCACCTCAACATTCCTGCTGTCCAGTGTTGTCGAAAGTGACAATGGGTGTGAAGCTGGAAGAGCACAGCAGGTCAGAGAGTACCCATTTCGTTCTGGAACATTAACTGTCCTGCTCCTCGGATGCTGTCTGACCTGCTGTGCTTTTCCAGCTTCACATCTGTTGACTCTAGCTTCCAGCATCTGCAGTCCTTACCGTCTCCAAGTTGTTGAAAGTCTTTGTAATGTTTAAACTGCTAATAAAGAAACTGGCGTAGTGAAGGAAAAATAAATCTGTGAAGTTTATTCTCATTTGGACTCTTGATGAATGAAAACCATTAATATTACTGGTTAACATGGGAGCCCGAAGAGTCAGCAGTTTAAAGGAGATAGGGGCAATGCGGTAGGAAGTGAATCATGTCAACATGATGAACTCAAAAAATCATGAGGGAAGACAGGTTAGAAACTAGAGAAAGATGCAAGTTCAGGGCCAGGGTACTGGGGGATTATTTGGGGAAATTTCACCCACGATGTCAATGAGAATGTATGGTTTATACTACCTTTAATGTAATAAAAACTTCCCAAGATGCTTTAAGGAGCATTATAAAACAAGGTATGACATGGAAACACATTGAGGAAATATGAGATCAGATGGCCAAAGGCTTGGATAGTATAGTGGGTTTAGTGGAATGTTTTTCAAGGAGGAAAGTGAGGTAAAGGGGTGCAAAAAGCAGGGAGAAAATTCCCGAGGTCAGGGCCTACGCCAACTGCGGCGAAGGCCATGAAAGAGATGGCCAAGCAATTAAAATCAAGAATGCTCAGGAAGCCAGAAGGAGGGGTTTGCCAGTACCTTGGAGGGTTTTGAAGCTGGAGGATATTAAAAAGATAGGGAGGCACACAGCTGTGATGCGATTTGTAAAGAAGGAACAGAAATTTAAATTCACAACATTGCCTCAGTGAACACAGAGGGGTGAACTGGGAGTCGGTGCGGGTTAAGAAATGAACAGTAGAATTTTAGGTGAACCTAGACTTAAGGGGAGAGGGGGGTGGGTAGAGCATGAGAGATCAACAAAGAATGTGTTGGAATAGATAAGTGTAGAGATAACAAAGGCACTTGTGAAGATTTCAACAGAGAATGGATTGAAACAGTGCCAAAGTTGATCTATGTGTAGAAGCACATCTGGGATTCAGACATGATACCAAGATTGCAAATTCTGGTTTAGGGCCAAAGAGTTGTGAGGGAGAGGGATGGAGTCAGTAGTGAGGGGACAAATGAAGATACAATTTAATTGGAGAAAATTTGTACTATGTCATACTGGATGTTGGATAAACAGTCTGATAGTTTTGACAACAATGGAGGACTCAATAGAGATGACAGTGAGGAGTGGGGTGGGCAACTATTACAAGTAGTCCTCTGGCTATGATTAGACAGATAAGAATGGAACCAGATGAGAACTGTCACAGAAGCTGGATGATGGGGAAGAGGTGTTGGATGTTAACAAAGGCTGCAGTCTGGCCAAGAAGGATAGTCACAATCACAAACAATGCCATTTGTGACATTGATAAGAGGTATTTCAAAACCATGGCATAGCAAAAGAAGGCCTGATTGGAGGGATTTTAACATTAAGCTCCAGGAAAGGTCAGCACAGATTTAGAAGGTGAGACATGTTTAAGGACTGAAAGCACATCCAGCAATAGTGATGCATTCAAAATCAGGAATGATTAACAGTCCAAAATTCAATGCTTGCAGATATTTAGGGAGGTAGGGGCAAGTGTTTAGGGATAGGGAGGACAAGGTCATGGAGGGACTTGAAAAGAAGGATAGGAATTTTAAAATTGAGATTAGATTCCCTACATTGTGGAAACAGGCCCTTCGGCCCAACATGTCTACACCGGCCCTCTGAAGAGTAACCCAGCCAGACCCATTTCCCTCTGAATGATGCACCTAACACTATGGGCAATTTAGCATGGCCAATTCACCTGACCTGCACATCTTTGGACTGTGGGAGGAAACCCACTCAGACACAGGGCAAACGTGCAAACACCACACAGACAGTTGCCCAAGGCTGGAATTGAACCTGGGTCCCTGGTGCTGTGAGGCAGTACTGCTAACCACTGAGCCACCATGCCACCCAAGACATTGTTTGACTAGAAGCCAATATTGATCAGCATGGAACAGGGTGATAGATAAGTGGAAGTGAGTGCAAATTAAGAATTGGAAAGGAAGTTTGGAGATTTGGAGTCAAGGGTTTTTTTTGAAAAGAGGGGTGACGACCTCAGATCTAATAGAGAGATGGACAGCACGTGATGAAAGAAAACCATCAATATTACTGGTTAACATGGGAGCCTGAAGAGTCAGCAGTTTAAAGGAGATAGGGACAAGGTGGTAGGATGTGATTCTTGTCAACATGATGAACTAAAAAAATTGTGAGGGAAGACAGGTTAGAAACTGAGAGAGATGCAAGTTCAGGGCAGGATAATGGGGAATCATTTGGGGAAATTTCACCTTGTGAGCGAGTGCAATGTTGGGACGGAACAAAGGGAACTGATTGGCATGTTTTGATCTTACCGAGAAAGAAATCCATTTTCACCTTGCAAATGTTTCTCACAAGGGATAATCCTCCACCTTGGGAGTGGATAGTAATGGACAAAGATGTGTGAAAATGCAGGAGTTAGGGGCTAGGACAGGGCTATGTAGCATCAATGGTAAGCATGATCAATCCCACCTGCTGACAGCAGAGAAGAGGAATTAAGAAACAAATGCAGAAAAGGCTGGAGAAACTCTTATTCTGAAGAAGAATTATACCAAACTCAAAACATCAACTCTGTTTCTCTCCACAGTTGTTGCCAGACCGGCTGAGTTTCACCAGCATTCCTGTGTCTGTCTCAGATTTTCAGTATTTGCAGTGTCTTGCTTTTATTCAGGAGGGATTCATCATTGAATGCCAGCAGCTGAATTATTCACATCAGGAAATCATGCCCGATCCTGGTGCTGCCCTCCTCCTCTGCCCACACACAAACGCCTTCTGCAAGAGTGGCAGAGAAGTGATGAGCAGGAGCTTAAATCTCAGGAAGAGCTGGTTGATTTTTATCCTCTCCATTACCTGGGCCACTGAGGGTCAAGTGCAGCATCGCTAACTGCTGCCCCAGCTGATACATAATTCATCATGCAACAGCGATGGATCATGAGACCGTAACAGCTCCTTGATGTTTCAATTCCATCTCAACTTTATGTTGTTTTTCTTAAGTTCAGTCTTTAGGGAACAATAAACAGGACATTGCGATAAAGCTGTAAGGTCTGCAGCCTCTGGTTTCGCAACTGTTTAATCAAGCAGGGATTTGGGGAAAGACTGTGGAGTGGGACTGATAGGTTTATTCTTCAAAAGAGCTTGCATAGATCTGATAGGCAGAATAACATCTTTCGGGCATCGTTTTTTTGTAATTCGACGATTCTTTAAGGTACCCTGCAGCATATTATAACACAAGCCCCCCAGTAGGCAAATTGTGTATGCTCTCGCGACCTAATGAGAGAATATAAATGGATTTCTTTTAAAAAGTTTGAACACTACCAAGCAGTGCTAGACCAGATTTCCTCTCAACTAAACTGTGGAGGCTGGAAACCTAAGTAAATACAGATAGTGCTGGACAGACTCAGCAGGTCTGGCATCGTCTGTGCAAAGAGAATGAGAGTTAACATTTCGAATCCAGTCTTCCATTCCAAAGAAGAGTCACACTGGATCCGAAACATTAACTCTACTTCTCTTTCTACAGACACTTCCAGACCTGCTGAGTTTCTCCAGCACTTTCTGTACTTATTCCAGACGTACTGTCTGCTTGCCTCCCAGTTACCTTGCACGCTGCCCCTGGGTTCAGCTTCATTCCAGTGAGGCAAATATATTGGTCAGCTGCCAATTAGGTCACCTGTCTTTTCAAAATTATATCGACTTGTTCATACAGCACTGAAAGTGATTAGTACCGAGGTGGAGAGGACACTGGTTGAAACTTTATTGCTGGAACAGCACAGCAGGTCAGGCAGCATCCAGGGAACAGGAGATTCGACGTTTCGGGCACAGGCCCTTCTTCAGGAATGAGCAGAGAGTGTTCAGCAGGAGAAGATAAAAGGTAGGGAGGAGGGACTTGGAGGAGGGGCGTTGGAAATGTGATAGGTGGAAAGAGGTCAAGGTGAGGGTGATAGGTCGGAGTAGGATGGAGGCGGAGAGGTCAAGAAGAAGACTGCAGGTCAGGAAGGCGGTGCCGGGCTGGAGGGATTCGGCTGAGACAAGGTGGGGGGAGGGGGGATGAAGAAACTGGTGAAGTCCAAGTTCATCCCCTGTGGTTGGAGGGTTCCCAGTCGGAAGATAAGACGCTCCTCCTCCGACCGTCGCGTTGTTGTGGTTTGGCGGTGGATGAGTCCAATGACCTGCATATCCTCGGTGGAGTGGGAGGGGAGTTGAAATGCTGTGCTACAGGGTGGTTGGGTTGGTTCGTGCTACAGGGTGGTTGGGTTGGTTCGGTTGGGTTGTTTAACTTTGATCTCCAGCATCTGCAGACCTCACTTTCTCCTCGGAGAGGACACTGGGCCTCATTATCCACAGGGAACACTGCTTTGGAAATGGCTGTTCCTGATAGCCCAGCCTTTTATTTAAATCTATGTGAGGCCAAGAACTCCTCATCAGCACTTCCTGTAGAGACCATTGTACTGAGCTGGATGAATCAATCAAACCATCAACACGAAGGTACATAGAGAGTCGACTCCAGCACAGAGCTGTGGGATCTGACTGGCAGCATCAGTGAAGAATATCATAAGCAGTTCCTCTGTCAAGAAGTGGTAATGAATTAGAAATAAAATCATCCTAAAGTGAGCTACCAAGAGATGGTGACATTCAGCAGAAGAATGGGAGCAATCCTGTTAGGGTAATTGTGACAGAGGTAATAAAAAAGCCTCTTTCCCTCTAACCTCTAGAGAGCATGAATACAGACATTCCCCACTCAATGCACTACGATCAGCTTTGTTGCAAACCACTCCCTCCATTGTCGGCTGTCAGATAGCACAGCAAGAACCATGCTCCTTGCTTCAGCCCACATGTCTACTCAGTGCTGCTCCTGTGACAGAGGTAATAAGAAAGCCTCTTTCCCTCTAACCTCTAGAGAGCATGAATACAGACATTCCCCACTCAATGCACTACGATCAGCTTTGCTGCAAACCACTCCCTCCATTGTCGGCTGTCAGATAGCACAGCAAGAACCATCCTTGCTTCAGCCCACATGTCTACTCAGTGCTGCTCCTGCTCATTTGGAATGTGGCTGGAAAATGTGAGCTGCCGAATTTCACTTCTGCCATACAACTGACCTCAAGCAAGGACTCAACCTGTACATTCGAGCTCACTATTCCCTCTGAATCTTTGAAAGATCAGAAATTTCTGTCTGTAGGTTACAGATGAGCCCTGGCCTCCGAAAACAGGTTGTGCTGAATCCATAGTTGCTCACAGTATCACTTTTGCTTCAGAACCATAAAGTTCTGTAGTGATGTCCCACTCCAGGACTTGAGCACAATAATCAATGTTGATAGTCCAATACAATACTGTAGAGCACTGCACTAGTTAGAAATGCTGTCTTTCAGATGTATTGTTAAATATGAGACCGCGGTCTGCTTGCTTGAGTAAATATTTTGTAAAAATCAAGCAGCACGGCATCATTTCAAATAAATGCAGGGGAATTGCCCCTCAGGCCCTGGCTAATAGCTATGCCTTAATTAACATCTCAAAACAAAGCAAGATTACCTGGTCATTACCACATTGCAGTGTGTGGGAAGATGCAAATTGTCTGCCACATTTCCTAAATTGTAACAGAGATTGTTACTGAGATCACAGCTCCTCTACAGTCTACAATTATGGCTGTATTTAAGAAAGGACATTATTGGATTAGAAGCAGCCCTGAGAATGTTTGTTCAGCTTATTTCTAGGATGGAAGAGATATTTCAGCCTGTATCCAATGGAGTTCAGAAAAATTAAAGGTGACCTTTTTGAAAAAATGAAGACCTTAAGGTGATTTACAGGATGAATGCTGAAAGGAAGCTTTCCCTGGCACAATAGTTTGGAAATAAATGGCTCAGTGGTTAGCACTGCTGCCTCACAACGCCAGGGTCCCAGGTTCGATTCCAGCCTTGTCTGTGACTGTGACTGTCTGTGTGGAGTTTGCACATTCTCCCCGTATCTGCGTGGGTTTCCTCCGTGTGCTCCGGTTTCCTCCCACAATCCAAAGATGTGCAGGTCAGGTGAATTGGCCACGCTCAATTGCCCGTAGTGTTAGGTGCATTAACCAGAGGAAAATGGGTCTGGGTGGGTTACTCTTCGGAGGGTCGGGGTGGACTTGTTGGGCCAAAGGGCCTGTTTTCCACACTGTAGGGAATCTAATCTAAAAAAAATCTAATAACGTCTCTGTCAGAAGATTGGGAGTCTGTGGAGGCTGAGTTATTGAGTGGAGGTAGGTAGATTATTGACAAACAAAGGAATCAAAAGGTACTGGGAATGAGTAGGAAAGTGGAGTTGAGGCCACAATCAGATGAGCATGAACTGAGGAGAGCAGTGGAGTGGGTAACAGTACAAAACAGACTCATTGGTGGATGTGAGGTGAGGTTAATAGTCAGAGAGATGATTGCCAATAGATCTGGCATAGGAAGGTTGGAGATGAGTGCTAATCTCTCCAAAATATGCTGGCTAGAAAATCATGAACTCATTTGTCCGTTACAATGGGTGGAACGTTCTGGAGCCTGAGGGATAAAGGCTGTGGTACAATTTGTTGCAAAATGACCAGATCTCCACATTGGAAGCATCCCATTGTGCCTTTTATGTTGAGGCAAGCTTCTCATTAGCCAATTAAGAGGGATTATTGCTGTTAAATGCATTATTAACACCTGAATCCAGCTTATTAATATTCAGCTGCCTAATTTACAATACATTTCAAACAAGCACAACATGGAGAATTTTCAACATGGAAGGAGGGATGGTACCTGGTGAATTTCTTTTCCCTCCAAAATACCTTCATGTTAGACACTGGGCACTAACATCTCAGGATATGTTCCACTGGCAGCAGTCCCATATTTTGTAAACCCATGAACATTTGCATCTGATACCTGCAAGCCTCTGGGAACCATTATGGTATATCTCTGATCCACTTAAAGGATGCTTCTATATTTAAATGCTGCACCTCAGGTTGCACTGGCAACACTCATTGTAATGCTGCAGCAAGGACACTGTGTACTCAGGGACACACACTCAGCTCATGGACTGGACCAGGCTTTATCTCAGAGCTCTTTGCTTGCTGCCATGGTGCTCATTCACACTGAGCCTACCTTAATGCTCACAGCATTTCTGCCTTACTGTTCCATTCCAGGCACAAAGCTAGGAAGCTTATCATGGTGGTCAGCAGGTCTCAGTCAAGTCAGGGAAGATAGCCTTCACTCAGGGGCTCATGGCATACTAAGTCAAATAATCAAGCATAGTTAGATGGAGAAGGAAATTGGAGGTGTAGTGGACAGCGAAGAAGGTTACCTCAGATTACAACAGGATCTTGACCAGATAGGCCAATGGGCTGGCAAGTGGCAGATAGAGTTTAATTCAGATAAATGTGAAGTGCTGCATTTTGGAAAAGCAAATCTTAGCAAGACTTATACACTTAATAGTAAGGTCCTAGGGAGCGTTGCTGAACAAAGAGACCTTGGAATGCAGGTTCATAACTCCTTGAAAGTGGAGTCGCAGGTAGGTAGGATAGTGAAGAAGGCGTTTGGTATGCTTTCTTTTATTGGTCAGAGTACTGACTACAGGAGTTGGGAGGTTATGTTGTGGCTGTACAGGACTTTGGTTAGGCCACTGTTGGAATGCTGCGTGCAATTCTGGTCTCCTTCCTATCAGAAAGATGTTGTGAAACTTGAAAGGGTTCAAAAAGATGTACAAGGATGTTGCCAGGGTTGGAGGATTTGAGAGGCTGAACAGGTTGGTGCTGTTTTTCCTGGAGCATCGGAGGCTGAGGGGTGACCTTATAGACATTTACAAAATTATGAGGGGCATAGATAGGATAAATAGACAAAGTGTTTCCCTGGGGTGGGGGAGTCCAGAACTAGAGGGCATTGGTTTAGGGTGAGAAGGGAAAGATATAAAAGAGACCTAAGGGGCAACCTTTTCACGCAGACGGTGGTATGTGTATAGAATGAGCTGCCAGAGGAAGTGGTGGAGGCTGGTACAATTGCAACATTTAAGAGGCATTTGGATGGGTATATGAATAGGAAGGGTTGGGAGGGATATGGGCCGGGTGCTGTCAGGTGGACTAGATTAGGTTGGGATATCTGGTCGGCATGGACGGGTTGGACTGAAGGGTCTGTTTCCATGCTGTACGTCTCTATGACTCTATGAGGAAATGTTTGGTTAAAGAGGTTTGGGTTAAGGTCCATCTTCAATAGGAAAGATAGCTAGAGAGGCAGAGAGGTTTAGGGAAGGATTTCAGAACATGATACCTCAGCAGCTCAAGCTACATCAACAGCTAGAGCGAGGTGATGGTCTTGTAGTATTATTACTGGACTATTCATCCCAAGACCAGGAATGTTATGATGATTTGGGTCAAATCCCAACATGGCAGATGGATTCTGCACTGAATAAAAAAAAATCTGGAATTAATCCATTGCCAAAACATCCCATTTAGTTCAATAATATCCTTTTAGGGAAGGAAACCTCCTTACATGGTCTGGCCTACATGTGACTCCAGACCCACAGCAATGTGGTTGGCTGTTAACAACCCTCAGAGTAATTCAGGCTGTGTAATAAATGTTAGCCTAGACAGCAACGCCTCGTCCTGTGAATGAATAAAGAAAAGCACTGGAGTAATTAAAGCCAGTGATGCTCTTGGGGCCAAAACTGGTAGAGGGCTGATATCTCAGAAGGTGGTAGAGCTCCCAAAGATGACAGGACTTAGGATGAGTTCAAGATGATGTTGGGGGGGGTGAAAAAAAGGAGGCTGACCAGGAAAGGATTGGTTGAAATTTTAAAGCCATAAGGGGAAAAGAACTTCATGAACGAGGGTTCAGCAGTAGATGGGCTGAGTTGGGAAAGTTTACAGTGATAGAAGGAAGTTGCCTTGGTGATGAAGGAGAGACGTGGTCAGGGTCAGACATGGAAATGAGGTGGCGAAAAATTTGATCCAGATCAGGCTGTAGAGGCTGTAGGGTCGAAATGAAATGGCTTTCCAAGTTACATACAAAAATATCAGCCAATCTGTTGTTAACGATGAACTAAGCATGATTGAATTTTACATTCAGGTTGAGGGAGAGAAGAGTAGGTCCAACATCAGTATTTTAAACTTAAATAAAGGTAATTATGAGAGCATGAGAGCAGAGCTAGCTATATAGAACGAGCAAATTTGATTGAGATGCAGTCAGCAGATATTGAAGGGAATGTCTCAGAACACAGGATACACACAACTGGACAAGAAAAAAAATCTCAAGCGGAGGACCCATCAATTAATTAATTAAAATTATTAGATATTTGTATTAAATGAAAGAAAAAAACATTTCATTGCATAAAGATGGATGCCATATCAGAAAATTGGACATTTTCAAAAGCAAAGAATAACAAAAAGATTAATAAAGAGGGAAAACTTAAACTGCAAGGATCGCCAACAAGGGCTCACTGCTTAAAAATAAGAGGCTGTCAATTTAACACAGCGATAGGAGAATTTTGTTTTCTCTCACAGATGGTCATTAGTCTTTGGCACTCCTTTCCTTAAAAGGCAGTGCAAGCAGTGTCTTTGAATATTTTTGAGGCAGAGATAGATAAATTCTTGCTAAGCAAGTGGACAGAAGGTTATCGAGGGTAAATCGGAGCGTTGAGTAATCAGATCAGCCATGATCTAACTAAATGACAGCGCAGGTTCAAGGGGTGAAGTGGTTTACTCCAGCTCCCTGTTTGTATGTTTGTGTTTGAAAATGGCATTTTGAATCCTAAGCCTAAGGCCTGCTTCCAATGGAACATCCTGATGGTATTTATAGACGCACAGGATTTCTGAACTAACTTACATTCACAGGAATGCTGGCAATATTGCTAAAAACTTAAACATTCTGCAAATGCTACCTCCGCAGGTGGCATTAGCTACACTTTTAGATCCCTATGCAGCTGTAGCGAAGATTTTATATTCCAATTTATCAATCCTCATTTTCTCACTCTACTGCCTCACTGGCAGCAATTTCGAAATTTAAGATCAAAATGATTTGCAAGTGTGGAAAATCTTTTCATCATGAGCTGCTCAGTGTAACCACCAGAGAGAGGCCTTGATCACCACTTTCTTGTGCGATTGCTCAGAAAGGGCAAATATGGAGCTCTCTGCATAAACAAAGAAATTGCTGTCAATTTTCAGCACTCATTCCAATCTACCACCTCTCCTGGAAGTGCTGGAGAACCAACAAGACTAAAGAGTAAAGCAAATATTTTAAAAATGTAAAAATGTTTGTGGCATGGAGGAGAGCATTTTCAGCTCCTCCCTCCTGACAATTAACTATTGCCTCTAAACAATGACAGCAGTAATGCTGGCTTATTAACCACAATTACTAACTGTATAATCTGTTTTACTGAGAAATAGCCAGTCATTGTGTTGGTTAGTGAAGTCACGACAAGCTGCAAGGAATAATTTGAGCTGGTCACATGCGACTTAACATCTGTGCTCTGAAGGTCCAGAAGAGGACAAAGAATCGTTTCAAAATTTAGAAGGACTGGCAGGAGGCTTTTGGGAGCTATTGTCAAGACATAGAGCAAGATCGAGTGTGAGAAGTCAGGGAGCATTGATAATTAGACTACTTATACTTGTGGCCATATATTTACTTTAAGTGATGGCCCACTCTCTATTTATCCATTAATGACATTTGCTGGCATTTCCTGTGTGTCAAATCGTGAGCAAATATTTATAACTGGAGGGTTTGGGATTTTGAGGTGTTGTGGTAGTGTCCCTGGCAATGAACCAGGAGGACCGGGTTCAAGTTTCACCTATTGTGTGTCAGAACATACACATAATACAGCTCAATTAAAATGACTATAACTGGAGGGTGACAGAGAGAGCCTACCTGAGAGTACCCTCAGGCTGGAGAGAAATACTATATTTCTCTCATCATCCTTCTTCCTTTTTTTACTCACATTCCTTCTTTTAACTTTCTAGATCCATGACTTCATTAAGAGAATAAAAATGAACCTTCTATCTTCTGCAGCAGCAGACACTAAATAAAGCAGAACCGTGAACTAATCGGGTTATGTATTAAACATTAAACACGCTGTCTGCTGTGTACTTAACAGTAAAGGTCTATTAGAAATCTATTAGTGATGGTTAGAAGCACTGGCTGCTCATTACCCTCCTACTGACTACAGCAAACACACATTATTTGGGACTAAAGACAGATTTAATGAGATTTAAACCTTCCTAGTTACGAATACCTGGATTTATTAATATCTAATATATGAAATAGGTATTGGCCTTGAAATCTGTGTTTCCACTCTCAAATCTCCAGATGTCATAACACTGTCTGGTTTCACCCAAGTTAAAACGTGGGATGGCCCACTTGCTAACAGCAGCTCTTCTGCGTGCTCACCATTACGTACCATTTACATGGATCCCCCAGTTACTGTCATCCCCTCTGGGTCTGGCCCCATGCATGGGATTACCTCATCCTCACAACCATTCTCCAGGTGCAAACTCAGACAGTATTAGCATGACCATGTCCAGATATGGCCATGTTCAGCCATGGCTCAGTTGTTAGCACTCACATTTCTGAGTCAGGAAATTGTAGGCTCAAGTCTCACCTCGGAAACCAATGCTGAGGGAGTCATCACTGCCTGAATGCTGAGCTTGATATAAACGTCATGCCCCATCTGCCCTCTCAGGGTGCAAACCTCCCCCAGTGATGTATTCGTGAAGCACGGGCAAGTCCTCCTTGGCATCCCAACCAATGTTTAGTATTTATCTCTCACCCACCAGAGCAAAAACAACAAATGATCATGTTTGTTGGAGTTTGGCAGTGGTGTTTCCCACTGAGTGACAGTGCCTGCAATCCATTATATAAAATGTGGGTCTGAGACATGCACGGCATTAAGTGAAGGGCGGCGATGGGGGTGAAATGCTTTAACTAGGCTGAGGTTAATCATTCAGATGGTAGGGTCGAACAGCTGAAGAAATAATCACTCATATACGATTATTAAGCATCGAAATCCTCCGGGTGAAATCCCTTGTTTGGATCCTTCCACGCCCATTTACTCCCACTGTCCTTTCATCACCAGTTCAGAAGATCTCCTGGTCCTCTCTAGTCATTTCCTCTTCTCCACCTCTTCCACCAAGGTCTCCAGTGTACATTGCTATTAGCAAGTGGGCCATCACAATCTCCCATGTCAAGTAATCCTTTCTGTCTATTAGGTCAGAGTCAGCTCAGTAAACTGCTTGCAGCAGCTGCTCCACAACACATGTTCCCTTGAAGTAGTTCAGGCTTTAGTGTGCTGGGAAGCTTCACTGTTGGAGCCCTCACTAAAGTGTACAGTTAATGAATAGTAGAACTGGCTGTATGCAGAAAGTATTATAATGAGCAGGGAGCACAGAGTAGTGGTGTTGTCTTTGTTACCTCGAATGGATATTGGATAACTATGCATTGTGATCTCTGCACCTTTTTTCAGGGATTATCTAATTTAGACTCCCCTTTCCGTTGCGCCATATTTGCAACCTATAATCATTAGCTTTGCATGGAGAAGGTGTAAAATGTGATGCAGGAACCAGAATTAATCCCAAAGAGATCTATTCCCATTTAAATGCAAGGCTTGTCGAGGGGCCATCATAAATGTTTGCATAGATCAAGACTAATCATGAAACAGCCCAGCCTGCTGTCCCAGCTGGAATTGAGACAAGAAACTGCTCCAACATCCTGCAGGATGGGCAACCCCATTGCCAGGATTGGAAACAGTAACTGCAACCAATAATTGTCCACAGACATGCACTGGTAAACACGTACCAACTGCTGGGGATATCTGGAACTATCTGGGGATCCCTTCAATGGAGTAAGGTGGATAGAGCATCCTGAGAGAGGTCAGCAGGTCAGAGCATGGGGAATCTTGAGTGTGCTCCTAACTTTTTAATGTGTTCTCTGTGATAATTGGCAAAGTGCTAGGGATATTATTCCAGAGCTTTAGTTGGTCTGTTTGTGCATCCTCCCGCCTGTAAGTAGTAAGCAAGCCACAAACAGTCAAAGATACAGAAAAAAAGGCAAGGATGCGAAGAAACAGATACAGATACAGTAAGTGACAATAAGAGGAAAAGCAGACAGACACAATAAAGTATCGAGACAGATAAACAAATGTAAACAAAACCAAGAAGAGGTGACAGACCAAATGAAAGGCAAGACGATGGCTAAGAACCTGAAAAATCGAGAGAGGCAATCAAAGACAGAGAGAGAGAGAGACTGGAAGAGAATTACACAAAGCTAAATCTAGATAGATTCACACATGCCTAAAGATAAGCAGATGATCTGACAAGCAGACACAGAAATATAAGTAGTTGAATAGGAGTAGTTTTTGATTAGAAAATGACAAATTGTTATGATGCATACTGATCAGAATGGGTACATACAGATACTTTCAACTCTGGCAGACAGACCAAATGGGCACATTGTCCACCTTTTCTCATCTACCTGGTTTTGCATTGTTTCGATTTCAACATGTAACAGGCAGCCAATCCATTATGTGCCTTGTACAAAGCTGAATGTTCTGCCTAATGCATATCAATACTTTCTGGATGGAAGGATTTAGGGACTATAGGAACAAGAAGAGGTCATAGAGCCTGCCGAGTTTGCTCCATCTGATCACAGCTGTTTATTCACCTCAATGCTATGTTTCCATTGTATTCCCATACCCTTGATGTCCCTCATGTCCAGACAATCAATTCATGTCTTGGACATGCTCAATGATTTAGCTTCCACAGCTCTTCAGGATAGAATATTCCAAAGATTCACCACCCTCTGAAAGTGAAGCAATTCCTCATCTCCACTTTAATTGGCCTGTCCCTTATCCTGAGATTATGTGCTCTGGTTTCAGAGTCACCAGCCAGGGAGATGTATTATTGAGATCTAATTTGTTACACCCCAACCCCCAACACCCCGTAAACATCTTACCACTTTCGATGAGATCACACCCTCCATTTTTCAATACTCTTAAAAAAAACCAATATCCTCAACCTTGTCTCATTAAAAAATTCCAGGGATTAATCCAGTGAACCTTCTTTGGCACCCTCTATGGCAAATATATTCTTCCACTGATAAGGAGTCCAAAACTACGCAATGCTGCAAATGTGGTTTCTGCAACTACAGCAAGACTTCTTTACTCATGCACACAAATCCCCTTGTGGCAAAGTGCAATGTACCATTTGACTTCTTTCAAGCACTGATGTATTTAAGCTTGCTTCCAGCAGAGCTAGGTAAAGCACAACTTTAAGAGAAGTCATGGGGGCTTGTAATTGGCTGTTATGAACTTGATAAAATGTATACAGACCTGTTTCATTTCTGATGAGATTTCAGTTCTGTAGAGATCCTGAGTAAAAGGGCTGGCACAGTTTATTCACTAAATGGCAGTTCAGGATGTTTCTGATCAGCAAAATGGACTAATCGCATTAATGGATCAATAGTTATCTTATTTTATTACTGGAGCGACCATTATTAGGATGAGTGTGTCAGGCTTAATGCAGTGCACCCAGAATATCAACAGCCTTGTATCGTGGAGCTGGAGCTTTTTAAAAATAATGAGCAGGATTTTATCGCAGGCTTCAAGACCCCGAAGTCAGGATGAAATGGGGGATACCTGAGCCATCACTTACCATCAGCGCAACTTTCTCAGCAATTTTTTCGGAACAGTGTCCTAACAAGCTACCTCTAAACTCATGATCAAATTAAGGACAAATTAAATGTGTTCCTAATGTTAAAGAAAATAAGACAGAGGGGCCACGCAAACAGGAAGATCCACCAATTTCTCCACTGGGCCTGTGGGGACAGCACCTCCCCACCCGCCATCTCTGGTCACCCTGACATCCAGGTCTGATGCCCTCCCAGCTGGTCACAGTGAAGCTGGTTGGAGGTATCCCTGGCACAAAGGAAGATGGTGGTGATGGTTGGAAGTCAGTTGTTACACCTCCAGCACAATTCTGAAGGAGTTCTTCAGGGTAGTGTCCTAAGCCTGACTATTTTCAGCTGATTCATCAGTGACCTTCCCTCCATTATAGGGTCAGAAGTGGAGATGTTCCCCTCCAGGTCCCTTCCCATCCTGACTTGGAAATGTACTGTTGTTCCTTCACTGTCACAGGTGATAATCCTTGAACTCCCTCCCAGACAGAATTGTATGTCGATGTACATCAAATGGACTGCAGCAGTTTAAAAAGGCAGCCCAATCCCTGCTCCACAAGGGCAACTAGGGCTTGGTAATAAATGCTGGCCCAGTCAATGATTCCCTCATCTCTTATATGAATATAAAAAAATCTACCAGACCAACAAGTTAACAATGCTTGAATTTCCTGTGGTGTTCTTCCAGCCACCTGTTATCCCAGAAGCTTTGAATTCACATACCTTTAGAAGGACCTATTGTGTTGTCCAAGAGTGAGTGGAATTCTAATGTTTCCTTTTGTGGTTAATACTGAAATAACATATCCATCAGTGTGGTTTTATTTCTGGTTGCAGTTAACCAGCATGAGAGTTCTGGGAGCCATCTTGCAAGATTGGTTCATTTTAAAAAGATTAGCCTTCTTTACAAAATATATAATATCATCATTACACAGTCATAATAGAAGGTTTATTATTCCACTGAAGAGTACAGTTACAAAATAATTGTAAAGTTACTCCTCTCCAAATAAGTATGAAGACAATTGAACAAGTTCGAAACATCAGCCGCATCTAGTTAAAAATCACGCAACACGAGGTTATAGTCCAACAGGTTTATTTGGAAGCATTAGCTTTCAGAGCACTTTCAAATAAATCTGTTTGACTATAACCTCATGTTGTGTGATTTTTAACTTTGCCCACCCCAGTCCAACACTGGCATCTCCAAATCATGTCAGCTGTATCTGGCTTTGGATCTCACTTAAATGTCACTGACCATCATCAGCCTGCCTCACCGCAGCCTACCTATGTGGGCATAGGTAGGAGACTTGGGTCTGTTTCCACACTGTAAGTAATTTAATCTACTTATTGATTTCTTCCTTGACAGGCTGAGTCTGAGGGAAGAGGGAGATTTCAACAAAGAGCTGTGGATGTTAGCAGTCCTGAGTGTTTCAGTGGAATTAGGAGAAACATTGAACATTTCCTGGACGTTTTTTGAGAATTGTTAGTTAGGCCACCAGGTCTTTGTGTCTTTGTGTTTTCCTCTCTGGATTATGCAACTGACATTGGATCCTGCTTTGTGACACTGAAGAAGCTTTATAAATGCACCTTGGCATTCGTGATTTGCCCATTTAGTTGCCTAATGCCTATTTTAAAAGGCAAAACTCCAAGTACCCGAGCAAATATTATGTCCTGTGTACTCCCCGCAGATTAAGCTGGGAAAAATCTAATGCCATTATTAATTGAAAAATTAACAGTCACAAAATCATTTGCCACTAATTCAAGAAGTTTTAAAAAATCAAAATCAACAAACAAGCCAATGTTTTTGCGTTGAAGATATTCCAATTTTCTGAAGTCTGGGGGTTTTCCTCGCTTGCTGTAAAATGTTAACAGTGGATAGCCCGATTATTTAATGAGCAGCAGAAGAAAATATTTTGAGGAGAAACAAGAACTCCTGTGCATTCTTATCTTTGATGTGTTTAGATTAAGGTTCATGTCCCTCAGCGGCTGCCCTGGGTATGGTGCCAGGATTTGCTGGGTGTTTTATGGGCAGCAAGTGTGATGCAGCCTCAGAGAATCGACTCTAGAATTAACATACTGGAACATTAATGCCAGCTTGCCTTCTGGGCAGGGGCACTGAGGATTGGTGGATACAGTGCCCAGATACAGATTGGTGGATACAGTGCCCAGTGCTAGCAGGCTAGATTATCTCATTGATGTAATTCTACAGTCGCACAGTCACAATTGGCATCAAACAATGGTCCAGTGCCAAATGAAACTTCCTTTTAAGGAGGAGACTGTACTGATCTTAATGGGGGGTAGGAAGCAATAGGTTAGGTCTTTGAAACCACTTCTGTTCACTTATAAGGCAGGGTTTGAATTTCACTGTCAGGAAAGTCTGAAATACAACAGATTGGTTTGGCAATTGATCCTGACCAAAATGAGTGGGTAGGGGCACGGATTCTTACAGTTTGGAGGAAGCTCCAGTTGAGCATGGAGATATTTTCCCTCAGCTCTGATGTATTTCCTTAGATACAGTCTCCATTAGCGTCAGGCTGCAAAATCGTCTTGTTTCTGAATAGCATTGTCCTTGGTTCCTAGGTATCAGTGAGTGCCTTTGCAAGTCTTTGACATGAGCCCTTTCAGTGATTGACACAGTGCATTACTGGAGGCTCTGTTCTATGTTGTGCATTTTTTCCCGACCTCCAAGAAACCATGGAAACTCTTCCAGACTCAACAAAGGCCTGTGCCTGATTGTGTGTCTGTTTACAGTCTGAGAGAGAGCGAACGCAGCCCACCTCTCACCCTCAGACAGTGTCCTTGAGAAGGCTTTTTTGGCAAAGGATATGGTTGAATTTATTCTGCTTCATTACAATGCATTTTGGGCCTCAAATCCCAAAACCATCTCCTCAGAACTGCCTGTCAGTGGACACCTCAGAATTGATCAGCATCCTTTGTGCCCATGCCATCTTTAAAAGCCCATTGTGTACCCAGACAAGTGCTGCCAGTCCGGGGCTGCCCTGCAAGGTTCCCGACATTTGCCCCAGACGTGGCAGGCAGGGAGATATTGGTGCCTCATGTTGTGTGCATGGATTGATAGATCTGATGGAAGGGATGGTGCACGGGTGGGATTTTCTCTCCCTCGGGACCAGCAGTGGAGGCCATGAGACCAGAGCAGACCATGCCAGCCTGTTGTGAATTTTCCACATGGATCAGTGATTGCTCAGTCATCTGGAGGAATGATCAGCTGTGTAGGAAGGTCAATGATCTTCTCCAATCTGCCTGCGTAAGTGCCTCCATCTTCCTTCCAATATCTTTCCATCACCACCCCCCTGCCTCACCTCTATCTCTGCTACTGCACCCACCTCCTACCAAGGCTTATACTCTATTGCTCTCACTATTGCCTGCAACATCTTCCCACACAAACTCTCAATCACCCCAACCCCTGACACCATTAATCCTCATGCCCTCTGCCTACTCAGTCACTCGGGACACCTCCCCACCTGCACAGTAACAGTAACAGCTGTGTCGCACATTTTCAACTCCTTGAACTTCCATCTCCAGGAGGGAAGCAGTACGCAGTAGAGCAGAAAGACTCCAAGACAGGTTGGAGCTGCCCCATATTTAACTCCTCACCAGTTTTGTGGAGAGTGTTCTGACTCCAACTGCCCCAAGTGGCTGGTCGACCAGTTCCAGATCTCTGGACTGATTTCAGAAACTGTCCTTGGACTTACAGGGGCAACATTCCCTGAATGAAGGCTATTCCCCTTCAACTCAACAAAAGCCTGCTGACAACCATGACAAGTTCCTTCCTTAAAGTCTCTGACAACCACCATGGTAAATTAGAAGCGATATGGGTATGATATCTTTGTCTGCGGAGGCAAAGCACAAAAAGGGAAGAAAGGGGGTTGCTGTGAACATTCATGTAGGCTCAGAGTGAGTGAAGACTGCAAATGAAGGGGCAGAGATGCAGCCTGATCTAGTCCATAAACTGGGTGCATGTCCCTGGGCATATAGCGTCCTTGCTGCAGCATTAGAACGATAATTGTTGCCACAGCCTCAGGTGTAACATTGAAGTGCAGAACTGCCCTGCAAGTGGATGTGCCATTAGAGTTCTTAGATGTTGACCTAAACCGAAAACCAATGTCCATGAGCATGCAGTGGGTGTGCCTGGTACTCAATATGGGTGCCACTTGGAGCAAGGGGTGCAGTGAATTTGCCAAGCATATGCTTTAGTTTCCATGTTAAGTTTTCTTGACATTTTGCTTGTTTCCCAGATTTGGTGAGACAGGGAGCTGAATATTAATGAGATGAGCTGGGCTGTCAAGCAATAATCTCTCTTAACTGGCGACTCACCATTGCCCAGTGAAAACCTCATTGAACTGCTCATGGAAAGCTTAATGGATGGAACAATGGTGACATCAGGATGGGCCTCGTCGAATCTCTTGTCAATTCTACCACAAATCTCGTTATCATCTATGACTCTCAGACACCCAAAAAGATACTACTCAGAGAGTCTACAAAGGAATTTAAATCAATTATGTGAGTGTGGATGTAGTTTGCTATTTAAATGCAGAGAGTTTGCAGAACCTGGAGGTACAGAGGGACCTGGGTGTTCTGGTACACGAGTCTCAAAAAAATAGTTTGTACCTTATATCAAATGCAGTGTTGGTGCTAGGGGATTAGAATATAATGGCATGGAAAATTTGCTGCAGACATATAGGGCCTAGAAGAAATGTTGAACAGGCTGGACCTATAACCATTGATATCAGAAGAGTGAAACATATAAGACCCTGAAGGGACTTGATAGGGTGGATTCTGAGAGGATACCTCCCCTTTTTAGGATAAACTAGAAGTAGGGAACACAGTTTAAGAATAAGAGGTCTCATCTATTGGATGGAGATGAGGAGATCTTATTCTCTCAGAAAGCCTTTAATCCATGGAGTTTTCTTCCACAGAAAACAGTGGAGATAGAGTCATTAAATTTAATTAAGGTTGTGTAAGAACCATGATTTGGAGGTGCCGGTGTTGGATTGGGTGTACAAAGTTAAAAATCACACAACACCAGGTTATAGTCCAACAGGTTTATTTGGAAGCACTAGCCTTTGGAGCAGTGATCTGAAAGCTGGTGCTTCCAAATAAACCTGTTGGACTATAACCTGGTGTTGTGTGATTTTTAACTGTGTTAGAACCAAAGTTTGTGAGAAAAGTTGTAGCTCGGGTGCTCGTTATTATGGTTCTGTTCGCCGAGCTGGGAATTTGTGTTGCAGACGTTTCGCCCCCTGTCTAGGTGACATCCTCAGTGCTTGGGAGCCTCCTGTGAAGCGCTTCTGTGATCTTTCCTCCGGAATTTGTAGTGGTTTGAATCTGCCGCTTCGGGTTGTTAGTTCCAGCTGTCCGCTGCAGTGGTCGGTATATTGGGTCCAGGTCGATGTGCTTATTGATCACTCATCCACAGATTCAATCAATAAGCACATCGACCTGGACCCAATATACCGGCCACTGCAGCGGACAGCTGGAACTGACAACCGGAAGCGGCAGATACAAACCACCACAAATGCCGGAGGAAAGATCACAGGAGCGCTTCACAGGAGGCTCCCAAGCACTGAGGATGTCACCTAGACAGGGGACGAAACATCTGCAACACAAATTGTGTTACAACCAATTTTCATAGACAAGAGAATCAAGGATTATGGGGATAAATGAGGGACAAATAAGTAGTGTTAAGACCCGTAATGTTCAAAAGGCTGTATGGACCTACTCCTCTGTTCCTACTGTTGGTTTATTAGCAATAAAGCTCTTAAAGCAGTATTATAATTTTGACAGACATCCAAATGTAAAGTAGAAAACTGGTGATAACAGAGAGACCCGCAGAGCTTCTAAGGCCTAATTGCTCCACCTGAAAAATTTTACTGGCTTTGCAATGTGTCCTGGGGCCTCTATTGGGAAGCTATTGACTGGAAAAGTTGCTGGATCTTGTTATTGGGCCCCCCCTCTGTGGTGAGGATGTTAAAGGGAAACATGACTATATCAATATACATAAAACTAGGAAAAGAGGTCTATGGAAATAATAATTCCTCCTCTGCTATTAGCCCTTGGGATGTATAATTCTGCCTTTGGGAAAATGACTGGTCCTCACTTCACAACTGTGCACAAAGAGATCAATAAATCGAGCAAATTATAGAATTAAAGGTTAGATTAACACTGTTTGGGACAACAGCTCTTTAAAGAGATTTAATAAAATTACTTAAGTAAAATATCAATGTGAGGAAATCTCAAAGATTGGTGGACTTTCAAGCTGTGAATAAAATATTTCTTAAAGGGGCATTGTCCTCTCCAAAACTTAAATCTCTTAGTGTATTGATTTTCAAAAATAGATGTCACAGCATCAAAAAATTTTGAAGTATTTCACAGACCCATACAGTAATTCTGTCATTATGTTGGGAAACATGACAACCATTTTCCACCAAGTAGGATCCCATAAATAGCGATCAGTTAAAATTAATAAAGTTATAGTTTATTTTAATGGTTTTGGTTGGAGGACTTGCCATCCAAGATAAACAGATAACTCCCGGGGACCGAGCATAACCATTTGGCTTTTGGTTTCCAAGCAGTTTTGGTCAATGAATTCCAAAGCCGATTTGATTCCATATCTGTCTGTGATCAGCCAGACCTAAAGAGTTCCCCTTTGGAATGATGATAAAGCCTTACACACTCAGGTCCGTGTGAAATCATTTAATTGTGAATGAAAATTAATTGAGAAAATTGAGCAAATGATATGAACTATGTATCTTAAGAAAGATTTTGTTTTATTTTTAAGATGAAAATGGAATGGGTGCAGTGATTCTTCAGAATGCTGTGACCTTATAGTATTTCTTGTTGTCATAAAATAGTGACAAAAAGGCCCCGCCTTGGAACACAGCTATAGCTCATTGTCATCTCCCAGATCCCTCAGAGAAGTCAATGAAATACCAACATATCCATCACTGGACAATGTCTAAGTGAAGCATTTCTGAGGACATGAAGGAGAGGAGGTGACTGCTCAACCTCCTCAATAATGGAAAGGTTGAGAGCTTTGGAATACACCTTTCTTTCCCATTGTGCCAAGTATACTCCATTATACTGACGATACTTGCAGCAACTTTGAATGAATGGCACTTTACAGCAGTTCAGTTACTGCAAAGGTAGCATCATAGATTCAGCATTTTGCCTGTAGAGATTTGTTAATAGAACACCAACACATGCAACTGTCCAGAATCTCAGGAAAAGAGAACAATCTGCCTGCAAACTGCTGGCACACATAAACAACATGAATTCCTCATGCACCGTATTTCTTGCAAAGCCTCAATTAATTTTCGCTTTAGGTCTATCCTGTACCTTCTTTTTCCATTTTGAACAGAGCCTTATTATATTTGCATTTTTTTTTCACTCTGTCGATCATCCAGGCTTGTTGCTTTCACCAAAATGCACTGGATATTAATCATTCCACTTCCAGGAGAGGTTGAGAGGAGTTTATAGTCTGCCACAGTGCAGTTTGGGCAATTAAACAGAAGCACCAATCACTTCTCTAAATTGCTACATGTGGGAGCTGGTGGCAAACACACAAAGTGTCTGTGGCTGTTGGAAATTAAACATAAACAGATTATAAAAAGGAGTTACCCGTTGGGAAAGATAGAGTATTTACACGAGAAGATCTGCCTAACTGGACCACTAATTGGTGTTCATTATCTCACATTGATTTAATTACGTGCTGCGCATCAATATAAATTGCCTGCCGCCCACAACAGGGATCAGGAGTGAGGCTTGTGTCTAGTGATATGGGAGAAACAAATGTCTGACACCTTTTATTTTGAACATGCGGGTCATCGATCGATGTGGTGCTTCCTGTGATGGTAGGGCGATGTACTCAGTCATGTGCCTGCCGGGCATCCCCTCCTGCTTTTCTCTGCTGAAGCTGTAAACTGCCAATTAACTGGAGTGTAATTAGTGAGAGTAACATCATAATGTGGAATTACTGAGGCTGTGTGAGGGCCAGGCACATGCACCTCACGCACACTTTCATAAACCTCTTTCAGCTTCACACTGCCATTGTGTCTGCCAGTTTGCTTGTTCATATGTTTATGTGTTCATCTGTGTACCTGTCAGTGTGTATCATTGTATCTGTGTTTACAAGTGTGTGCATGGCTCTCCTTGTTTGTAGCAGTGTGTGTGTGTGTTGATGCATGGTTGTGTTTTTGTGTGCATATATCCTTGTCTCCGTTTTTTTTGTATTATTATTTTGCTGTCTGCGTGTATGTCTATTTTTTGTGTTTAAATTTGATGTATTCTTGATGAATATAACAATGTCATTTTAATATTTATCACATATAAGCTCCTGTTTAATTGGCATAACTTCCCAAAACAGACTCCAATGGATTATTCACTGTGGAAGATTGGGTGGGGGACTACTATTTAACCCTTCACTAATCCTTCTTCAGACCAACACAGTTCAAGCTAATGACAATACAGTTATATTGATAGTTGCATACAGGAATAATAAAGCTCAGCATTTGAACACAATAGCATATATATAGCCTGCTGGGTAACAACTCTATGAAACTTCTGATACCTTGTCAATTGCTATTGGCCACTAAAACAACTTTTTCCTACGAGAGTTAAACAGGGCAGTAATATTTCAACATTGGTGGCTCCACAGCAGTGATTAACCAATTACTTGGGTTGGAAGGGGTCAATCCAATTAATTTTTATCAGGCAATAATAATCCAAGTACAGTCAGCTGTATTTTATTCAGATTTTCTCAGTCACTTTCAGTTCAAGACTCAACTTAACACTGTCAGCACAATAAGAATTGATTTTTATTATCATGTAGAATCATGTTAATGAAAATAACAAGTCATGCTGCACTGATGCACAAGAGGCATCAGCATTAATATCGAGGATTAACTAATATGTATTTAAACATTGTTTTATATGCTCTAACTAAATGTGCAGCACATCATAAAGTGGCAAGCTTTACTTTGGCATGTATGGGACTTAAAAATGACCATCTATCTGGACAAGCTAACTGCAGCAGGTGCCTGGTATCATTCACACAAGGGTTGTAACATTACCAAGTTTGTTACAATCCTAATAGAAGCAATAACTTATAAAAAGGAATACAAATCTCTGACAGATCTGGGAGATGATAATGAGCTGTAGCTGCATTCCAAGAGGGGAATTATGCCACAATTTTAAGACAACAGGAAGTACTATAAGGTCACAGCATTATGAAGAATCACTGCACCTATTCAATTTTCATCTTAAAAATAAAACTGCCAAAGCACTATGCAGAGCAAGAACATTCATTTTTAAGATTGTTACTGCGACAAACTAAAATCCTTGACTAAACATTTTCTCTCAGATCTATTTGAGCGAGTTGCTATTCCATCGAATTTCAGAGTTGCTGTGAAATTTCACTAGTTTTCTTGATGATGTATCTGTATTCAGCAGGTTTGCTTGGGGTTTTGTACAGATCATCTGTCGATAGCCAAGGACTCCAAAGAACCAGCCAGAGATTACTACTGAATTATAAGGGAATAGATGATGAGGATAAGATGAAGCTGCCATAGGCGCACTCAGGAATTGGGCATTAGTCTACATGATCAATTACTATGCATCATTGATCAATATGAAAGTTGCGTTTGCTGTGCACAGGATTATTGGTATGCAACCTAAAAAATAAACTAAAATTTGCTGGATTAGTTGAAATGAAACTAAGTGAAATGAAGAGAAAACAAATGAAGTCTGGTGATGTAATGATGACCTAATTAATAAAAAGGTCATTGGTTTTAAAATGCTTCTGTGTTAGCCTGAAGGAATGTGCATGTGTTTAGATAATGTACTGTAATTCAGCACCAATAGACTGAACTGTCACAGTAACGCAGTAAGGCTTGCATTTTATTTAAAGCAGACAAAATGAAGCAAATATGGATTAGTTATCAGTTGAAATTTGTGATTGTCGTAGTATTGTCTTATGTAACTATCACATGGTTGAATGAACAACACCTGTGGACAGTGTGCCCAAGCTGAATCTGAGATCTTAGTTCATTAAAAGTCTCTTTCCGAGGTGATGCAAGCTTGGAGTTAATTGGTCAAACAATGACAAATGTGATTAGTTTGTGATGTAGTCAAACTTCATTTGCTGGAGGCTGGATGGTGTCAAGGGTATAAATGTAGAGCTGTTTTGTATGATAAGAGTACAAAACATCTTCACTCCACAATAAAATGACCTACCACAGAGAAGAAGTCATCTGACCAATGGCTGGAAATAGAGATGAGCACAGTGTTTTGCTTTGATGTTCTGTCAAAGACAATGCAATTGGATTCCATCTAAAAATGAAAGATTTCAGATGGAGAACAGTGGTTTATCCAAAGTGGCAAAAAAAGTAACAGGTTAGCTTAGTGGGAAACATGGAGGTGGTCATAGGCATAGATTGGAATTCAACAATCAAATAAATACACCTTCAAAAAGTATTCAGGATTGATTCAACTTACAATTCAATTATGAAAACCGACATACGTTCTCAGATTCATGTAATCTTAAGAGTGCATAATATTGTTCCTCACTCAGTACATGTAATATTCAAGTCCTAATGCAGTTTCAAATCATTTATACTTCTGTTACTGTACATAATGATTAATCATTCATTCAGTTGACAAAATTTAATTGTTTATTCTCTCTGGATTGACTCAAGATACTTTACTGCATGAATTTAGAGAATTCATCTTCAATAATATATCCTGGAGGAACTGTGATTATAGGACCCACTTGTTATACATTTTGATCTAATTTTTGAAGACATGAACACATTATTACCCTTCCAAGACCCATCCCCATCCATACTCAATTGGTTGCTGGCCAGGCAAGTATGGTGTAGGTATGTATTATATCGTTATTATTTGGGAAGTTAGACTTCAACATGTTACTGTGCTCTAGGATTGAGTAAAGGATACTTAAAAGTTCATTGTGTTCAAGGAGGAGGAATGAGAAACTGAGGAGCTCACTCAGAACACTGATCTAGGTAATTCTCATCTCCATAACTTTCTACAGAATCAATGGATACTGAGAAGTAGGTGAAGAGAACTATTTCTGCAATAAGTAACTCCATAAGCTATGCATCAAAACACTCAAATTAATCAAGTGCATGCAAAATTGGCAAGGGTGTGGGAAACAAGAGAGATTGTTAGAGAGAAATACCAGGGTGCACAAAATACTTGGTGAGATGGATAGCAGTAATGTAGTGAATTGAAAGTCAATCGATGAAGTCAGAACAAGGGAGAAAGTAATGAAGTCTAAATCAGTAAAACTGTGCCTGTATGTGAAAGCAGAGAGAATAGTAAATAAGATCAGGAAGTTACTGATGCAGATTGTCTTCTGGAAATATGATATTGTAGCGATAATAAAGGCCTGATTCAAGGAAGAGCGTGACTGAGTATTAAATATTCTGACGTATTAAGTATTCAGAACAGATAGAAAAAGAGGAAAAGATGGAGGTGTGATGGTATTGGTTAAGGAAAGCATTGCACTGCTGCAGGGAGAGGATGTCACAGAGAGTTCAAGGACAGAATCAACTTGGCTAGACCTAAGGAACAAACAAAGGTGTAATTATAATGCTCGGTGTGTGCTACAGACAACCAAATAGTGGGAAAGAAACACAGGACTATATCTGCAGGGACATTGCAGAGCGATGCTAACATTAAACAGCTGTTTTAATTGGAGAATATAACTACCTGAGTGTAGACTGGAATTCATAGATACAAATAATATTAAGGGTGAGGAGGGGCAAAAATTCCTAGATTGTGTTCAGAAAAACATCCTGCCGCATTATGTGTCCAGTCCAACTAGAAAGGATGCACTGTTGCAACTGGTTTTGGAAATGAGGTAAACCAAGCAGATCAAGTGTCAATGGTGAACATTTAGAAGATATTGACCATTGTATTGTAATGTTCCAGATAATAATAGGAAAGACAACAGGCAGTGCAGACCAAGAATAATCAAATGTATCATCGATAGTCGCAGGTGTGGTGCCGGAAGACTGGAGGTTGGCTAACATGGTGCCACTGTTTAAGGAGAGTGGTAAGGACAAGCCAGGGAACTATAGACCAGTGAGCCTGACGTCAGTGGTGGGCAAGTTGTTGGGGGGAATCCTGAGGGACAGGATGTACATGTATTTTGGAAAGGCAAGGACTGTTTTGGGATAGTCAACATGACTTTGTGCGTGGGAAATCATGTCTCACAAACTTGATTGAGTTTTTTGAGGAAGTAACAAAGAGAGGGCAGAGCGGTAGATGTGATCGATATGGATTTCAGTAAGGTGTTCGGCAAGGTTCCCCATGAGAGACTGATTAGCAAGATTAGATGTCATGGAATACAGAGAGAACTAGCCATTTGGATACAGGACTGGCTCAAAGGTAGAAGACAGAGGGTGGTGGTGGTGCAGGGTTGTTTTTCAGACTGGAGGCCTGTGACCAGTGGTGTGCCACAAGGATCAGTGCTGGGTCCTCTACTTTTTGACATTTACATAAATGATTTGGATGCGAGCTTAAGAGGTACAGTTAGTAAGTTTGCAGATGATACCAAAATTGGAGGTGTAGTTGACAGCGAAGACGGTTACCTCAGATTACAACAGGATCCTGACCAGATGGACCAATGGGCTGAGAAGTGGCAGATGGAGTTTAATTCAGATAAATGCGAGGTGCTGCATTTTGGGAAAGCAAATCTGTAAAAGTTCACTTCCTATCGGAAAGATGTTGTGAAACTTGAAAGAGTTCAGAAAAGATGTACAAAGATGTTGCCAGGGTTGGAGGATCTGAGCTACAGGGAGAGGCTGAACAGTCTGGGGCTGTTTTCCCTGGAGTACCGGAGGCTGAGGGGTGACCTTATAGAGGTTTACAAAAGTATGAGGAGCACAGATAGGATAAATAGACAAAGATGAGGTAGACTGGGCACAGTCAAGATGTATTTCCTGAAAAGGGAAAAAAAATCCAACGCTCCCTGGATAAAAACAGAGTTAGAAATTAAAATAAAGGTTAAAAGGTATGCTTATGACAGGGGTCCGGTAGTAAACACAATTGAAAATCAAAAACACCAAAGGTTCAGAGGGAAGGTGAAAAAGCATAGCAGGGAAGTATGAGCAAAGACTAAGAGCTAACAAGAAGAGGAATCTCAAAGTCATCTGCAGACATAGCGATAGTAAAAGTGTAGTAAGGGGAGGAGTAGGTCTGATTAGGAGCCAAGTGGCTTGCATGACTAAAGTGTTAAATAGAAACATAGAAAATAGGAGCAGAAGTAGACTATTCAGCTTTCAAGCCTACTCGCCATTCAATATGATCATGGCAGATCATTCAACTTAGTATCTTATTCCTACTTTCTCCCTATTCCCATTAATCCCTTATCTTTTAGAACTGTATCTAACTCATTCTTGAAAAAATTCAATGATTTGGTCTCAATCAGTTTCTGTGGCAGAGTTTCACAGAGTTTCATTTTTCTCTGGGCAAAGAAATCACTCCTCATCTCAGTTCTAAATAGCCTATCCTGAGACTGTAACAGTTGGTTCTCAACTCCCAAGTCTTCTTTTCTGCCTTTACCCTGTCTAGTCCAATTCGAATTTTATGGGTTTCTAAAATAAAATCCTCCCTCATTCTTCTAAACTCCAGTGAATATAGTGCTAACCGATCCAATATATCTTCATACTTCAGTCCTGCCATCCCATCTTGAACTCCCTTATAGCCAGAACCTCCTTCCTCAGATAAGGAGAACAAACTGCACACAATGCTTCAGGTGTGGCCTTTCCAAGGCTTTGGAAAATTGCAACAAGACATCCCTACCCCTCTACTTGAATCCTCTTGCTACGAGGGCCAATATATAATTTGCTTCTTCACCACCTACTGCACCTGCATGCTTACTGTCAGAAACTGGTGTACAAGCTCACCCAGGTCTCATTGTACCTTTCACTTTCCCAATCTATCACTATTCAGATAGTGGTCTGTATTCTTGCTTTTGCCATCAAAGTCGTTAACTTCATATTTATCCATAATGTACTGCATCTGCCATGCACTTGACCACTAACTCAATTTGTCCAAATCATACTGAAGCATCTCTATATCCTGCTCACAGCTTACTGTCCTATGCCACTTTGTATCATCTGCAAATTGCAAGACATTAGATTTAATTCTCTATCTAAATCATGAATTATCGGGGTCCAAACACTGATCCCTGCAGTACCTTGCTAGTCACTGGTTGCTACTCAGAAAAAGACCTGTTTATTCCTACTCTTTGTTTTCTATTGGGCAATCAGTTCTCTATATTACCCCAATATCACATTCTTTAACTTCGTGCTAATTTCTTATGTGAGATATTGTTAAAAGCCTTCTTCAAAGAGAAGATAATCCACGTCCGCTAATGAATGTTTTCCATCTGTTTTAACCAAGAATTCTACTCAGGCTATGGTGAGACAGGAAGAGTCTTTGTCACTAGAAGGCTTCAAAATTGATAAAGAGGAAGTTTTGGATTGGCTAGCAAGATTAAAGTTGACAATGCACTGGGAGAGGATGAGATACATCCAAAGATATTAAAAGAAGTGGGAGTGAAAGTTACAGGGGCTGCATTCTTTCAGTCTTCCCTAGATTCAAGGGAACTGTCAGAGGACTGGGGTATTAGAGGCCTTCTAACAAAGGGTGGCATGATATCTCAGTAGCTAGCACTGCTGCCTCACAACACCGTGGACCTGGGTTCAATTTGACCCTTGGGCAACCGTCTGTGTGGAATTTGCACATTCTCCTCTGGGATGCTCTGTTTTCCGAAAGATGTGCAGGTTAGGGGGATTAGCCATGCAAAATTTCCCATAATGACCAGGGATGTGCAGATGACCAGGGATTTGTTGCCCACATGTCAGTTTTGGAACCTTTGCTTAGTGCAGTTTAGAACTTTAAAAGGGCATAAGCAAGTTGGTGGAGTGGGTTAGTCATGGGAAATGCAAAGTAGGGAGGGGGTCTGCGTGGGATGATCTTTGGATGGTTGGTGTGGACTTGATGGGTCAAATGACCTGCTTCCATACTTTAGGGATTTTATGATGAAAAGTTTGAAGGATAAGTCCAGCAATTACAGACACTCAATTTAATTCAAATGGCTGAAAACCTTCTCAGAACAATTTGTTTTTAATAGAATTACGGTTTAGACGTAACTGTAAATCTTCCTAAATCTATATTAGGAAGAACCAATATAGATTTCCAAAGGGAACATTGTGCTTGACTAACTTCCGCCACACAGCCTCAACATCAACTTCACTGGTTTGGGCGGCACGGTGGCACAGTGGTTAGCACTGCTGCCTCACAGCGCCAGAGACCCGGGTTCAACTCCCGCCTCAGGCAACTCTCTGTGTGGAGTTTGCACATTTTCCCCGTGGCTGCGTGGGTTTCCTCCGGGTGCTCGGGTTTCCTCCCACAATCCAAAAATGTGCAGGTTAGGTGAATTGGTCATGCTAAATTGCCCGTAGTGTTAGGTGAAGGGGTAAACGTAGGAGTATGGGTCTGGGTGGTATACGCTTCGGCGGGTCAATCTAATCAAATCTCCCCAGCTCCCGCCTCACCCCAGATCCAATCCTCTAACTCAGCACCATGCTCTTGACCTGTCCAACCTGTCCATCTTCCTTCCCACCTATCCACTCCAGCCTCCCCACCAACCCATCACTATTACCCCCATCTTCCCAGCAACCTTCCCCCTAGCCACACACCCACCTCCCTATTTATCTGTCACCCCCCCTTCCCCCCTCAACATTCCTGATGAAGAGATTATGCCTGAAACGTCAACTCTCCTGTTACTCGGATGCTGCCTGACTTGCTGTGCTCTTCCAGCGCCACACTTTTTGACTCTGACTCTCCAGCATCTGCAGTCCTCACTTTCTCTAAAATCTGTTGCAGTTTTTGAAGAGATAACAAAAAGGTTGATGTTGATATCAATGATGTATCTGTATGGACTTTTAAAAGATGCTTGATACAGTGCCACAGAACATTTGTGAGAAACACTATAATTCATGAAACATAAATAAAGAAGAAATGGCTGAACAATAGGAAATAGAGTCAGCTCAATTGATAGTTAGGGCTGGAGGAAGATTTGTTGCCCATGTGTCAGTTTGGAACCTTTGCTTAGTGCAGTTTAGAACTTTAAAAGGGCATAAGCAAGTTGGTGGAGTGGGAAAATGGATGTCAGAAAAGGTACAATGCAGAGAAGTGTAGGGTCATCTATTTTGATAAGAACGCCATGGACAAAAGATATAAGATCAAGGGTACAATACTTAGAAGGTTCCAAGTATCTGCCTCCACTATTGAAAGTGACTACCCAGGTAGAAAGAGCAGTTAATAAAGTATACAGTAATTTGGGCTTTAGTAAGAAGGACACAGTGTACAGGAGCGAGGAGGCGAGGCTGAATTTGTTTAAGCTGCTTATTAACCTCAGCTGGAATTTTGAGTACAGTTCTGAGTGTCATGATACAGGAAGCATGTGAATACATTGGAGGAAGTGCAGAAAAGATCCACAAAAGTTGGTCCGGCAATGGCAATCTTCAGTTATGAGGATACATTGACCAGGTAGGACTGTTCTCCTTAAAGAGAAAAAGGAAAGGAGATCTGCTCGAAGTTTCCAAAATCATGAGAGGTTGAGATAGTGCAGATAGTGAGAAATTCCTGGCTCCTAAAAGGATCAATAGCAAGATTTAAAGTGAAATAGGAAACCGAGCAAATGTGAGTTGGAAAATAAACTTTTTCATATGATGTATCATTTGGGTCTGGAATGCACTGTTTGCAAGTGTTGCAGAGGTAGGTTAAATTGAGCAATTTAAAAGAGCATTGATTGATTATCTGAATAGAAACAATGAGCAAAGAAATGGAGAAAAAGCAGGCACATAGCAGTAGTCATCATGCCCATTGGAGAGCCAATGCAGAGCTGATGGGGCCAAATGCGCTGTAACAATTTTGTGATTCTGCAAGTATTGAGTTAGTTACAGGACAGAATGTTGATAGGGGTCTCAACTATGGGAAGCCAACAAGACCCCAGTGTCACCTCTTTTTGAGAAATTGCACTGTATCTTGTACCACGTAGGAACGTAACAGGATAGGAATAATCCTTCCTCCAACAGCAAACCCAGCGGGCAAGGCCTGCCAGCAAGGGCTGTCCGCCAATTAGAGGCTGCAGTTCTCCTGTTAAAAGCAGCACATTCAGGGAGGTGGTGGCTATAGTTGGTATTACACACACACACAAGGGGGTTCAGATCGAGGAAGGGTGCAGGTGAGAGACGATAGGATGGGAGCTACAAGGTGGAGTCCACGAAGGAGAGGCATTAAGGGGATCAGCAGCTAGGGTAAGATGTGGAGGCAGCTTCCAGCAGACTTCTTCCCTCATCATGCTGGCTGCCTAGATCAGGGTCTGAGTGTCTTTCAATGAGAGAACTTGCAAGCAAATGCACTGTAACTTGTTTGTCATGCTCCTGACATGCAATATCTCTGCTCTATTAGGTTGTGCCGGTGATAGTAGTATGAGGCCCTTGAGTGAGAAATAATTAGGGTGGTAGGTGGAAATGTGGTGAGGACTCATCCCCTCCTACTCTCTTGCCTATATAAACATCCCCTGCCACCCAATTTACCACATGTGAGGAGTCCAGATTCTGCCCATTATCAATTATCCCCATAGGTATGCCCAATCCAGGCAGCTAGCCAGTTCAACTGTTCAGTCAACATGTTGGATTATCAAATGATTGATGTCTAGATGAGTTGCAGGAAATATGCAAGAATGCCAATGGAAGCATTCATTTAGTAATTCGGCATAACTAATTGAAACCTCAAATTGGTTAGAGATAGATAGGTTTTTGATTGCTAAGGGGATCAAAGGGGAGAAAGTGGCAAAATGACATTGAAAAAACCTATCAGCCATGATTGAGTGGTGGACCAGACTCGAAGGGTCAAATGGCCTAGTTTCTGCTCCTCGGCCTTATGGTCCTGTTTTGGAATTGATATATTTGTACGGACAGGCAAATGAATGAATATGTCAGTGAAAGTTTGGAACAAATTAAAGGAATAAGGTTAGAAATTAGAAATAAAAACAGAAAATGGGTAACAGGTCTTGCAGAATCTGGGAAAAAAAGACTGATAGAAATCAGATTTCTTCCCAAATCCCACCCCATCCTCACACACAGACATCACCAGTTACATGTTTGAAGATATATTAAAAAATAGACATCAGCAGATGAAACACTAGGTCTCAGCATTCATCTAACTGTGAATCTGTGATGCTGAATGTGACATGTTTTGTTGGCTGTTCTGCTCTCACAGTGACATTTGAGGAAATAAAATTCTGTTTCAGAAAACGCCTGGGCAATCTGCAGTCCCAGCAGAAATTCAATACTTCAAAGGTTGAAGTATCATAGAAACTATTTAGCTACAAAGCTAAATTTCCCCTCGGGCTGGTGTCCTACATTGGAGTAGCAGAGGCAATTACAACTTTTTTTGTGCTTGCTGCTCAGTTCAGATCAATAATTTTCTAACAACATCTTGAATCAAGATGTGGCCTGAGAGTCAGGAGGTGGGAGCAAAGTGAAACACACAGCTTATTCCCCTCTCACCCTCAGTTGCTTTGCTTTCTTTTTTCTGAATTAAGTGCTTGCCCTTCCTCCAGAAATAAAGATTACATTTCTGAAATGAGTGGATTATCCACATGTTTTCATTTCATTCCTCATAAAGCTGTACAATTATTAGTGGGGCTCTTTCCCTTTTTTAAAGTCATCCTTTGATGTTCAGCGAGAGATTTCTAAGTTTCACAATTCACTTTCTCATTCTTTAAAAAAACTGTAGAATGTTACAATGTCCCTTGTTTCCTAGGTTATCAAAGTTGGAAATTGGGAAAGGCCATGTAATTAGAGAAAAAGGAATGAGTCGACATAGAAAGATCATTCCCACTTGTGAGGCAAATGTAAATATGTTGAAGAATCAGTAAGAAATACGCAACCGATATGATTGCTCAGGGCCCAACAAACTGCATGTGTAATTTATTGCATAATCTCAGAAGGTTCAAATCACTTTGGACAGTTAGAGATAATTATTTAGGACACAAGAAGCCGGGGTGGCAGTTATGACCCCATCAGGAGCTAGAGCCACTTCTTGATTCCCCACCCAAGACTGTAGAATTAGAATTAGGTTTTATTGTTACCTGTACTCAAGTCCAGAAGTACAGGAGTACCGTGAAAAGTGTACAAAGCCGCTATCCCCAACGCCAACTTAGGTAGAAAAGTAAAGATTTTAATTAAAAGTTCAACATTACAGTCCTTCTATGGCCATGGGCCTGCGGTTACTGGGCTTTCCCCACAAGGATACACTTTCGCCCCGCACTGGACTGAATCTATCACTGTTCACTGCCATCCAGGCTCACCAGCTGCTTCATTGCCATCCCCCATTGGCTGGTGTCTAATACAATCCCCAAAATTAACCCTTTCAGCACAGTTACTCCAGACAACTTCTTTCCCCACCAAGGCTTTTCCCCACAGTTATTATTTATATATTCAGGTGCATAACTACTTTTACATTTACAACTATTCCAACTCCTCCAAAGTTTCTGACTTTACAAATTTAGGTGGCTTGAGTGTTTCACAATTTTTCCAGAACGCATTCCCTTTTGTCCTTAAAAATTGGTAGGTCTTTGGCTTGAAGAATGTTGACCTTGTTTCTGATCTTCTGTCATTTATTTAACTCCGAGGTGACATTTTATCTCTCAGATGTCCTTGGCAGGGGTTGCCATTCCTGCTGAGCCAGATAGTTGGTCAATGCCTGAAGAAGGGTTTATGCCCGAAATGTCGATTCTCCTGCTCCTTGGACGCTGCCTGACATGCTGCGCTTTTCCAGCAACACATTTTCCAGCTCTGATCTCCAGCATCTGCAGTCCTCACTTTCTCCTAATGCCTTCATTAAGTAAACCCACAATCCCTGAACTAAGTTCAAAGAAGCACTGTTCCCACTATCTCAGGATGTTTTCTGATCATATCACCTTGAGGAGCTTTCATCTCATGATGTCCGCTATGGAAGATGATTGCTATGCTTTTTTTTTTAGAAACAGTATCTTCTTTCTTGCTAATGTTCAGAATAGGCAATTTGTTTTTTTATTTGACTGGGTCCTGAAATTTGTGGATATTGGTCTCGTTTCCATGGAGTTATAGGCAGCTCATCACCAATTTGATCAAGTAAACTTTTATTTTCAACCTTGATATGTTTATATCGAAGCATGCAAACTCTTTACTCCAACTTCTTGAGTAGATTGGATATTTTCCTTGTCCTTTGGGTGTGTTCCTGACAAACTACATATTTTCACGTCATCAACCAAAATGATAGAGGATTGCTGCTCACGTAGCATTGCCTCTTTTACTGGTACAGCTAATTTTTCTTTGAAAGTCAAATAATTACTTTCGAGTTTGTCTCAGCTCATCTAGCAACAATGTTGCATCTGCTGCATTAATTTGTTCATAAGTCTATTTAACAATATTTCCCCACTGCAACCAAGTGGATCTCCTGCTCATTCTTGTTCTCAAGGATGGCACGGTGACTCAGTGGTTTATCCTGTTACCTCACAATGCCAGAGACCCACATTCAATTCTACTCTTGGGCGACTGGCTGTTGGAGTTTGCAGATTCCCCCATTATTTGTGTGGATTTCCTCCCACAGTCCAAAGGTGAGCTGGTTAGATGGATTGGCTGTGCTAAATTGCCCATGGTGTCCAGGAATGTGCAGGCAAGGTGGATCAACTATAGGGAATGCAGGGTTATAAGGTAAGGAGTAGGTTGTGGTGGGATGCATTTCAGTGGGGTCAGTGTGGACTCAGTGGAAGTCGGGATTCTATGATGAATACTTGTTTCTTCTGATAAAAACGTTGATTTTTGTCTTCAACGGATTCTACAGAGATACGTCATCACCAAAGGCCATAACCCCAGATCACCTAGGAATCAATCAAACTTTAAGTTCAAATGTGTCTTTTTGTAAAAGAGGACTACAAGGAGAAAGCAGTTTACCCACTTTTTAAAAAGGCAACTGACTTTGTGAAAAAAAAGTTCAATAAAGCTTTTAAAATCAAATTATGTTTATCACCTAAATAATTTCACAAACCAACATGAAAATCTATGCCACTGTCACATTGTAACAATCTCCAGACTTTTGCTATCTGTTAGAATGGGAGCTGCTGGCAAATGAAAGAAAGCTGGTGGAAAGGAAACCATCTCTCCCTCGGTGAGTAAATGATAACTCTTCAAACAAAACAAAGTGAAGAGATATCTCAAGGTGAAGTATTTTCTGGAAAATAGATAAAATTCCAGAAATCAATATCTATGCTTTCTTAATGAACTGTAAAAACTGAACCGCTAATAATCAAAGGTCATGGGTCTAATTGGTCATCTACCTAAACTGAGGGACATCCAACATTCTGCCCCGTATCAACTTCACCCCATTAACAGGAAACAGAGGGAACTGTGAGGAGTTGACTCATTCTACCCTTTTAGTTTGTACTGATGATTCACACAGTGGTATTATTTCCCTTAATTTTCCCAATGCATGATATCTTTGCAAAAATGTGTGTGTGTGTATGCGCATAACAAATTGTTACATTTTTTGAAGAACAAATTATTTTTCCATAAATTTATTCAAAAGTATCCATGCTTTATTTCATATTTTGTTGATTAATAACCTCATTAGTAGTAGATCCCATAATATGCATGGCATATTTATCTTTTCAGTAAATATTTAATCTTTACTTTTGACATAATTCTGTTTCTTAAGAACTCTTTTCTCCAAGATCTCTAATCTAGTGTTCTGGCCTATTTCTTACATTATACTTTTCAAATAATTTTTTTCTCACATAATTTCTTCATATTTACTCTTAATACAATTCAGTTGTTGAACCTTTGCAGCTTCTCCATACTATCGGAACGTTCTAACTTTATAAGCTTTTAATCTTGCATTCTCTCAATTTTTTAAAAAACTCCTGTCTAAATGTCTCTTCAAGGTTGAAATTCAATGCTACAGATGCACCATATTGTTATCTTCCAACAGAGCATTACGTTCTGTTAAATAACACAATTGTACTGCTTATCAGGGTTTCACCACATTATTTGTAATGGAAATTTTGTTTTCCTGCCTTTTGCAGGCAGCATAGAAGTTTTTTCCATCTTCTGTAACCTAGATGGAATTTTCCTGCTCCTTCACTGGCAAAATGAATTCTTTCCCACTTTCCATGGCATAAAACCGACAGTTCACAATCCCTGATTTTCCAAGTAAAGTTCCAGCCTGAATAAATGATCCCAACAAATCCACAGTTTAAATGATCTATCTCCCACTGTGAGTATAGTCTTGAATTTTTTTCTAACATTCTTGTTCTGTCAGATTTTGTCTTTAATTTGCCCTTTTTTCAACTTAAATTTACTTCCTGACTTTCCCGATGCAGCCTTGGTATAAATTAATTTAAATGCCATTGACTTCACTGCTGAAGCTGTGTCTCATGATGTGCACTCACTATGGTGGCAATACTCTCTGTGAATACTAAGTGTTTTATTTTTTTCACACAATCCTTCCCACCTGGCACTTTGCACTGCTAATTTTAAGTAATTTTTTCCCTTTATGTATAGGGAACACTTCGTGTTAAGGTTTCCTCTGTATCCAATCCAATAAATATTTAATAGTGGCACCAAATAAGGAAAACTCAAGAGTGTTGCTTTTACCAATACTAATGATGTTCACCATAGAAAAAATGCAGGAAAAAACAAATAAATGGTTCACACAATGTTGTATTTTAGAATTGGAGATGTGCACTGATTACACACAGAATCACAGAGGTCTGACAATACAGACAGAGACTATTCAGCCCACTGCACCTTCATTGGCTCTTCAAATGAATATGATCACCTAACACCAAGCTCCTTTCTCCTCAGATATATGTTTTCATCCAAATAACGATCCAATTCCCTCTTGGAGATTTCAGTTGAACTTACCTCCACCACACTTCCACGTACTGCAATCCATACCCGACGTACTTGCTGAATGTAAAAGATGTTTTTCACGCTTATCACCCTTCCTTTTGTTGCAAATCATTTTAAAATTATACCCGCTCATTCATACTCTTTTTACACATGGGAACAATTTCACCATATCCACTCTAACCAGGTTATTCTCAATTCTGCAAACCTCGATCAGATCTTTGGCATGTGTTCTAATGCCTGAACAAGAGATTTGTTTCCAGTAATTTTTAAAAGATTTGGAATCACAAACTTCCATCTTCTTCCTTCCGATGGATTTACCTTTCTCAGTTGCTGCACACACAGGTTTGACTAACAGGACACAAAATGGACAAGAGTCAACAGACATTCCTAATAAAACACTGCAATTGAATGATAGAATACAAATTGAATGAATGACATATATTTAATGATTTGAAAGTTAGGTTCAAACACAACAAATGAATTAAATTTGATTATTTATTGTCACTTGTATTGATTATAAAAAACAGTGAATAGTTTACAATGTCACCATTTTCATTAACTTAAAATAAAATAAAACAAATACCGCAGATTAAGCTTTTACTTCTCTGCCGGTATAGTCCCGCCCTGGGCGACACGAGCCCGCACCATGCTGCGACCAGAATCCTGCTCTGGCCTACACCAACTCGCACCATGCAGCTAACAGAGCCCCGCTCTGGGCGACACCAGCCCAAACAATGCTACTACCAGAACCCTACTCTGGGCTACACCAGCCCACGACATGCAGCTATCAGAATCCTGTACTCGGCTACACCAGCGCACGCCATGCTGCTACCAGAATTCTGCTGTGGGCTACACCAGCCCACACCGTGCTGCTATGAGAATCCTGCTCTGGGATACACAGCCCACGCCACGCTGCTACCAGAATCATGCTCTGGGCTACACCAGCCCTCACCGTGCTGCTAGCAGAATCCCGCTCTGGGCTACACCAGCCCACACCTCACTGCTACCAGACTCCTGCTCTGGAATACAACAGCCCACACCATGCGGCTACCAGAATTCTGCTCTGGACTACACTAGCCCACACCATGCTGCTACCTGAATCCTGCTCTGGGCTACACCAACTCACGCCATGCTGCTACCAGAATTCTGCTCCGGGCTGCACCAGCTCATGCCACGCTGCTACCAGAATCTCGTTCTGGGCTACACCAGCCCTTACCATGCTGCTACCAGAATCCTGCTCTGGGATACACCAGCCCACGCCATGCTGCTACCAGAATCCTGCTCTGGGATACACCAGCCCACGCCATGCTGCTACCAGAATCCAGCTCTGGGATACACCAGTCCACACCGCACTGCTACCAGAATCCCGCTCTGGATACAACAGCCCACGCCATGCTGCTGCCAGAATCCAGCTCTGGCCTACACCAGCCCACGCCATGCTGCTATCAGAATCCAGCTCTGGGCTACACCAGCCCACACCATGTTGCTACCAGAATTCTGCTCGGGGCTACACTAGCCCACACCGTCCTGCTACAAGAATCCTGCTCTGGGCTACACCAGCCCACAACATGCTGCTACCAGAATCCGGCTCTCGGCTACACCAGCCCACGTCACACAGCAACCAGAATCCTGCTCCGGGCTACACCAGCCCACACCATGCTGCTACCAGAGTTCTGCTCTGGGCTACACCAGCCCACACCAAGCTGCTACAAGAATCCCGTTCTGGGCCACACCAGCCCACACCATGCTGCGACGAGAATCCCGTTCTGGGCCACACCAGCCCATACTGTGCTGCTACCAGAATCCCGCTCTGGGATACACCAGCCCACGCCACGCTGCTACCAGAGTTCTGCTCTGGGCTACACCAGGCCACACCAAGCTGCTACAAGAATCCCGTTCTGGGCCACACCAGCCCATACTGTGCTGCTACCAGAATCCCGCTCCGGGATACAACAGCCCATGTCATGCTGCTACCAGAGTCCAGCTCTGGCCTACTCCAGCCCACGCCGTGCTGCTGCCAGAATCCAGCTCTGGGCTACACCAGCCCACGCCATGCCGCTACTAGAATCCTGCTCTGGCCTACACTAACCCACACCGCACTGCTACCAGAATCCTGCTCCAGGCTACACCAGCCCACACCATGCTGTTACCAGAATCCTGCTCCGGGCTACACCAGCCCATGCCATGCTGCTACCAGAATCCCATTCTGAACTACACCAGCCCTCACCATGCTGCTACCAGAATCCTGCTCTGGGTTACACCAGTCCACATCATGCGGCTACCAGAATCCTGCTCTGGGTTACACCAGACCACACCGTGCAGCTAGAAGAATCCCGCTCTGGATTACACCAGCCCCTGCCATGCTGCTACCAGAATCCCGCTCTGGACTACACCAGCCACTGCCATGCTGCTACCAGAATCCCGCCCTGGGCTACACCAGCCCACGCCATGCTGCTACCAGAATCATGCTCTGGGCTACACCAGACCACACAATGCTGCTACCAGAATCCTGCTCTGGGCTACACCAGCCCTCACCACGCTGCTACCAGAATCCTGCTCTGGCCTACACCAGCCCACACTGTGCTGCTACTAGAATCCAGCTCTCACTACACAAGTCCACGACACGCTGCTACCAGAATCCTGCTCTGGGCTACACCAGCCCACGCCATGCTGCTAACAGAATCCCGCTCTGGGCTACACCAGCCCACATCTAGCTGCTACCAAATCCTGCTTGGGGCTACACCAGCCCACACCATCCTGCTACCAGAATCCCACTCTGGGATACAACAGCCGACACCATGCGGCTAACAGAATCCTGCTCTGGGCTACACCAGCCCACACCGTCCTGCTACCAGACCCCCGCTCTGGAACGCAACACTCCACACCATGCTGCTACCAGAATTCTGCTTGGGGCTACACCAGACCACGCCATGCCATGCCGCTACTAGAATCCTGCTCTGGGCTACACTAACCCACACCGCACTGCTACCAGAATCCTGCTCCAGGCTACACCAGCCCACACCATGCTGTTACCAGAATCCTGCTCCGGGCTACACCAGCCCATGCCACGCTGCTACCAGAATCGCATTCTGGACTACATCAGCCCTCACCATGCTGCTACCAGAATCCTGCTCTGGGTTACACCAGTCCACATCATGCGGCTACCAGAATCCTGCTCTGGGATACACCAGACCACACCATGCCGCTAGAAGAATCCCGCTCTGGACTACACCAGCCCACACCACGCTGCTACCAGAATCCTGCTCTGGGTTACACCAGTCCACATCATGCGGCGACCAGAATCCTGCTCTGGGCCACAACAGACTACGCCATGCCGCTAGAAGAATCCTGCTCTGGCCTACACCAGCCCACACAATGCTGCTACCAAAATCCTGCTCTGGGCTACACCAGCCCACGCCATGCTGCTACCAGAATCCTGCTCTGGGCATCACCAGCCCACGCCACGCTGCTACCAGAATCCCGCTCTGGGCTACACCAGCCCACAACGTTCTGCTACCAGACCCCCGCTCTGGAATACACCAGCCCACACAATGCGGCTACCAGAATCCTGCTCCGGGCTACACCAGCCCACACCATGCTGCCACCAGAAATCTGCTCGGGGCTGCAACAGCCCACACCATGCAGCTACCAAATCCTGCTTGGGGCTACACCAGCCCACACAGTCCTGCTACCAGAATCCCGCTCTAGGCTACACCAGCCCACACCATGCAGCTACCAATTCCTGCTCGGGGCTACACCAGCCCACGCCATGCTGCTACCAGAATCCTGCTCTGGGCCACACCAGCCCACACTGTGCTGTTACCAGAATCCCGCTCTGGGATACAACAGCCCATGCCATGCTGCTACCAGAATCCAGCTCTGGGCTACACCAGCCCATGCCATGCTGCTATCAGAACCTTGCTCTGGGCTACACCAGCACACGCCATGCTGCTACCTGAATCCTGCACCGGGCTACACCAGCCCACACCATCCTGCTACCAGAATCCCGCTCTAGGATACAACAGCCGACACCATGTGGCTAACAGAATCCTGCTCTGGGCTACACCAGCCCACACCATGCGGCTACCAGAATCCTGCTCTTGGCTACACCAGCCCACACAATGCTGCTACCAGAACTCTGCTCGGGGCTACACCAGCCCACACCATGCAGCTACCAAATCCTGCTTGGGGCTACACCAGCCTACACCATCCTGCTACCAGAATCCAGCTCTGGGATACAACAGCCCACACCATGCGGCTATCAGAATCCAGCTCTGGCCTACACCAGCCCACGCCGTGCTGCTACCACAATCCCGCTCTGGGCTACACCAGCCCACGCCATGCTACTACCAGAATCATGCTCTGGGCTACACCAGCCCACACCACGCTGCTACCAGAATCCCGCTCTGGGCTACACCAGCTCACACCGTGCGGTGACCAGAATATTTCTCTGGGCCACAACAGACTACGCCATGCTGCTACCAGAATCCCGCTCTGGGCTACACCAGACCACACCGTAAGGGTACCAGACTCCTGCTCTGGCCTACACCAGCCCACACAATGCTGCTACCAGAATCCTGCTCTGGGCTACACCATCCCACGCCATGCTGTTACCAGCATCGTGCTCTGGGCTACACCAGCCCACACCGTGCTGCTACCAGAATACTGCTCTCGGCTACACCAGCCCACGCCACTCTGCTACCAGAATACTGCTCTGGGCTACACCAGCGCAGACTATGCTGTTCCCAGAATCCTGCTCTGGGCTACACCAGCCCACACCGCACTGCTACCAGAATCCTGCTCTGGCTACACCAGCCCATGCCATGCTGCTACCAGAATCCCGCTCTGGGATACAACAGCCCACGCCACGCTGCTACCAGAATCCCGTTCTGGGCTACACCAGCCCACACCGCGCTGCTACCAGAATCCTGCTCTGGCTACACCAGCCCATGCCATGCTGCTACCAGAATCCCGCCCTGGGATACAACAGCCCACACCATGCTGCTACCAGAATCTTGCTCTGTGCTACACCAGCCCACACTGTGCTGCTGCCAGAATCCTGCTCTGGGCCACACCAGCATACGCAATGTTGCTACCAGAATCCCGGTCTTGGCTACACCAGCCCACGCCACGTTGCTACCAGAATCCCGCTCTGGGCCACACCAGCCCAGGCCTTGCTGCTACCAGAATCCTGCTCTGATCTACAACAGCCCACGCCACGTTGCTACCAGAATCCCGCTCTGGGCCACACCAGCCCAGGCCTTGCTGCTACCAGAATCCTGCTCTGATCTACAACAGCCCACACCATGCGGCTACCAGAATCCTGCTCTGGGCTCCTCAGGCCTTCCAATTCTGTAGCCATGCTGTATCTGAAGAGGCCAGTGCTCTGGACCTAATTGAGTCCACCTTCCCACCGAAAGAGCTCTCTCGAAGGTACCTTTAAGCAAAAACTAAATAAAAGTGAGAAAAGAATGGGATAAATGTAAAAAGGAAAAGCAGACAAAGAGGACAGCCCAGACACAGGAGCTGGATATTCCCGACTCCACTACTGCCATTTCTGAGAGATGCCAAAATCTTGTGTTTCTGAGCTATCAAGCTCTTTTTTTTCAGAAAGCAAATTAACTAACCTAAATGTAAACTTGACAGTAAGGTTCCAATGGCTGTCTAAATGATTTTTTTTTCATCTTAAAACAGTTAGATTATTTTCAAAGCTTGATGCTGGAATCAGAAATAATTTGTAGATGATCCAGTGAATGTCCCCTGTTTGCCCCCAGCCAGGCCCTATCTATGCCTGCTAGTTGTTGTCAGTTTATGCAGAGGAGGAATTTGTTCCATTCCCTGGCCTGTCACTCTCCACAGCTAACAAGCAGCCAGAGAAGACAAGTCGTGGCATTTGAGGGCCAGAATAGAGTAATGTCAATAAAAGTAATACGCACTGCTCCTCAGGGGTTTGAAGTTGCGTGGGTAGTTGAGATGGTGGTAGGTTCAAAACTTTTTTGTTGTGCTAACCTTACAAAAACAGCTCTGTTATCATTGGAACATCTGGAAAACTTCCGACTTCGGAGTCCCCTGATAACCATCTCTACGCAGTAAACATTATAAATGCACAGTATCAGGTTGGGTAAATCTCAGTGCTTTCTGAATGAGATAGAAAATTCAGGGAAATGCCTTTGTACAATTGCAAATAGCTTCATTGCTGATCAGTCTAGCTCCTGTGCACAAACATCAAGGTCAATAATTCCGTGCAGAATGATAGTGCTGTCGTTCAACGTTAAACTAAAGCCTCACCTACCAAGATCCTGTGGCACTACTTGGAAGAAGAACTGAAAATGTTATCCTTGCTGACCAAGCCAACAATTTAAAAACAGAGCCCTGGGTTTTCATGGAGTCATGAAGACTCTGGGGACCTTCCAAAACCATAGGCTGCACCCAGATCCGGAAGTCCTATACCCATTCCAGCAGATCCTTTCTTTGCCAGTACTGGAGTTCAAATGGTCCACATTTTCACTGAATGAAAGGCCTTATCCCACAATGCCAGATTTGTACATCTTTAGAAAAATTATAAATGCTCTTGAAGGGTGGATAAGGGTAGAAAAACCAATTAGTTAAGTTATTTACATTTTCAGCTTATTAAAAATTAGGAAACAAAAACTGCTTGCCTCGATCTGTGATATTTGGAAATAAACTCATCTGACAGATTGCTTAGGCTTTTGTTGACGTATCCCTAAGTACTTTCATTCTAGAATCATTGATGCATGACTGCTTTCCACAATCTGTTATTGTCCAACTGGGAGGATTGGAAGTTTATAGTTTACAGACTGGAGTTTACAGTTGGACTGACAGCTCAAGGGGTTATTAAAGGATTAGCTAATGTGGGGATAATGAATGCAAGCATGTCTGTTTTAATTAGGGCTAAAACATTTGAGGGAATTTAAATGTTTTGCATTGGCTTTCATGAATGGTCCTTTTTATAGAGTGTATGTTGTAATCGTTTTGTAGAACTTTATTTAATTTCGGCATGCCTATTGAGGTGTAGCTCAGGAGAATTTATTTGGTACAGAGGGCATAAAGACACAATGTGGTAGGTTGGGAAGTCATGAGTTGGCTCTCGGTTGGTATAGGAGCATTAATAGGCCTCAATATTCACAAAAATATGGGATCTGTTGGCTAATAATTTTCTGACAGCTCACTGGGCTCAGATTCATTATAAATTACAAAATGATTAAACGTTGAGACTAAAAGTGAAGTACTTCTGTCATGTAGTCACTGTTGTAGCATCGCAAACATGGCAGCCAATTTGTACACAACAAACTCCCACAAAACAACAAAACAAAATTAATGATCAAATTTTTGTGAATGTTGATTGAAGGTTAAATGTAGCCAATACATATCTTCCCACTCCTCTTCAGCAGAATGGGTTTACAGTCCTTATCGCAGAGGAACAGGTCATTCTGTCCAAATGGTCCATGTCGTATCGAGAATGAAATTAGGCACATTCATTTCCATTGCTCAATGAATGAATAACTAGAGGGCATCACTCATATCCAGGCAGATAGAGTATGGATATCTCATTTGAAAGACAGAACCAACATTAGTGCACTGCTGCACTCCCTCTGTACTGCATTGGAGAGTGTCAACATTTTTTAGCTCAAGGCCTAGAGGCAGACTTGAAAATGGAACGTTGTGATTCAGAAATAAGAGTGTACAATCTGAGCTGCTGCCGACACTCTATATTTTGAAGATAAAGTTAATGACGTGAAGCAGATGGAGAATGCGATTGAATCTGTTCAAAACAAGGTTTTCTACTTGTGCTGATATTGATTGCCATGGAAGGAAAGAAAATAGTAGCTGCCATTACACCACTGATGGGGTGGGGGGGGGGGGGTGCTGTGCCATCTGCTGGCCACTAATACTACCCTGTTCCCACTGGCAGCAAAGATATTCATTCATTTCATCAATACAGTCGGTTCTGCTATAGCATGTGTTTCTTCAATGCGATTGAAGAATTTAGACCATTATCTGTAGAACACGAACTTTCGTTATCTGTATTGGCTATAATGTGATTCCAGCCCCATTGGTTTAAATAGTGCAGCTATTGCGCGATTTCCTTATAACGCAAGATTGCACGAGAACGGAACTATTGCATTATATCAGAACCAACTGTAGATTGAAGGGTACTGATAGAGGGCTGGTAATAAACCTGAAAACAACTGACTGACTGACTGATAATGGGTTTACAGTGCTTATAGCAGAGGAACAGGTCATTCTGTCCAAATGGTCCATGTCAGTATCGATAATGAAACTAGGCACATTCATTTCCATTGCTCAATGAATGAATAACTAGAGGGCATCACTTTAACATTATTAAAAGAACAAAAGGAGAATATTATTCTTGTTCATAGGACTGCAATTAACCGTTACATTCCTAGCTTTGGTTTGCAGCAAGTCCAAGTGTCTTACTCATCTTCCAGTGACTAGACTACTCATGTTGATGTCTCTCTTCATTAGAGTATTATGGAGCATATGTGATGATATCACTAACGTGATCTATTCATAGAAGTGGGGTATGCAGGTAATCCACTAATTACAAAGATGGCACACTTGATATCCATCTTCCATAAGAATGATAAACGTCGAAAATAGTGGACTGAAGTCAGATCTAGATTGTTATTCCAAGGAACATTGCCCACAGATTTCCACAAGTACTTAGTGACAGAAACTATCAGGTTTTCATGCAGTCCACATATATTTCCCAGCTTCTGTTTTCTGCAGCAATGCACCAAATACAATGATTGGCTTATTTTGACTGGGTCTGTTAAATGGTATTGAAGATGAACCTAACACTCACCGGAGAGAAAAAAAATCCTTGCAAATGTCCCCAAGGAGGAAATAAAAAGTGTAACAATAAAAACATCTGAAGTATGATATTCAATTGTGAATACGGTACCTCATGAAGGATAATTTGCTTTTTTTAAACCAACCTGTTATGACACTGAAATTGGAGATGGCACGGGGCAGGGTGACACTAGGCACACGGACACACAAGATGGCCACTGAGCCATACGTTGTCCACTTGACACAAGATGGCAGCCAGACCACAATATAGAGAGAGACAGCAGAGCAAACACAGACACTGCCTGAGACCACCAGAATGACAACACAATGCACTCACAAACTTGATAATTAGTTTAAGGTGGGTGGGGGAGAGAATGCACATGAGGAGCATACACTGCCCGTCGAAGTGTCTGGGTCCAGCCAGCACCTTTGATAGAAATGCTAACAGTTTGATCCGGACTCAATACAGAGTGATAATAGCCAGGGCTGCAGTAATCGTCCTTCTCAGGAAGAGTGATTAGCATCCATTACTATAGTAATGGAATTCCATGCAGACAATGAAACCAACAATATGTGCGCTGAAACTGACAATGACCGCGCTGAAATTAACAAAGGGCTGCGCTGGAACTGACAATGACTGCACCAAAACTATTAACGATTCTGCAATGTTTACCATAAACAAACCATGTTACAAAGACAATAACCTCATCACTGACCTATTATTACAAAACATATAAAACATATCTTGACATGTGTCCGGGTTGAGAGAAGAATCGCAGCTGACCACTCTGCTGTTGGTGTCCTTCTCTCCCCGGAGCTCCGGTATTTCCTTGTTCAGTAATCTCTGCCATTGAACCCAGACTCTGACTCCGAAGCTGGTGATTTTCCCCACAACAAGTGGCGCTGCGAGCAGGGTTTTTGTTACTGGTGTCCTGGTCAAAGCTGGGGTAAGAACCAATTTGTACCTGCAAACAGGAAGAATCAGACTGGGCCATGGACACAGTTTAAAAGGTATCCTGATTGTAATGTTTAATGTGCTACAGTACTGAGTTAAAAAAAATTAAGTTCATGTCTGTGGGGAGTAAGTGTTAACTGTGTTACCTGTTGTAAGAGCCTGCTGCTTGTGCTGAAACAGCCAGAGGACAAGGTAGTGCCTGTCTCAAAAACCCTGCCCCTAAACTGGTTGTTAAGGGGGGTAAGCCCCTCCACCACCACCCTCCCTCACCACCACCCCCCCACCCCAATCCACCCCACCAACCCATGCCAACCCCCTCCATGCGAAGGTTGGGATTTGCAGTGGGAATTGAGGCGCCAAGGGCACTAGGAGCTGTGAAACACAAGTGACAAAGTCAGGTAACATTGGACTCTGTACGGGTGAACAACGTGGAGCCCAGTTAGAGTTTAAGTTAAAAGTTGGGTGCTGTCTGTCCTTGTAATTTCCAATGCGGTGAGGAAGAGGAGCTGATCACTCTGACCAAGAGCCAAACCTCAGTGGAGCACACGTTACCAAGGGGGGTGGGGGGGGTGGGAGCATGGACACTGAGTAAATGTGATATCCTGTCAGTCCACAGTAGAACGATAGAGCTTGAATAATGGCAGTGGCCGGGAGGGTAAAGAGTCCCACCGGTAGAGAACACACCGGGCTAGAGGCAAGTTTCTGGGCCTATTAGGAGGTGTTAGGTCAGTAGAGGTCACCAGGAGGGTAAAGAGGTCCTGGTAAAGAGCACATCCTATTGAGCCAGCATTCCCAGCCGACGGTTAGGTACCGACTAGTAATGGTGCCGGGATGGTAGAGAAGTCTCACTGATAGAGAGCACACCATGCTTGGAGACTGTTACGGCCGTAAGGACAGTGCTGGGATAGTATTATTGGCTAGGGGGTCGAGAAGTCCCCACTGGTTAGGAACATTTCACTGTTGGTGGTATCTGGGGTACACATTCTGCTAAATGGGAGATCAAAGTTTTAAGTGGGATACTTATTGAGAAATACAAGGCAGACAGACAAGGACTGACACAGCAAATGAAGAAAAGTGGTTAGGATCTATCCCAGACATTAGCACAACGGAGAGAGTGGATAGATAAACAGAAACGGAATAAAACTAAAAAGATAGGGTATACCAATCTGACTAACTGAACAAGTAGATGTTTAGATTAGAGTGGTGCTGGAAAAGCACAGCATCCAAGGAGCAGGAAAATCGATGTTTCAGGCAAACGCCCTGAAGGGGCTCCTCAGAAGCTGCCTGACCTGCTGTGCTTGTCCAGCACCACTCTGATCTGAACTCTGGTTAGCAGCAACTGCAGACCTCATTTCTGCCTGCCTGAACGAGGAGGTGTAAAATGTGTTGTTGGAAAAGCGTAGCAGGTCAGGCAGCATCCAAGGAGCAGGAGAATCGACGTTTCGGGCATTAGCCTCAGGTGATTGTCTGTGTGGAGTTTACACATTCTCCCCGTGTCGGCGTAGGTTTTCTCAGAGTGCTCTGGTTTCCTCCCACAGTCCAAAGATGTGCAGGTCAGGTGAATTGGCCATGCTAAATTGCCCATAGTGTTAGGTGCATTAGTCAGAGGGAAATGGATCTGGGTGGGTTGCTCTTCGGAGGGTCGGTGTGGACTGGTTGGGCCGAAGGGCCTGTTTCCACACTGTAGGGAATCTAATCTAATCCATAAAGGAGCTAGAACACAGAATAGAAAAAGTACAGGAGGAAAGGGAGATTGACTCTCTCCCCTCCTATGAAACCGTCCAACAGGGACCAACTGCTCCCCCATTGGATGAACTGTGCAAGAGGAGTATAACTTAGCACCCGTTACCAGAAGAGGAACGATTCACAGCCCAAGTGAATTATAAACCCTTCACCCTGAGGGGAGAGGCAGCAAATTATGGCTTCCCTGGGCAAATTACAGCCCCGGAGCGCGGACACCAGGGTCTGGGAAGAGCTGGATAGTGTATGGGTAGGGCACTAACTACACCTGAGAGGCATACACCAGCTGTCTGGGCAGCTTGCCCAGCGGACAAGTGGAGACAGGTAGCTGGTGGACCCGATACCATAGCAGCCTGAGATTTTAGGGGAGGAAGGTGAACACATGCTGTCGCCATGACAGCAGCGATAGATGCCCAGCAGGCCCCCTTCACCAGTCTTAAAGAGGAAATCCAGAGAGTGCTGGGAAATGCTCCCACAAACTGGAGCAAGATCATGACCAGTCAACTACTTATAGGGGAAGGAGGCCCTGAATAAGGGGGACGATTATTTAGTGTCTATCAGGAATGCTCAGGGCAAGCAAACCCAAATTGGGGGAACGGGCATTCATCTAAGCTTTTAAAGATGGGCTCTCTTGTGTCCACCAAGCCATCCTGAAAATGGAAGTAATAATGTCCCAGGATTATGATGATCTAGGTAAGTGGCTAGCAGGGTGCAGGAGGCAGAAGTTCCAGTGGCAAAGGCAAGACCTGACAAAGCAGCCGACCGAAATAGAGGTGAGAGTAAAATAAAACGATCTTGCCACATCAGTGGATGGCAGAGACACTTTGCGAGAGAATGTAGGGCCCTACAAACAGGGAATAGAGCAGGGAACAATGTAAAATACTGCAGTTACTGCAACAGTATAGGACACATAGAAGCAGTGTGCTGGGAAAAGCATGGGACACCCCCCAACACCAACCGGAACACTGCAGAACCGCAGGAGTCCTGAGGTCAGCAGAGCTGACAACCAGCTGTCCCCATTTGTGAGGGTAAGGGAGGGGGGAGAATTAATGTGCCTGCAGTCATAGGAGGGAGGAAATGTGAAATGCTCGTAGACACAGGATCGGCTGTATCCATCACTAACTTACTCTTACCCCACACAAATAAAATGATTTACTTAACTGGGGTAGGAGGGGATAAAACACCAACTTACCTAAGCAAAACATATACATATATACATACATACATACATAAATAAATAAATAAATAAATAATATCCCCATGAAATTCTATGCATGCCAAAATAATGAGGGCACCATAATGGGCAATGATCTCATGAGAGAATATAATGTTTTAATTAATTGTGCAAAAAGGAAATTAATTTGGCCCAGACAAGACAGTCAAGAGACTGAGATTGGGAAATGTACAAGTAACTTTGAAACTATTAAAGTGGCTACAGTCTCCAGTAGGGACTGGAACCGTGGAAAGGGGGGATTCGGAGCCAGCTGCACCTCCGTCCCCAGAGCATGGGCAGAAACAAAGTTAGATACAGGTCTAACTTTCCATAATGTAGGCAATCTAATCGAATTAACATAGACCCGATAAGGGTTCCTGGACTGGAGCATATGTCCCACCGGCAATACCCAACAAAACCTGCAGAAGAAAAAGCAGTTGTGGAGATAGTGAAAGGACTAGTGAAGCAGGGAATCCTGGATGTAATGACAAGTACAACTAATTCCCCAACGTGGCCAGTAATAAAGCCTGATGGGAGCTACAGGCTCACCATTGATTATATTGGACTAAATACGGTCACTCCCAAATTGCATCCCATTGTAGCTACCCCTCCACCATTTTAAATGGCTTGGACCCCAAACACAAGATTTTTACTGTTTTAGACATGGCCAACAGATTCTGGTCTATTTTGTTCCACCCTGAGTCCCAGAATACATTTGCTTTTACAGTGAGGGACAGGCAGTATAAGTGTTCCACAACAGCCCCACTATTTTTCACAGGGTAATGAACGACATTCTGAAGAGAATAGATTTACCAGAGGGTAACACTGCTCTCTAATACGTATCCAAATTGTCTCAGAGTCCAAGTCAGGACACCGGGAAGCTTTATGTCTAGTATCACAGGAATTGGAACCGCAGAGTTAAAAGTCAGCCCCACAAAGGCCCAGATTGACAACATAAGTTTTATAGCTGGGTTACCTTATATCCCAGGGGCTCAATGACCACAAGAAGGCAATCCAACAGATGCCATGATCTGCCACTGTCAGGGGAGAGTCAGAAAGGTCACGAGGCTAGTCAACTACAGTCAGAGCTTTATACCCGAGTTCGCAAAATTAGCTGAACCGATCCAGAGATTAATTAAAGGAGGCAAGCCTGCCTTGGAACCTGTAACCTGGGGGCCAGAACAGGAGAAGGCAAACAGTCAGCTTAAACTCAATTCATATCGGCCCCAGGCTAGGGCTGCCAGATCCCAGTAAGGATTTTCATATCCACTGTAATAATGAGGGAAGGTTTTACTCTGCAGTGGTCACCCAAGACTATGGTAACGGGAGAAGACCTGTAGGGTACTACTCAATTACAGAAGGGCCAGTAGTCACCAGGTTGCCCAGACGTGTAGCAGCCTTAGACTGTACTGCTTGGGCCGTTAGGGTTAGCGAGCCCATAGTAATGACAGGGAACGTCATCCTCCACACTAAACACACCCTCGTGGAGATGCTAAACACAGGGAAACTGAGGGCCATCTCCAAAATGAGAAGGGTAAAGTGGGAGGCAGTTCTTTTACCCCCAAGTCAGGCCGTGGTAATAGTTAGGGATACAAGAGAAACCCCAGCTGAGGGAATTCTAGATACAGGGGAACCACACAGTTGTGGGACATAGATGGGGATGAAGGTAGGAGGAGAGTAAAGGATACTCCCACTAGACACAGCCAAAGAGACCCTCTTCATGGACAGGTCACAAAAATATGTAGCAGGGTCGCCTCAAATAGGATGGGCTGTGGTCAATGATAAGTTAGAAACAGTTACATCAGGGAGGATTGATGGAAGTCAGTCTGCACAGGTAGTAGAACTGGTAGCACTCACCAAAGCCACTGGAACTAGCGAAAGGAAAAATCGTGAATATATATACAGACAGTCAATATGCCTTCGGTGTAGTCCATGACCACATGGTGGCATGGAGTAGTAAAAGGTTCACCACTGCAGGGGGGAGCCCCTATAAGACACCAATTAAAAATTCAGGCAATATTACATGCCAGTGAACAGCCAAAAGAAGCTGCAGTAATAAAAACAAAAACCCATCAAAAGGAACTAGCAAAAGAAAGTCCGAGTTGGCTAAAATTCAAAGGAAACCAGCAGCAGACTGAGCAGCTCAGAAATCCTAGAACAAGAAGCCATTGATGAGGCTGCAATAGCCACTATTGAATTAGCAAAAGATGCTATCCAAATTCAGCAGCTACAGAAGGTCACCCTGCAGGAAGACAGAAATGGAAACTGCAGGGGGCATTCAAGGGGGAGGATGGTATCTGGAGGCAAGCAGACAAGGTGGTAGCACCGGTGTGTATCCAGAACACATTGATTGAACTTCACCACGGGCTCTCCCATACAGAGAGAGAGGCCGTGATTGCAAGCCTAGGGAGAGAGTGGTGGTGGAAGGGAATGGGAAAAGACATGGCCAAGTACTGCTGCAGATGCACGGTTTGTGCACAACATAACCCAGGAAGACCCATAAAAGTTAGGATGGGACACCAGCCCAGACTAAGGGCACCCTGGGAACACCTTCAGGTAGATTTCACAGGGCCACTACCACCCTCCCATGGGAAAACATACTACCTGGTCATCATAGGCCAATTCATCCAGTGAATAGAGGCATTTCCAACCAAAAGCTGCACTGAGACCGCTGTAGCCAGAATATTAACAGAGGAGCTAATCCTGAGGTGTGGGGTTCCCCTCCAGATCAGCTCCGACCAAGGGACACATTTTGCAGGAAAGGTCATGAAGACTGTCTGGCAATTACTGGGCATTAGACAAACATTTCACATCCCTATCACCCCCAGAGCTCAGGGATGGTAGAGAAAATGAGTAGACAGCTCAAAAATGCTTTAGCCAAGGCTCTGCACACCTCAGGCAGAACATGGGCTGAGGTGCAGCCAGCCATACCAGTGAAATTAAGAGTCACCATGAATCAGTCAACTGGGCTAACACCATCTGAATTAATGACCAGGCAAGCAATGCAATTGCCAGAGACAATAATCACAGGTGGCACTGATGTGGGTCCACTAAAGGACAAAATTCGGCAGTATGTGTTAGAATTAAGTGCCCAATTGAAAGGAATGCAGGAATCTGTAATTGATAAACAGGACAAAAAGGAGAAGGCGGGGCAACTTGAAATCTTTCCTGAGGTCCCCAGCAGCAGGACCTGGTGCGAGCACTGCCTGACAAACCAGGCTTTGTCCCAAAATGGAATGGGCCATATGACATAGTAATAAGTGGGGACACCTGGGCCTGCCTGGACATTAAAGGAAAAGGCACATGGAAGCACTGGACCCAAGTAAAAACCGTTTAAAGACACCTGTGACCAAACTAATGTCATTGACCATTCCCCAGGTGCAGACAGGAACGGTGGACAAGACGGTTATCCTGGGGAAAGTACCAAAAACCTAACAGAACAAACCACACAGAAGCACGGCTGCACCTCCTGATGAAAACAAAGACTTTAACTGATAACTTTATTTTTCTGCAAAGTATATAAACCTGTATGTATTTTACTATGTTTAAGTGTCGCGACTGTTGGGAGCATGTCAGGATTTGTAAATAACCTCTTCTATAAAACCCACCTAACTTTACATGGGAACCGAACTGTCTGCTACCCACTAGCGCGATCAGTAGAATCCCTATTTGTGGCCATCCTGGTGTGGACCCCTCGTGATCTGTATACTGTAGACATCTCAGGAGTGCCGTGTAAGGGGCAGATAGGGAAATACAAACAGGGACTCCAGGGTTAGTGTGTGTAGCTTGGCAGGACCACCGGTCCCTGGGGCTAGGCCCTCCAGCCAAGGGAAAGGAAGACCCATTTAAAACCCGGTAATTACCCACTCTGTTTCACAGGGCAGGGATGGGAATGTGTTTATGCCCTGGTTCGCAAACATGACTCATGTGTCCAGACACGATGTACTTATCAGCGCCGTACAGTCACCAGGGGACAGTTTGCCTGCAGCGAGCAGGCATGCTTCAATGTCACTGCAGGCAGAAAATTCAGACAATGTGGTCAGTGCAATGGCACCCATGCCAGCTCTGCCACATGGACATACGAGTTCGACACTTACCAATGGGGGTTAGCACCAGGGGATCAGGGGCGACATGGATGGACAGACAGGTGGAAGGACAGTACAATGTATGTTACCGAGCAGTGAAGGGATTTGTTTTTCTATTTAAGGGGACCTACGTGACAGACACCCCAGACCTCCCAAACCTGTTCACAGTAGGGACAATTGCACCCCTTACTGTACCATGTCCCAGGAGGGGACATATCCGGAGAAGGATAGTGACCCGCTCTATCAGCCATGGCAGATCCCCACCACTTTGGTGTCATCATTGGGGTATGGATTCTTGGGATCTCTATCTTTGGAGGGGCACAGCAGGGATCATCAGTGCTAAAAAGCGAAATTATCTTGTATGTGGCCTGACTATCTTAGGCAATAACACCTCAAACGCTCTGGAAGCAATTAATACAGAGCTGGCTGAACTCAGACTCTACACACAGCAGGCAGGTTACGTAGTGGATTATCAATTAGCACAGGAAGGGGGAGTTTGTACAATTATTGGTGACATTGTATCACCCATGTTATTGATGCCTCTTATAACATTGCAGAAGTCATCAAGAATATCCTAGACCAGCTAGATAATTGTTGACAGGGAGCCACAATTATAGACAGCTAGCTAAATTGGTTAATAAATCTTGGGGACCCTATTTGGCACACAGGATAGTTCTCCTCATTGCACTCATGCTGATATTCTGTGTGGGCCTCGGGTGTTTAAAGCTCTACTGTAAGGTGCTACTGGCAAGAACTGTACCAGCAGCGACCATGGAAGAGCCCCCAACAAAATTGGCACTCCATTATACCCCTCGGGCGGAGGAGCCCCTAGAGATTACCTACTTCTACATGTAAATTGGGTGGTCTGTGGGAGATCTTGGAAGTTGACTCCTTGATCACCAAGGGGAAGTGAAGTGGTAAATAACACGGGGCAGGGTGACACTGGGCACATAGACGCACAAGATGGCCACTGAACCATAAGTTGGCCACTTGACACACAAGGAGAAAGTGAGGACTGCAGATGCTGGAGATCAGAGCTGAAAATATGTTGCTGGAAAAGCGCAGCAGGTCAGGCAGCATCCAAGGAGCAAGAGAATCGACGTTTCAGGCATGAGCTGAAGAAGGGCTCATGCCTGAAACGTCGATTCTCCTGCTCCTTGGATGCTGCCTGACTTGCTGTGCTTTTCCAGTAACACATTTTCAGCACTTGACACACAAGATGGCCACCAGACCACAATATAGAGAGAGACAGCAGAGCAAACACAGACACTGCCTGGGGCCACCAGAATGCCAGCCCAATGCACTCCCAACCTAGTTGATTAGTTTAAGGCGGGTGGGGGAAGAGAATGCACATGAGTAGATATACTGCCCGTTCAAGTGTCTGGGTCCAGCCAGCAGCTTTGATAGAAATGCTAACGGTCTGATACGGACTCAATACAGAGTGATGATAACCAGGGCTGCAGTAATCATCCTTCTCAGGAAGAGTGATTAGCATCCATTACTACCACAATGGACTTCCACGCAGACATTGAAACTGACAATGCCTGCTCTGAAACTGACAATGACTATGTGGAAATTAACAAAGACTGCGCTGAAACTGACAGTGGCTGCACTGAAACTATTAACGATTCTGCAATTTTTTACCATAAACAAACCATGTTACAAAGACAATAACCTCATCACTGACCTATTATTACAAAACGTATAAAAGTATCTTGACATGTGTCCAGGTCAAGAGAAGACTTGCAGCTGACCACTCTGCTGATGGTGTCCTTCTCTCCCCGGAGCTCCGGTATTTCCTTGTGCAATAAACTCTGTCGTTGAACCCCGACTCTGAGGCTGGTGATATTCCCCACAACAACACATTTCTGGGGCTTGAACCTCAACCTCTGATGCACATTAATACTACACTACAAGATCCCCTCCTCAGGACTGATATATTAACTACTGCAGAAATAATTGAGAGTGGAAAAGGGATTAAAAGGACAGGTTGCATAGTTTAGGCTTGTTGTCCTTTAATCATAGAAGATTAAAAGATTATCAAATTGGCTTGTTTCAGCTGATGACTAAAGATATTCTCCCCACAAGTGGATCTCGACCAAATCGGGCTTCATCTTACATTCCAGCTCAGCGTGACTAAATGATGCTCAAAATCTACAACTCTCTTTACAAAACAAATTTATCATCTTCGATTGAAATTTTCATAACTAACATAGAGAGATTTATTGCTGATGCAGAAATGTAGATGCTAGAAATCTGAATAAAAATAATAAAAAAAATGCTGGAAATACTCATTGAATCAAGCAGTACCTTTGGAAGGAAAAACAGAGTTAAGGTTTCAGGTTGATGACTGTTGTCAGAATTGATAGATCGTTGCAAAGAATGGTTATTCAGGTGGCTAGCATTAAAATTAGCCATGATCTAATTGCGCAGGTTCAAGGGGATAAATGATCTACTCCCCTTCCTACATCCCTAAATGTTATCTTAAATCTGATTGTTATGAAACACATTACTTTAAATGGTGCTCAGTAGTTGTAGGAAAGAAACCTTAGTAATGCAGTACTGCTCACACAATGGCACTCGGTACACTGCCATTATTTTAGCTTCACTTTGAAACAAGAGCAGATAGTGAAGATCAGCAGAGGGCAGTGCCGATGGAAGCAATTGAGCTACAAATAGGTTTAACAAGCAGCACAGGCTGCTACTTCTCACTCAATTTTCCTTGTTCTCTGCTGGATTTAATACAAACACAAATGCTCCTTCGACTGACGTTTCAGCACTTAACCCATAGTCAACAAAAGAAGTTCATGCCACCCATCTAAAGCACTCCTAACTCTTAGATTGCCAATACAATGAGTTCAGCCAATTACTCTCTGACACAATCCTAAATGTAAGACTTTATCTCTTGTACTAGCCTGAACTTAATGATTACTTCTAGACCAACAATCACTTTTCATGCCTTGAAAATGTATATAGAACTAAAAGCAGAGGAAATTAAGTAGGTCTGTTTTCTGAATTGCAGTTGAATGCTATGTTGCTTGAAATACAAATTAACTCTCAGATTAAATATAGATGAGCAAGATTTCATCCATTAGTGGTGAACATGGTTGGACTGTGAACTCTGTTGAATGGCTTATAATCAGTCTCTTGGTCTAGGCAAATGCAGGATTGCATTGATTATAGGCGAATGGTACTATTGTAATTTATTGATTATAGGTTAACTATATACACATTCTTATGGAACTCATTAATTATGGATAAACAGAGTTGCATTGATTGATAGCACAGTTTTGATGAATCCATTATAGCATTGTTAGATTCATTATAGAACTTTGCATGGACTACAGTGATTTCCATTGTTTTATTAATTAAATGATAAACATAATTGAAGGGATTATTGTTGAAATGTATACATGAACTGCATTATATGAATGATAGATTTACATTGTTATAAACACTGCTATTGGTGATAAGTGAACACTTTACTGTTATAAATAAATACTATTGTATTAGTTGTAAATGAGCTCTGTTGTTTTGATTCCAGATACACTGTATGAACCTTTGTACTAATTGCAAAAAATACACAATTGCATTGATCCTAGATGAAGACTATAGTATAATTTATAAACAAACATTGTTGGATTGATTATAAATAGACTGTGTAGTATTGATTTAGACTCTTCTGTAATCAATAGTGTGACATGATCAGTACAACTGAGTTTATCTGTAACTGCTGCAGTTGTAGCATACATAATACACTGGACCACCATGGCATTGATCATAGGCATCCAATTTCTCAACCAATAGTAATCTTCTTTAAATGTTATCCACTTACCTGTCGGTTTTTTCCAAAATTCTGAGTCTGGCCCATGCCAAATGCATCAGAAGAAACTGGAGAGAAATGTACCAGCACAGGAGTAGCATTGCAGGCTGAGACATTTTGTTTTTAAATGACATATGCTATCTCTTTTTTAGGGGTTAAAGACTGAGAACGGGAAGTGTAACTGAGGGGGTAGGAAGCCTAGTTTCTTAGATGAGTAGGGTCCCAGGTGGGGGAGGGGAATGGGATAACAGGTAAGTGTTTTGGGAGAGTGAAAGGGCTGAGTCTGGGGGGGAAGATGTCAGGTCCAGCAGAGTTAGATGGGGACATGTCAGGATCAAGTGTTGAGTCCAATGGCATCAAGTTGGCCAGCAAGGAATAGTCAGAACAGGTTGGACCAGGCCAAGTAAGGGAGTGTGCAGGTGTCAGGTCCAGCAAGGGGAAGGAGATTTTCAGGGCACGGGAATGGTTGGTGGGATGTCTTCGGAGGGGTTTTTGAGTTGGCGATTCAGTTTATTAGTTACCGAGTAGATGCAGTAGGCTTACAATCCAGGGTTACTATTAAGTGTTAGTGAGTCAGAGCCCTCTGAATTCTCAGACTTTAATAGACCATTTTTGGACTGAAGAGAACTGCATATTGGAAAGTTCAATTTCCTCGGCGATACCCACAAAGTCAGTAGTGACAGGGACTCCACTTGGTTCTGATATGCATTTGTTCCAGTGACTAGACAGCCATTGAAATATCTGGGACAATGTGTGTGCTATCATTTTGAGATGATTTCTTTGATCATGTGTGAACTCTTACATATTCTTCAGAGGTGAGGTCTTCCATATTGATGAAGGATGAAGATAGTGGTATGGTTTATAGAAAGTGCCCTGTGTTCCTCAATGATTTGCTCTCTGTGTTCATTATAAATGGTCATTATTGCACTCCAATTGACTATATTTGTAGTGTTTGATATTTTCACTGTATCTCCAAGATATATGTCACAATAAATCATTCATTCATTCATTCATTTAATGGTGTTGCACTGATTTTAGTTTGCCATAGTTAATAGAACATAGAACACTACAGCACAGTACAGGCCCTTCAGCCCTCAATGTTGTGCCAACCTGCGAAACCAATCTGAAGCCCATCTAACCTACACTAAACCATTTTCATCCATATGTTTATCCAATGACCATTTAAATGCCATTAATGTTGGTGAGTCTACTACAGTTGCTGGCAAGGCATTCCACGCCCTTACTACTCTCTGAGTAAAGAATCTACCTCTGACAGCTGTCCTATATCTATCACCCCTCAATTTAAAGCTATGTCCCCTCATGCTAGCCATCACCATTCGAGGAAAAAGGCTCTAACTGTCCACTCTATCCAATCCTGTGGTCATCCTGTATAGGAGAAAGTGAGGTCTGCAGATGCTGGAGATCAGAGCTGAAAATGTGTTGCTGGAAAAGCGCAGCAGGTCAGGCAGCATCCAGGGAACAGGAGAATCGACGTTTCGGGCATAAGCCCGAAATTCCTGAAGAAGGGCTTATGCCCGAAACGCGATTCTCCTGTTCCCTGGATGCTGCCTGACCTGCTGCGCTTTTCCAGCAACACATTTTCAGCTCGTCATCCTGTATACCTCTATAAAGTCACCTCTTAACCTTCTTCTCTCTAACAAAAACAGCCTGAAGTCCCTCAGCTTTTCCTCATAAGACCATCCCTCCATACTAGGCAACATCCTGGTAAATCTCCTCTGCACCTTTTCCAATGATTCCACATCCTTCCCATAATGCAACGACCAGAACTGTACGCAATACTCCAAAAGCGGCCCCACCAGAGTTTTGTACAGCTGCAACATGACCTCATGGCTCTGAAATTCAATCCCTCTACCAATAAAAACTAACATACCATATGCCTTCTTATTAACCTGGGTGGCAACATTCAGGGATCTATGCACATGGACACCGAGATCTCTCTGCTCACACGACCAAGAATCTCACCATTAGCCCATACTCTTTATTCCTGTTGCTCTTTCCAAAGTGAATCACCTCATACTTTTCCAAATTAAACTCCATTTGCCCCCTCTCAGCCCAGCTCTACAGCTTTTCTATATCTGTCTGTAACCTGCAACATCCTTCCGCACTGTCGACAACTCCACCAACTTTAGTGTCACCCACAAATTTAATGACCCATCCTTCTACACCCTCATCCAGATCATTTATAAAAATGACAAACAGCAGTGGCCCAAAAACAGATCCTTGCGGTACACCACTAGTAACTGAACTCCAGGATGAACATTTCCCATCAACCATCACCCTCTGTCTTTAAGCTAGCCAATTTCTGATCCAAACTGCTAAATCACACTCAATGCCATTCCTCTGTATTTTCTGCAATAGCCTACCGTGGGGAAATTTATTAAATGCCTTACTGAAATCTATATACACCATATCAACTGCTTTACCGTCATCTTTGCGTGGTCACCTTCGCAAAGAACTCAATAAGGTTGTGAGGTACGATCTATCCTTCACAAAACCGTGTTGACTATCCCTAATCAAATTATGACTTTCTAGATGATTATAAATCCTATCTCTTATATTCCTTTCCAAAAATTTTCCCACAATAGAAGTAAGGCTTACTGGTCTATAATTACCAGGGTTGTCTCTACTCCTGTTCTTGAACAAGGAGATAACATTTACTATCCACGAGTCCTCTGGCACTATTCGTGTAGACAATGACGACATAACGATCAAAGCCAAAGGCTCTTCAATCTCCTCCCTGGCTTCCCAGAGAATCCTAGAATAAATCCTATCTGGCCCAGGAGACTGACCTATTTTCACACTTTCCAGAACTGCTAATACCTCCGCCTTATAAACCTCAATCCCATCTAGTCTAATAGCCTGTATCTCAGTATTCTCCTCGACAACATTGTCTTTTTCATGTGTGAATGCTGATGAAAAATATTCATGTAGAGCCTCACCTATCTCTTCAGACTCCACGCACAACTTCCCACCACTGTCTTTGACTGGCCCTAATCTTACCCTAGTCATTCTTTTACTCTGGACATACCTATAGAAAGCTTGAGGGTTTTCCTCAATCATACCTGCCAAAGGCTTCTCATGTCCCCTCCTGGCTCTTCTTAACTCTCTCTTTAAGTCCTTCCTAGCTAACTTGTAACTCTTAAGAGCCCTAACTGAGCCTTCACATCTTATCTTTACATCAGCTTCCTTCTTCCTCTTGGCAAAAGATTCAACTTCTTTAGTAAACCACAGTTCCTCTTCTCAACCACTTCCTTCCTGCCTGACAGGTACAGAGGAACCTCGATTATCTGAATATCAATTATCCGAATTTCAAATTATTGAAGAAGATCTTTTGGTCCCACAAAAATGTTATATTAAAGAGGTGAGTGTATTCGGATTACCTGTACTGAAGAACATGTGAAAACACTGACAAAAACAAAGAAACACAAGCACCTCACACATCAGCGACTGGGTATGTTTTAGGTAAAGGTTAGTTACACAGCTCTTTACAAAAGTAAATGTTTTACAGTACAGTGCATTCCCATCACTTTAGTGGGCTGTTCATGAAAAATTGGCTGAGAAAGTAAACACATGTGTGAGGAGATGTTATCGCGACACTGAGTTCCCGGAAACTGACCAATGCTCTTGTGATCGTAGAAGCTGTTTGGAACCTTGTGTAATGGCGTCCCTTGTTTAAGGTGAAATCAATTATCCGAATAACCAATTATCCAAATGAAATAGTGCCTGCCCACCTTATTCAGACAATAGAGGTTCCTCTGTACATACTTATCACTGACACGCAGTAGCTGTTCATTGAACAAGCTCCACATTTCAATTGTGCCCATCCCCTGCAGTTTCCTTCCTCATCCTATGCATCTTAAATCTCGCCTAATCACATCATATTTGCCTTTCCCTCAGCTATAACATTTGCCCTGCAGTATATACCCATCCCTTTCCATCGCTAAAGTAAACAAAACCGAATTGTGGTGACTATCAATAAAATGCTCACGTACCTCCAAATCTAACACCTAACCTGGTTCATTACCCAGTACCAAATCCAATGTGGCCTTGCCTTTTGTTGGCCTATCTACAAACTGTGTCAGGAAACCCTCCTGCATATATTGGACAAAAACTGACCCATCTAAGGTACTCCAACTATGGCGTTTCCAGTCAATATTTAGGAAGTTAAACACCCCCATAACAATTACCTTCACTCCTATCCAGAATAATCTTTGCAATCCTTTCCTCTATGTCTCTGGAACTTTTTGGAGGTCTATAGAAAACTCCCGACAGGGTGACCTCTCCTAACCTGTTTCTAACCTCAGCCCATACTACCTCAGTAGACGAGTCCTCATGAAATGTCCTTACTGCCACTGTAATACTGTCATTGACCAACAATGCCACAGCTCCCCCTCTTTTACTATCTTCCCTGATCTTACTGAAACATCCAAACTCCGGAACCCGCAACAATCATTCCTGACTCTGCTCAATCCATGTCTCTGAAATGGCCACAACATTAAAGTCCAAGGTGCCAACCCATGCTGCAAGTTCACCCACCTTATTCTGTCTGTTCCTGGCATTGAAGTAGACACACTTCAAACCACCTTCCTGACTGCTAGTAGACTCCTGTGACCTTGAAACCTTATTCATGACCTCATTACTCTCAACCTCCTGTACACTGGAGCTACAATTCAAGTTCCCATAGTTTTCATTGCAGTGATTGGAAATGATTGCCTAAATTGTACAAGGGGAACGTGGAGGTAGATAGGATAGTGAAGAAGGCGTTTGGTATGCTTTCCTTTACTGGTCAGAGTATTGAGTATAGGAGTTGGGAAGGTCATTTTCTGGCTGTACAGGACATTGGTTAGGCCACTGTTGGAATATTGCGTGCAATTCTGGTCTCCTTTCTATTGGAAAGATGTTGTGAAACCTGAAAGGGTTCAGAAATGATTTACAAGAATATTGCCAGGATTGGAGGATTTGAGCTATAGGGAGAGCTTGAATAGGCTAGGGCTGTTTTCCCTGGAGTGTCGGAGGCTGAGGGGTGATCTTATAGAGGTTTACAAGATCATGAGGGGCACAGATAGGTTAAATAGACAAAGTCTTTTCTCTCGGGTGGGGGAGTCCAGTACTAGAGGGCATAGGTTTAGGGTGAGAGTGGAAAGATATAAAAGAAACCTAAGGTGCAAATCTTTCACGCAGAGGGTGGTACGTCTTTGGAATAAGCTGTCAGAGGAAGTGATGGAAGCTGGTACAATTGCAACATTTCCCGCCTCAGGCGACTGACTGTGTGGAGTTTGCACGTTCTCCCCGTGTCTGCGTGGGTTTCCTCCGGGTGTTCCGGTTTCCTCCCACAGTCCAAAGATGTGCAGGTAAGGTGAATTGGCCATGCTAAATTGACTGTAGTGTTAGGTAAGGGGTAAATGTAGGGGTATGGGTGGGTTGCGCTTCGGCGGGTCGGTGTGGACTTGTTGGGCCGAAGGGCCTGTTTCCACACTGTAAGTAATCTAATCTAATCTAATCTAATCTAATCTAATCTAATCTAACAAAAAAGGCATCTGGATGGGTCTATGAATAGGAAGGGTTTGGAGGGATATGGAACAGGTGCTGGAAGGTGGGACTAGATTGGGTTGGGATATCTAGTCGGCAATGACAGGTTGGACTGAAGGGTCTGTTTCCATGCCGTACATCTCTATGACTCTACAACTCTGATACTGATTATATATTCATTATGGTTATTATTTTTGAACCTTTATGTAAGATTTTTAGTGAATATTGTTGTATGGATTACACACATACATTGTTATATTGAGTATGGATGACACAAGTAGGATGGAACACTTTTGTGTTGGTTGTTTATATAACTGTTGTATAAATGATAGATAAACATACTTAATAGTGATTGCTGCATTTATCCTCAATGAATCATTGTGTTGATTCTACAAGAGCTGTTTTATTAGTGAATTCCAGATACAGTTGTAGTGTTTTGTCGATTTTATCAATGAATGATTTTGTATAGATTACAAATAAACTCCCTTTGTTCATTGTAAGTCAGCTCAGTTGTATTGATCGTGCATTGATTATGGTTGAGCTCCATTCTGCTATTCTAACATTGTGAATTTTCCCTTGATGCAGAAATATTTTGTGGTAATTTTGTGTGTCTGCCAGAGTGATAAAATCTTTTAGCAGTTAAGCACTGAGTGAACACAGGTTTTCCACAAAGCTGTTGTCTGCATGATGTCTACTATATATTCCAAAAGGGTGGAATATGTGTCACGTTTTAGGTCTGACTGAGTCAATTGTCGCCAACCTAACCCCACCTTGCAGTCTCACAGTTTAAATGATGATATTTTGGTTCAGTGGTGCTGAAGGAATGTACAAAGCAAATTCAGAATATGATGAGGAGACATATTGAAAAGCTTTCTCATCCAAAGGACATTGGATGTCGGAAATGCGCTTCTCAGTTTTGGTGACTGAAGCAGAAACTTTGAACTCATGGAGAAGGAACCTGGATCTGCCAATGAAGTACTGTAACCTGCAAAGCCTCAGATCAGGTGCTGGATAAATAGGATTAGAATGTGTAGCTAAATTACTTAGTCATTGTAGACATGATGGGCTGAATGGCCTTTTTGCTGAACCATACTTTCTACCGTTCTACAGTGAAAGCTGCTTACTGAGCCAATACCTATAGCAATATCAACACAGGATAGACCACTGTGCTCGAAAACACTAAAGGTACAAAAAGTGCCTGGTCCAGACTGATTATTAAAAAAGAAGCAGCAAGTGTAGGTACTTGTTGCATGTGGGGAAGGGAAGCAAAAAGTTTCAAGTATTAATTGCTCACAAAAATGGGCACCATACTTGTTGGAAAATGTGCATGCCATTGACAAAGTAATGAAAGGATGAGGCCTGATTAAGATGCCATCCATGTTGAAACCCTTGGTGACATGCATGATCACATGATGGTCACTTGTGAGAGGTAAAGGATGACCACGAACAAAGACTTAGCACAGAATTATTTACTATTTACTGTTTTTTTTTGCAGAAGGAGAAAATTGGAAAATGAATTCTGAACTTAGGAATTCAGTTTAAACGAATGAGCAGCTTGAGTTTCTCTACCTTGAAGGAGAGCAGAAGATACTGAGAAAATGGCTTATGTCAGTGTTGACAGACAGTGTTATGACCATGAAATGCACAATGCTTGGGAGTACCTAAACTCTTGGGGCAGAATTGAGGGCAAAAATAGGCCAAAGCCTGACCTAAATTATTGCTAACTCTCACAAATAGTGTGGTCAGTCTACAACTATGAAAGTGTTAAAGCAAAGAGTCATCAAAAGTACAGCGGTGTGCAGTTAAAGACCTGATGCCTTCCTAATTGCTCACTAAAATAGTTGCCGTCTCATTTTGGTGATAATGTGTACGCTATCACCAAAAATGACAAGAATAATGAATGAGTAATTCTGGTGTAATGCAACAATTAGACCTCGAAGCGACTGTGTATTATGGTAATTCAGAGCACTCACTCCTGTTATTAAGTGCTTGATAATTATTTAATTACCATTCTGCCAAGATAATTTACTCCGTTTATTTTACATTAGATGGAGGGCATGGAGGCTCAGGTTTGGAGTCCACTTGTGCAGCCCCTCTGCTGAGGATTGTGACCAGCTGCCTCGGGGCTGTGTAGAACCGGCATCCTGTCACTACAGTGCAATCTTACTGACAAGGGATCTGACTAATGGCAGGCTTGTTGCTCTGCATTGCATTCTACTGCTGCTACTGTTATGTTCAGACAGTTCTGTTTCCTAACAGTACAGCAGTACATTGAGGGGCAAGGTGGAATATGTTCGTGGAAAAGGGTACTTGCAATGCAAAAGACACAGTGCTGCAATTCCTGTCCAGCTCCTGTGGCTGCACACCCGGTTGGGGGATTGGGGGGTGGGGTGGGGGTGTGGTGGCGTTGGGGATGGGGGAAAGGGGGGAGGTTTAATAGCTGCTTTTTGAGATCTCTGCCAGAAGGTAGGTCAGACTCACAGTGTCACAATCTCCACCATGGTGAGGTGAAGGAAGCAAGTCCCGAATCTACCCCAGCTGGAATAGGGATTGAACCCTATGCTGCAGACACCATCTGTCCAACCAACTGAGCTAACCACCACCGCTACTGCCCAAATTACTGTGGCAATGTACATCATCACAAGACTATTGTAGGCTGGAGCTAGGGGTTTTATTTTTATCTGCTCATGGCTAGGCCAGTATTTATTGTCCACCTCTAATTGCTCAGAGGGCAGTTAAGAGTCAACCACATTGCTGTGGGTCTGGAGTCACAGCCAGGACAGACCAGGTAAGGATGGCAGGTTTCCTCCCCTCAAGGGCATGAGTGAACCAGCTGGGCTTTGACCATTATCAACAACAGCTACATAGACACCATTAGAGTATCTACTTATTCCAGATTTTTATTGAGTTCAATCTGCCATGGGAGATTTGAACTACATCTTCAGAATATTAATCTAGCCTCCCAGGGAACTAGTTCAAGGCACTCCCTCTCCTGAGGATGATGATAGCAGAGGCCCAAATTCCTTTCCACATGTTCTTTGAAGGGTCGGTGTGCACTCAATGGGCTGTATGGCCTGCTTCTATGATTCTATGATCTCATGGGCTGGCCAGGAATTTTGCCTACTCTTGCTATCTGTCATTGGCATATGTAAAAAGAATTCACAAGTAGATACTCAACTCCTAAATCTCATCGTAAACATATCATAGTGATCACGTCCTGAATTCAGACTTGAACCCAAAACTTCTGGATCAGAAACAGGGACTATACAACTGAACTTCTATAAGTGGCATAAGTACAGAAAGCCAGGAATTTTGGTGCTAACGTTCTTTTTGATTTAGGAGCAGCCGTTGTTACGATGATTACAGTTTAGAATGGCTTCACGCTATATGCCTTTGATTATGAAATGTCAAGTTCAGGCAGTCACATCCTTCCAGTTAAAGATAACTTTCAACCAACAATCACCTACAATGAAGGAGCCTATTTATATCCTGAAGAATCAGAAAAACTTCTTGTTGAGTTAACAAGCCTTGTCCAATTCAGCCTTCACAGTAGTTACCAGATGTTCCAGCCCAGGATGAAGACATGTCAGCTCAAGATGTTGACTATATTCTGTCTATAAGAAAATGCCATGCCCAGATGATAATGATAGCAGTTCAATTTGTGGAACTTCACTGCAGCCTCTCCAGTAACCTAAGTTTTCTCCAAAAGAAGTTTGGGTTACATTCAATGCGGATTTCTCTCAGCTTTCTCCAGTCACTGAAATTCAATGATAAAATAATTGGATGACGCTCTGATATGAACATTTGGAGCTGTTCCATGAATTTCACTAGCATTACGAACCTGTTCCAATTGATTTAGCAGTAAAGCAGTAGAGAATGCAACAGACACAGTCGGGGATGGGTTGGTCGAACATGATGACATGTTGTTATCAGGCCTGGTTCCATCATTTCTAGAAACAGATCCTGTGGTACACATTTCATTAGTTCTTGATGCAGTTTATCAGGTATCCTGTGATACTCTTCTGGATCAGAGAGGGCAGAATCCTTGCCCTAGTCTCGAAGTGCATGACCAGTGTTAATGTGGGAACATGACATTATTGAAGAAATGGTAGCAGTTCTTGTGCTTTTAGATTACAGGCGTGGTCACGCTGGCATTTAGTTTGGCAGGCTGTGCCTGATGAGATTGTCCAAGAGGCTAGGAGTAGAAAACTTAATTTGTGCCGGAACGTTCTTCAGCAAGACTGAAGCATGAGAGTGATGTTCTGTTTTTGTCTTTGTGTGGTGCCTCAGTGACACTCTTAAATGTGACAGTTGGCAATCCTGAAGATCCTCTTATCCTGATGTTTTTTTCATCCAGAGTGTTTTGTGATGGTTCCACACATTCCCAGCAGTCTTGACGGTGAATCATGTGTTGGAGTGGTGTACTGAAATGCTGCAATACAGATCAATGTGTGACTGAACAAATGGCAAAGTGACAAGGCAGCAATTCGGAGTAAGTTGTAGTCACGACACGTTGAGAAAAACCTTTCAAATTTTGCCCTTTTTGCATCCATTTGAGTATTTCCTTAAGACAAGGCAGAGAAAGATCTATTTTCTCTGCTCATATTTCCCTATTACTCATTTACGTAATCTTCATTTCGAAACTGACATGGAAGGAATTTGAATGAGAAAGAGTTCAAAGTCAGCATTTCACTATCACAGTATAAACATGCAGTTGGTGAAGATAGTCAGAAATGTTTGATACCATCTGACCTGCTCGGTTGTCAGTACATGCAGCATTATGGAAAGGCACAGAAAAGCAGATCAGGAGCATACCAACACACTACGAAAACAGCAGTTACCTACGTACCCTGCATCCTCATTGTAACCTTATTCTGAGTTTACAGTTTACAAAGTTAGATGCAGCAACCACATATGTTTGCTCTCTCAACTTGGCAACCTTGCAAAAACTAGGAAATCTCTCACTCTTACCTTTTAGCAGCTTTGGGCTACAAGTGATAGGTTGTCACCCAACCATCATGTTGTTTTTGATTTTTTTTGTTATTTTGATTTGATTGATTCTTTGCGTCACTCTAACGAACCATGAGGATGTTCCATTATTGACCAGAACAATGCAGTGGCCTGAACAGTGCACAGTACTTCAGCTATGTCTTAAAGAATTTGAAAAGAAATTCAATCCACTGTTACTTCTTTCTGGCTCTGATATTTAACATTTTAATGTACAATATCCAGATTATGATTTATGACTTTTCTCTTCCTTCACCCTTTATTTAAATAACTAGGTAGTTATTTCACTAAAGCGAATTGTTCTTTGACTCTTTAATGGATTGTACTATTTAGAATATGGCTGTTATCACCTTCTTGTACCCCTCCCCCTGAAATATACTAATGCTTATTTCAGCCTTTCAGTACATCTGCCAGTTATCCACCTACTCCCCTAACCTATCCATGTCCTTTTCAAATCCTTTTGAAATCACCAGTATTCTTCCTCAATTTCCCATGTCTCTCATTTGTACTTTCAGAAGACTTTAATGTTGTTGCTCATAGCTTTCATCTGAATCAGCTCTATAAATGGAAACTAAAATGGTTTTGAGTATAGCTACACCACTTCCTACAGACTGCCAATCTGAAAATTGCCTTTAATATAATCTGTCTTGGTTTTCATAACAAGTCTCTTACATGACATCTGATTAAACACCTTCAGAAAATCCATATATTCCAACTATGCTTCATTCCTATCATCCCCTAATTTTCTCAAAGTTCATTTAAATTAATCAACCGTTCCTACCTTTTACAAATTCAATCTGCCTGTCTCCAAACTTCAACTTGTAGTTTGGACACTGGGGTTCAGATATATATGCCTTGCCTATTTTTAAACAGTCTCCAATATGGTGGACAGGAAGTATATGTTAATTATGAGTTGGAAAAAGGTCAAAACGCAAAATATATTGGTGTTTGATGCCCAAGCCCAAAACATGTGATATGTACCTAGTAAGTCCAAATAAAGGTTTGAAGTTCTTTTTGAAGCTTCCACTGTAAGATCAGTTTGAGCCCAAGCAGGAACTCCATCTCTACTTGAGGTAAAGCAGACTTTTTTAAAGGGTTCCACATAAGGTTCTACTGCTAGGAATTCACTGAACACCTGCTCAGGATCTGGAATGCACTGCCTGAGAAGGTGGTACAGGCTGATTCACATAAGGCTTGCAAAAGAGAATTCGGTGATAATCTGAAAAGAGACTATTTGCAGAGCTATAGGAAAGTAGGGAAGTGGGATGAGCTAAGATGCTGTTGTAAAGAACTGAACAGAGGCATGGAGTCATAGACTCATAGAGATGTACAGCATGGAAACGGATCCTTTGGTCCAACTCGTCCATGCCGACCAGATATCCTAAATTAATCTAACCCCATTTGCCAGCACACCGCCCATTTCCCTCTAAACCCTTCCATTCATAAACCCATCCAGGTGCCTTTTAAATGTTGCAATTGTACCAGCCTCCACCATTTCCTCTGGCAGCTCATTCCAAACACGCATCACCCTCTGTGCGAAAAAGTTGCCCCTTAGGTCCTTTTTAAATCTTCCCCCTCTCACCTTAAACCTATGCCCTCTCGTTCTGGATTCCCCAATCCAGGGAAAAGATGTTAACTATTTATCCTTCCCATACCCCTCATGATTTTATAAACCTCTATCAGGTTACCCCTCAGCCTCCGACGCTCCAGGGAAAGCAGGCCCAGCCTATTCAGCCTCTCCCTATAGCTCAAACCCTCCAACCCTGGCAACATCCTTCTTGGACTGAATGGCCTCCTGGGCTGAGCCAATCTTGATTCCATGTTTTGTATGTTGTTCTGAGTAAGGCTAACACATGTTATTGGCAGCTGTTATTAACAACATAATTTACGTATAGAGAGCTGGACAGAAGGCGTCACTCAATACTTTGATTCTATAGCCTAGATTTACACACAAGAGTCCATAGCATTTTTAAACAAGCAGACAGACTTCGGAATTGCAAATTTCATCCATATGTGCTAGAAACCATTTTTGCTGGGCTGTGGGTTGGTGATAGGGATTGGCTGTAAGAAGTGTAAGGTAAATTCAGGAGTTGAGTTCAAAAAGATCCCACTTTTGTTGACGCAAGAGCATTGTCTGGAGTATGAGTTAATAATTTATGAAGTTAAAAATCACACAACACCAGGTTATAGTCCAACAGGTTTAATTGGAAGCACACTAGCTTTCGGAGCGACGCTCCTTCATCAGGTGATTGTGGAGGGCTCGATCGTAACACAGAATTTATAGCAAAAATTTGCAGTGTGATGTAACAGAAATTATACATTGAAGAATTGATTGTCTTCAATGTATAATTTCAGTTATATCACACTGCAAACGTTTGCTATAAATTCTGTGTTACGATCAAGCCCTCCACAATCACCTGATGAAGGAGCGTCGCTCCGAAAGCTAGTGTGCTTCCAATTAAACCTGTTGGACTATAACCTGGTGTTGTGTGATTTTTAACTTTGTACACCCCAGTCCAACACCGGCATCTCCGAATAATAATTTATGAGGTAGTCTAAAATGCTGGTGAAAGCTTTGTTTTTTTTTTGGCATGGTATTTAAAACTCCTGCACTTTGAAAACTGGAAACACACTGCATGTTTATGTCTGTAAGAGTAAGAGAAATGTTCCAGCATTTTAAATAGCTGTAATGACAATGATTTTTGTGTTATTAGTGCTTGACTGCTTTCTACAGCTATCATTATCAATATAGATCTGTAAACTCACAGTTTGATAGCTCATAGATGTCATTAAAGAATTAGCTGTGTTTGATGCTGGATTATGATGACAAATGTTTGCTTTGATAAGGCATCACATACTTGAAGAGGTTTAAATTTACTGAATAGTCTTGCAGAAATAAACTTTTTTATATATACATACAGTGAAGTTTGGAGTAAATGTTTAGAAACTTACTTTATTTCATTTCAGCCCAAATCCTCAGGAGTGCACATAATAGACATTGGGTAAATTAACATAATGGAGCCACAGGGGTGTCATGAGCTGGCATGAAGAGTGGGTGGATATTGACTGGTGGGCAGTTGAGAAGTGAGGGTGTATGAAGGCTAAAAGGCCTAATTTTGAATAAAACAACTGAGACAGACCTCAGAGAACCAAGACGGGCCTTTCAAACACTCCATTCTGCATTGTACCCAACCTTAGAATGAGTATTCCATAATCTGGGCCATTATTTTCTTGAAGCAAATGCAGTGAATAGGCCAAAGTCCCAACTCAGGCTACCTGCTTTGGGAGAGTAAATATGAGCCAATATTTCATCTAACCCTGTGTGTTTCCTGCCTACTAAAATAGATTAAAATTACCTTCCCTCCAACATGTGGCTCTAGCTCAAACTGAAAAGGAGGTTATGGGAAAAATATATTTGGCAGGTCTAAAGAATGCAATATCATTTTTTACCTGCACTGGCTGCTCATGGAAAGGCTTACATTTGCACCATTGGTGGATGATCTTGATATCAGCTAGTTTTGGTATGAGAGTTGTGGGATAAAGTGGTTTAACACACACTATTCGTCTTGACTGAACAATGTCAATGAGTCTATGGAGGTAATTTACTGAGCACATACTTGTCTGCAACAATTTCACTGAACATCACTACAAAACAGAATATTGCACTCATAGCTTTCAGCACTGTTTGTGGGTAAATACACCCTTCCCAACAACATGCATTCACAAAACTACCATCATTTTTATTGATAGTGCAGCAGTCTAACACTACTGGAGTCTTTGACCCATCCCAGAAGACATCTGTGTGGCTCTGAACGTACAGTAAAGTCACGCTTAATATTTTAACAAATGTGTCTGAAATTATGTTCTTTTTAGCTGTGTCAGTGGAATCATTAACCCACATACTTGCAGTGAATCAGTGCTCGTAACTCACAGTACAATTTGAACAGCTACAGTTATTCCAGTTTTTTTAATCTCCTAATTGTCAGACTTAGTATCTCATTCTGTCCAACATAAACTGTTGCTAGATCTTCCTCTACTCATGTTAATTCAACTTGCTCATGCTGTTACGATTAGTAACTCCTCCCAGCCACCACTATCTGCCAATGGACTCTGCTTTGAATACAATTCCTTCCCCTTTGTATCAAACTATGTTAGTCCAATGAGGACAGGAAAGGAATAAGTTCCTGTTGCTAAATTTCTACTTCACCCTAATCAGTGTAAAATTTATGCAAAAAAGGCAACTTTTTAATATCCCGTATGGAGTGCAAGAAATTAAGGTCACAATATTTGGACCTTACAATGGTAGTGCAATGGAAACAATGGACACCTGGATATAATAAACAATTAATAAGTCTTCTGTGCAATTTCTTGCTCCAAAAAGATTGATTTCCTCTTGCAGAGATCTTTACCCAAACTTCAAAAGGTCAGAAAGGACTCAGCAATACCGGAGTTGCAAAGGCAGAATTTGGTGAAATTACATATTTAAGAGCAATACTTCAAAAAGAAACTCCTAAATTCTATTTTGTGGATGCTGTCTGTGTGGTCAGTTATTAAAGAAATAATTTTAAAGAAAGCAACTAAATGTGAAATACTGTATAAGAAATGCAGTCAGCTTAAATTTGCAGTAGATTTGTTCAAGGCCGAAAGCAAATAAATAATTTAGCAGGCAGAAGTAAAGGAAATAGTTGCTGATATTTTATTAAAAATTTGAAATTCAAATTGTTATATGACACTTTGACCCTTTATTAAAACTAAGGAAAAGGAGCCATTTATTGTTGCTGCTAATTGTCCCGATGTGTCTGTGCTTGGTCAATTTGTTAAGGGAATTGAGGGAAGAGATGTTGGTGCATTGCCAAATGAATGAAATAAGCATAATTAGAAAAAAAAACTAAATGTTATTATATTAAACAACTGGAGCAGTGCTATTAATATTTATATAAGAGGGTCAGTACCAAGCTGGTTTTAAACTCTTCATTTACTAAATATTCTGCATGAGGCTGTCTGGGACTATTCTTTACTAACTGGGTACGATGGGTCGAATAAAGGCTGGAAATCACATTCACTGTTTCTCAAATCAAGTGGTTGAATAGTCAGTAATGAGGCAGACAAGTAGACCTTCCCCATCCTTAGTGGATATGCAGGGCAGGGAATGCTTGGATTCTTTTCATTCCATTATGCATGTTGTCTAAAGGCCTGTCCTGTAGGAAGCTGTAATGTGGGCGGACTCTCATTATTTCTCCAGCTTCTGTTTTGCTGAGGCTCGGGCTGAAGCTGTAATACAAGCTTCTACTTCTAATTGACGAATTCTCATTTCCAATTCCGTTTACCTTACCCCCACCCCCACCCCCCACCCCTTAATGTTCTCTGATAAAATTCAAAACATTTCTTTCTCTTCCAGACATTTTTTTTCATTTCCAAAGACTCTCCTCACATCTGAGCAGCCCTGCAGAGAACTGACAAGGAACAACATTGTATGAAATCAAAAGGGAAATGGAGAAGTGAACGTCAGCACTGCAGGATTTTAACTCTGTTTAAAAGCTCCTGCACCCACCCTTCAAGGGCAAAGGCCAAAACATAAAGAAATGTAAAGGTATGTTTTTTATATGGAGCTCCTCCGGTGTTGCAGTTGGCTCAAAAAGCCATTTTCCAGCACGTGATTTTTAGGAAACTTAATGAGGCCATGTTACTAGCAGGTCCAAAAATAATTTAAATACAATATTTATTAAGATAAAGGTCTCCTATGGTTTCTGCTTGTCTGCCCTGCCTCTCTTTCCCCACCATTCCCCTGCTTTGTGCCAGAAACTGCAAAACACCAACATTCAAATGAGGTACAGTAAACTCTGCCAGCCTTCATTGGCTGGGCCAGTATGTGTTGCTGATACCCTACAGAAGGTTCTGATGATTCACCTTCTTGAACTGCTACAGGTCTTTTGTAGTAGATAGTCTGACAGTGCTGTTAGGGAGGGAGTTCCAGAACTTTGACCCAGCAGCAGTGAAGGAAGATAATTCCAGCAGCGGAACTTGCAAGTGCTGGTGTTTCAATGTATTTTCTGCTCTTGTCCTTCGAGATGGCAGCAGTGGTGGGATTTGAAAAATGGTATCTCAAGAGCTTGGTGAACTTCTGCACTACTGTTTCTGATTGTCGGTGGGAAGAGAGTGGAAGTTTGTGAATGTGATGTCAATCGAATGGGCTGCTTTGTCCTGGATGGTGTCAAGTTTCTTGAGTGTTGTTGGAGCTGCATCCATCGAGGTGAGTGGGGTGTATTCCATCACATTCCTGACATGTGCCTTGTGAACAGGCTTTGGGGAGTCAGGAAGTGAATTATTTGCTGCAGTATTCCTAGCCTCTGACATGCTCTTATAACCACAGTTTATGTGTTTGTACGAGTACAACACCTTTTACCACTTTCCCATTGGAGAATGGTTGGTTGATAAATGGCAGAGTTACCTGTGCATCCCTGTGGGCATTGTACAAAAGAGCTGAACAAAAGAGTCTGGGTAAATATTTTACAAGCCAGACTCTTTTCAAAGTAGCAAGAAATGTGGTTTCAGAATTCTGCAGCCCCAGCCCTCAGGTCATGGTTCATGCTACAAGCTAGGTTAATACATCCTGCCATTCATATAAAGCTGGTCCCATTAAATTTGCTCTTTTGAAGCAATTATCAAGAGACAACAGAATACTTTCAGGACATTTAGTATGTTTCATAACATGCTTTCAATATCCTATGAGAACATATACTCAGTTTCATCTTACTCCACGCATTTACCTAAGTAATGTAAGATTCAGAACAAAAAATGAACTCCATTAGATTAGATTAGATTAGATTACTTACAGTGTGGAAATAGGCCCTTCGGCCTGTGTTAGGTAAAGGGGTAAACGTAGGGGAATGGGTGGGTTGCGCTTCGGCGGGTCGGTGTGGACTTGTTGGGCCAAAGGGCCTGTTTCCACACTGTAAGTAATCTAATCTAATCTAATCTAATGGAGTTCATTTTTTGTTCTGAATCTTAAAGTGGTGGGCAATGGAATTTAATGCAGATGTGTAAAGTAATTATTCTTCAATAGTCATAAACAAACTCAAGGCCTGAAAGGTTAATATATCATAATCATTCAACAACTTCCATTTATGTTGTACAAAAAAAGTTGCCTCACAATCTTAGACAAAGAAAGGAGATGTTGAAGGCATGATCACATTCTTAGTCAGGAGAAGTCATCCTTCACCCAATCCAACAGAGAGAAAACACAGTGATAGTGGAGGGATAGAGAGAGGCAGTCCACACGTAAAGCTGGGTATCATTGACATCAATGCAAAATCTGACTCCATGGGCTGGACATTTGTGTCCTCTTGAGTCAGGAATTGGGTCAGGATTCACCAACGTTTTGTTCTTTGCACAGAAACATTAAACTTCCAATATAAAAATCAGCCTATGAAACCTTTCCAAAGGCAAGAAGTGGTTCAGGTTAGGGGTGGATTGAGACCCTCATATGCATCTTTTGATGTCAGGGTCAGCATTGACAGTCTTAGGGAAGTTTGCATTTGATATCCTACAGTGTTTTCTTTTTCAAACTGGTTGGGCTTTGGAAGGTTTCTGAAAGTGAGCCTCATTTCACAGTTTGTGAACCTTGTGTAATGCTTGCTACGCTATGGGAATGGGAACTTCCTGACAGATAAATGGTCAACATCTTGGCAGGTTCAAATGTCATTGTCGCATGCTGTAAGGTAGATGTGTTTTATTTTTGCAGCAATTGATTATCAACCTCTGCAAAGATAAATTGAACACTACATTGACCAGCATCGTTCAAGCGCTGAGATGCTTTGGACCATTTTTCCTTTTAGGAAAAAAAAATAAGTACAGATAAATATGCTTGGGAATTGTTTTGACATGATCTGGAATTTAGATGTCCAGATTTTTTTTTAACTTAGAAATGATGTCTTGCTGCTGAACCTATGATTGTTTTTACTTCTAAGTTGCACATGCTTGTTTTGGTAGCTGAGTCCCTTATTAATGCTTGGTTGAGTTTTAAGCTCTAATAAACCCCTTAGCTTAGTGTGGCACTGCGTAGTCCATTTGTTTGACAGCTTTAAGAGGTTATTAAGGAGTTATCTGACTTTGTAGAATATTTTGTTTGATTTTCCAACTGAATGAATGCCTAAAGGATTTAATTTTATTGAGAAGAAGAAGTATTTCCTTCTCTGTGTATAAATGATATTATGTTCAATTGACATGGCTTTTAAAGACCGTACGTGTGAATGCGAATAATATTGATAGGATCTGGAGATGGAATGGGGGCATAAAAAGGCATAAAGATGAATATGAAAGGGCATGAGGTGAGGAGGTTAAAGGATGAGGTTTAGAGACTATTAGAGAGATTTGTACAGCTTTACAAAGCAAACTAAAGTGGGCCATCTAACCAGCTGCTTTGGTACCCATCGTCCTTCCATTCTACCCTGGGAGTCAAAAAAAAATTAAACCATACCTGCCCATGTCTCCAGGAGTCAACAATATGGCAGTTAAGGTCAGATGTTATGGACTCAGTTCCCAAATACAGAGACAGAGTCATAGAACTATACAGAATGGAAATAGACCCTTTGGTCCAATGCTGACAAGATATCCTAACTTAATCTAGTCCCATTTTCCAACATTTGGCTGATGTCCTTCCAAAGCCACACTGGCGTGGAGTGAGTGGACTGTGTCCTGTGGAGGCAGCAAAGCGAGTGGGCGATTCCCGGAGTGATGGCTGCATTGACTCTAGTACATGGAGGCAGTGTGGTCTCCTGCTCTGGGGCCTGGAGGCATGGACTGGAAATTAAGCACTATTGGTCACTTACTATCATTCTGAACTTTTTCCTTGTTTCATGTTAGCCTATTTTTTTACTCTGGATGATCACCAATTCTTTTACTCTGTAAGATTTGTACCTAGGTACTAGTGACTAAGTTGGCGCCAACGGAAGGCAGCCATTGTAAAAGACCTTTCACTGTTTTCCGATACTGGAGTACATGTGATAATAAAGGATATTCAATTCTATTCTATTCAGATACCCATCCAGACGCCTATTAAATGTTGTAATTGCATCAGTCTCCACCACTTCCTCTGGCAGTTCAATCCATATATGCACCACCTCTGTGTAACAAAGTTACCCCTTAGGCCTCTTTTAAATCTCCCCCCTCCCCCCCCACCTCTAGTTTTGGACTGTGCAACCTTGGGGACCATGTTCACAAACTGAACTAGTCCCAGCTGCCTGCATTTGGCTCATATCCCTCTGACCTTTTCTATTCATGTACTTATCCAAATTTCTTTTAAACGTTGTAACTGTATTTGCTTCTTCTAACAGTTCATTCCACACACTAACCACTCTCTGTGTAAGAAAAGATTGCCCCTTATATATCCTTTTAAATTGCTCGTATCTCATTTTAAATATATGTCCCTCAGATTTGAACCACCTTAGGGAAAAGACCTTTGCCACCCCCATGATTTTTCAAATCTCCACAAAGTCACTCCTCCTCCATCTCCTGTGCTCCAGTGGAAAAAGTCCCAGCCTATTTTTATCAACCAAACTCTCCATTCCCGGCAACATCCTGGTAATTTTTTTCAAATGTCAGGTTATAAAATGTCCAATCCATATTTCCTAATACTAACACAAATCTACATCACATGACATCCACAAGTGAAATTTTAT